>NW_022436943.1:15476345-15489090 GCF_009761245.1 Sapajus apella | reverse complement strand
TATATATGTATATATATATACACATATATATGTGTGTGTGTGTATATATATATGTGTATATATATAAAGGGAAAGCTATCCTTGAATAATTTCTTGCCAATACTTTTATATTCCACAGACAGCGTATCTAGTCAAAGCTTTTTTCAAGCTTCCACTCCCATACACAGTACCTTGACTCTTGTGGAAAACCTCTTTTGCTTTCTATAAAGAGCAAAGCTATGCAAGATAAAATATTTTATTCTTAACCTTCTTTATATCTCATCCAATCGCTGCTACTTCAACTCTTACTGTTCTTGCTTCGAGGTTAACAGAAAAGTTTACTTTTTAATAATCTCTTAAGATTTTGAGTCAATGTCTTATTCCTCCTGATACTTGAAGGTTCTTGTCTCACATTTACTATCTCTTGTAACCATACATATCAATATTAGTATCCTTGTTCCCTCATTGCCAAATTTCTCAAATATATTTGCTCTATTTATACAGACATCCATGGAATCAGGGCAAACATTTTGTGTTATGCTCTCCTAGGCATCTGATGTGTTAATGATTTGGGGGAAATGTTAATCCTATGCAGAGGTGCAGCAGATGCAGAAAGGAGCACAATGTTAGAAAGCAGTTTTCATTCAATTGTGAACATTCTCAGTTTGAATAAGTCCAGGAGCTGACTGCAATAAATGCATTTGGAGCTCATCTCTATAGACATTCATAGCAAAACAGATACTGTCACATCAGATTTTTATGTGGTAATGAGGACATGGCTTCAGAAGATGTGGCAGAGAAATAATATGGAATAAAAGGAACACAAAGGAGAGCTGCTAGATTCTCATACAGGGCAAGCAATAATATTTCTAGCATTATTTCTCACAAAAGGAGTAGAAGTTATATCCTTAAACACCCTTAAGGAGTCATTATACACAAATGTTACATGAGAATTTTATGCTTAAAATAAGTTTTCTATTTTGAATGCAAAAATCTTTTTCTCTCCCTTTCATAGACATTGTAATCAAAGATGGGCAGCATGTCATAAACATTTATATATTAAAATGAAAGTTTGGGCCAACCATTTTATTAACCATGAAATGGCACAAATTTGTTTTCCTAAAATTGCCAAA
This sequence comes from Sapajus apella, assembly GCF_009761245.1. NCBI lineage: Eukaryota > Metazoa > Chordata > Mammalia > Primates > Cebidae > Sapajus > Sapajus apella. The sequence goes on along the minus strand of NW_022436943.1, from coordinate 15,487,978 downwards.
GCTTGTGTTTTAGGATTCAAATTGTGCCTGAAATTTCCAAAGGACCAATTTTACCTTGAGAAAGGAATCCAGTTATTCTCAAATCATTTTATTTCCTCTCCTTAAAATGGTCAATTGATTGATTGTTTTTGTGTCTTCGTTCTGGAAACTATTATGTCATTGGTATATCTAATAACCTTACAAAAGAGGAAAAATGTAGTGCAGTTAGAACACATACTCTTTTTCAGATTATTGAGGCACTACTTACGCTCTTGCCTCTTCCCCTTGAAGAGGGGGTTTTTAGACACTGGAAAAGTGTATCCAAATATTCCTTAAGTATTATCTTAATAAAAATCCTGCTGTTTTCCATTTGAGCTAATTTTAACAGGATAGATTACAGAATCTTCTGAGTATTTGGAAACATTAATGACTTCAGATCACAGGGGTATCATTTAATGTCCAGCAGTTGTTGGAGACTGAAATATGACTGAAATTAAAATTTGCATCCTGAGATTTGGAATTTAAAGCTGATTTGTGCAAATGGATAATGATCCATAGTGATCATAGGCTAATTTAATCTTACTGGAAAGAAGTGTAATATCTGACATGAGTCAAATACATACAGACCAGGGGGATCCAGCCTGACTCATTTTTCTTGTTGTGCCAAATAAATAAGATTTGACTATTAATTATATTTTACGCTGAGTATAAATAATATTATTCTGAACTGATCAAAAGATATCTATCTGCTAAATTTAGAATATCATTATTAATATCTAGAAAAGATGAAATACAAAGAGTGTACTTTGTTTTGAGTAACTCATTACTGACTCATTATCATCATCAAAAAGAAACTAAAGTGGGTTAATGAATAATCTTGCCTTGGACTGTACTTTCTGCTTCTAATGATTTTGCGTCAATGAGAAAATAAAAATGCTTACTTTAAGGTCTGTCTGTAGGATTCCCTTAGGAAAACAACCTTCTTTGTTTAGGAATACACCTTAATGAGTGCTTTTGGTTTTGTAATTAAGGACTTCTGTGCACATCCTAAATTAGAAAGAGCAAGAAAAACAGCTGAAATGCTTGTTGGGAGAAAATACAGAAAAGTAAACAGGGATTTATAAAGGATGTAAGCAAAGTAGTCGAGATTTGATGGGAAAAAGAAAGCCAAGAAATGTGATGATAAGATAGAGTTCAAGAGAGGGGACTTTTGGAGTTCCTATTGCATTGAAAAGATAAGTCATTTTTCTGGAGATCCTAGTACAAAGTAGAAGGACTGGTAATAGCAGATGACTTTTATATCCGTACAGATTTCTCATTCTGAGTAATAAAGCACAGCTAGGAAAATGTGCCCAAGGTAGGCTTAATAATCTTTGTTGTAATTAATTTTATCTGCAACTGATGGATGACCTTATAAAGTAAGGAACTCATAAAATAGAGATATTCAGAGAAAAATGTCTAAAATAAATAGAAAATTTCCACATTCCTTCATTGTTTTTATACTATTATGACGTTTAGTATTATCTGAGCTTACAGATATCTGAACATACTTGCTACAAAATACATACTTTGTTATCATAGCCATGTATTATGAACAGCAGAAACAAAGTTGGGTGTGCTAGCAGGACATGTAGAAGTCTTGGCCAAAGCAAGATAAAAAGAACAATTGGGATTTGAGAACAGGTTGATTTTTAAGAGATTACTAGTAACTTTTATAAATTATGTTCTAAATTTCATTGTTCAATTTTCACTAGATTATATAGAAATACAATTTGATTGTTGTTGTTTGTTAGTTTTTTGAGACAAGATCTTGATCTGTTACCCAGGCTGCCATGCAATGGTACCATCACATCTCACTGCAGCCTCAAAGTCTTGGGCTCACGTGATCCTAATACTTCAGCCTCCCAAGTAACTAAAACTACTTGTATTCCTATTTTGAATTTTATCAAAAAGAGTTTTTATGACTGTTCATAGAAATTCTATTTATAATAGAAGTTAAATAGAATTTAAACTTAGAAAGTATCTGAATATCTATGAGGCAATGGATTAAAAAATGATTGGATAATGAATATTCATACAACAGAATACTCAGCAATAAAAAAGAAAAAATACATGTACAAACATTGATAAATATTACAGACATGCAAATCATACAAAACTAAGCACCAAAGAGCTCACATTGCATTTCATTTGTATGAGTATCTAAAACAGCAAAACTAATCTGTGGGACTGTAAATTAAAAAGATGATCATGGTCTGAAGGCCCAGGATGGGATTTGACTGGGAATTGACAAGAAAATATTCTTGGTGGTAGAAATGTTCTATATCTTGCTTGGATGCTGTTGTATAGACATATACAATTATCAACTCTCATAAAATTGAATAGAGTGTTATATATTTTAATGTATGTAAATGATACCTAATTTTTAAAAGAGAAAAAGCAAACCAAAAATCAAGAAAGGAACTTTGCAAAAACATGTTGTTCTAATATTGCTCTCATACTTAGGACCAAAGCTGTGTAAGAAAAATTGGTAAGTTTATTCAGCAGTGGATTTTCTTTAAATAATATGCTTATACTTTATTTTAGTACTTAACAAAACCAGAAATCTTTAAAAAGAATAAATTTATTAGTAGAACTACGTTGTTCATAACATAGGACTACAGCTCTCCTTTGTTTAATTTTTTCAAATAAGGGTAGAAACAATATCCCATAATAAATAACATTAGTGAAAAAGTATACTCTGTAAGTTATTTCTATGTTTAATCCTGATATTTTATAAAGATGCTTTGCTGATCTGGTTATAGTGAATATTTGGCACAACCAATTTTGTTTTGTGTGTGATATTTTTGTGTGGTGATTTATGCTCAAATTATAGCTTCCTGGTTTCTTTTTTAGACTATTGAATAATTGTCCTGTTTATCTGTCATCATTTGCCAACAAGTACCCTCTCCAATTTCACGCAACATTTGGCAACTTAAAAAATCTCCTTTAGACGGTAACTTGCCACACTTAAGCCACTCAGTATAGTGAGGAAGAGAGACCATAATGATCAGGAAAACAGAACACAGATATGCACAACAAAGAGCTGTGTATACCAAAATATATGTTTTTCAATAGTCTTTACAATACTTGTTTTTACTTTTTAAATTGCTCTAGGAAGTTGTGTGTCTGTTTCACCTCCTGTTCTTGTAGATTAGATGATCTCCACTAATGCACTCATCATTAAAATAATTGCAAGATAACCAAATTATTTGGTTTGCCATGGCATAAATTTAATAGCTTTTGCACTGTTATCAGAAATAATGACACTCTTATAGGCCACTGATTAGCTGTTAAGACATTAAGGTCCTATATAGCCACAAAATGAAAATAGCACGTTTGATTTTGTGCCTAGATTGTCAGACATGAAACATAAAAACTATGCTTGGTACTATTTTTCTGTACTGGGTTCAAATTAACCTCTTTATGTAAAAGATAATTTTGTGATTTTTTTTTTACTGTAAGTATACTTTGAAAAGATTTTGAAGATACATAATGTGGAGAATCAACATGAAATTATTCAATGAGAATTAGCATTTAAAATAAAGATAATATTTTTTCAATTTCCAGTTGTAAATTGCAGTGTTACCTCTAAATGTGATTTTATTTTCCTCTAACTTGCATGGCTACATAACATGATATGATACTTTTCTAATACTCTAAAAGGAGATAACTTAATTTTTTCCTCTGGAGATAAGACATAAATTTTGAAACACTAGACTTGGCGTGTAACTTTTACTCTTCATCTTCTGGAGACATAAAGTATTCATTGCTATTGCAATGCAGATCTTGTGAAGTCATCAAAGGCCTCTGAGTACTTGTAGTTAATTAGGCTATGTTGCTGTGACTGATTAATGACTTTCATAGGATGGTAATATCCTGGAAATTTCAACTTTGCCTTAATAGTTCTGTGCTCTCTATTTAATAATAATGCAAATAATTGCAAGTCACTTAAATAATGTACCTTTGTCCTTAAGCTTAATTTTGCCTATATGCAACCAAGCAGATATCACCAACTCAAAGGTAGAAAATGCAATAATTGATGAAATGATGCGATGATTAATTGGGAGGGCAGCAATTATCAAAATACAACAGAGAGATAGAAGCTATTGTGGTTTTGCAAAGCTGTTAAGAGACAAAGCATGCTGAGTTGCAATTGAAAGCCATCTCTGAACAAAAGCCTGCCATTTTTATATGCAGTGCCATTTTCTAAAGCAGAATGTACAGTTTTACTTTGTAATGTTTCATATCTTGTTTTATTCATTTGTTTTATACATCCTGTTTCTGTTTTAATATGTTTAGCTTTCCATTTGAGTACACATTAGTGAATTACATCAATTTAGATATGTAATCTTTTTCTATTTTAATTTTTCTGAAATTAAGTTATATTTTAAAATCATCACATATTTAATGCAGCTTCTCTTTTTTAAATAACTTTCGTCGAGTTGTCAGGTTTTCTTGCAACAGATAGCACCTTAGAAATCAAGAAAAAGGGGCCGTTCATTGAACTTAACAAATATGTATTAAATGTGTCTGCTCTGCAAGGGATAAAGCTTGGTACTAAGAAAACCACAGCCAGAAAGACAGACCAGGTCTTAGTCTTTTTAGAGTTCTTGAAAGTAGAGTCAATATATAAAAAATTAAGTAGGCCATAGTCTAATAAATTACCACTGCAGTGTAATACAGATATATTTAAAATGCCATAGGATAACCAAAGAGGCAATGAATAATTCTGGTTGTGCTTTTCAGAGGCGAGGGAACCCTCAAGTGGAAGGATATCAGGCAAAGATGGAACATAAGCAAAAGCAGGGAGGTGTGAAATGTCAGGGTGTGTACTGGGAATGATGAGTAGTCTAGCAGAAATGTAGATTGGGTACTTTCTCTCAAACATGGGTGATGAACAGAACACTTTAAAAGAAAAAAAAAAGATCTTGCCAATCTACAGTATTCATTCAAATCATTTTTGTTAGTTTTACATACATAATATTTGTTTTTCCAACAATAAAGCTTCAAAACATATCTATTCATTAAAAGGGAACAATCTCACAAAACCAATTAAAATTTAATTATCACATTAAAGTGATATGTGAGTTTTTATTTTGGGGCATGGTGAGCTTAAACAATAAACTAGTTTTTAACTAGTTTATTCACTGATCTGTAAATTGAATATGCCAATCAATTTACAGATGCTATATGGTATATATGTCAATTTATATGGTATATATGTCAAACTAATATACCATAATAATGATTAGCAACTAGTGTTATCGAGTTCTTATTATATTAGTCAAACTCTGTAACAACTGTTTTCATCCAGTATCTTATTTATTCTTCTAAATACTTTTTCAAGTGGCTTTCCATACTGTACTTCTTCTGCTTTAATGGACGTCCCCTTACCTCTCTGCTGCCCCTTTCTGGACATTGTTGTAGCTTTATCCTCTTGTAATTTTCTAATATTGGAATATTTAAGGGTTCCATTCTTAGTTCTATGTACTCTATCTTTTGGTGATCTCATATAGATTCATGAGTTTAATTTTCCTGTATATCCTAACAACCATCCCATTTATATCCAATCCGTATTTCTGTCTGAAACTGCAAACTCATATATTAAACCAGCTCCTTGATGTCACCACTTGGGGGTCTAGCAGACTTCTCATACTCAATATGCCAGTTTCAAACTACTGATCTGGCTGGGCACAGTGGCTCACGCCTGTAATCCCGGCACTTTGGGAGGCAGAGGCGGGTGGATCACTTGAGGTCAGGAGTTCAAAACCAGCCTACGCAACATGGCAAAACTCCATTTCTACTAAAAATATGAATATGAAAATTAACCAGGCATGATGGTGCATACCTGTAATCCTAAATACTCAGGAGGCTGAGACAAGAGCATCCCTTGAACCAGGGAAGTGGAGGTTGCAGTGAACCAACATCGTGCCACTATCCTCCAGCTTAGAGGACAGAACGAGATTGTCTCAAAACAAACAGAAAAACAAAACAAAAAACAAAAACTACTGATCTCTCCAGACCTATTCCTTTTTCAGTCTTCATCATCTCTCAGTCGATGGCAATTTCATTTCAGTCATTCAGGACAAAACCTTGGAATTTTTCTTTACTTATTTTTTCTCTCATCCAAGATCCAAAGTCTTCCAGGAATTAATGTGTTTATCTTCAAAATATATCCAGAATGTGAAGCCTACTCTCACAACACCCTCTGTTACCACTCATATCCAAGCAACCATTATGTCTTGTCTATGTTATTACAACAACGTCCTCCTAGTCAGTGTTCGCATTCTATTGCTGTCTTCCCACAGTTCATTGCAATGGATTCTCAAGAAATCTGTCCCTGTCTTCATTCTATTATGTAAGTTTGTCAGGATGTGACTCCTGTAATTTGAAAAACAAAAATTGTTTTTGTGTTTTGTTTCGTTTTGTTTTTCCTGAGGAATAGTTAGAATTCTGACAGTAGCTTACAAGGCTCCACGTGATATGATTCCCCAACTTTCTTTTTATAGATATGACAGCAGAGTGCCTAGTGTGCATTTGACGCATACATTGGATTATTGTTTAGAACTCCTCTCACCTATACAACAACAATTTAATTAGTAAAAATAATGAAATAAGTAATCATAATAGCCAGAAAATAAAAAATATTTCTTCATTCAACTTTGTATATATAATCATGAAAATATATGTAATTTTAAAAATCAAGTATTCAGTAGAAAAGCAAATACTTACAAATACTTAAAAGCTAACTATTTAAAATTATACTTTTTTGAAAAAAGAAAGCTTGTATCTATTTGGTTATAATCATAAATTTGTTTTTCCAGCTTTAACTTCTGGAAATTGTCAATGATTTTGTCTAGATTACTCTGCTTTTTATGTACATATATATTAGAGAATTTAAACAGATATGTTGATCTATCCATGCTCATATTTGGTCAGAGGACACGTTTTGGTTTTAATTTTTTTTAATTTCTTTCATATGATATAAGAGATATACACAAAATTTTAAAAAACATGTAATATGCAGCAAAATTTGAAAGGGATGCATAAAAATCTCAGTTAACAAAAAATTCATAAACAATAAGTTGTTACATTAAATAAGTGAAATAAATTTTATTTTCTTTTTATAATCACAATATTATTTATGTTTATATAGAATTAACTGAGTTTTAATAAATGTATTTTGTTGTGGTAAAAACACTTAACATAAGGTCTACCCTCTTAAAAAATGTGTAAGTGTACTCTACATTATTGTTAATTAGAGGAATAATGTTGTACGGTAGATCTCTAGAATTGATTCATCTTGTATAATTGAGACTTTATGCCCAAGGGGGAGTTGCTGATCTGATCTACTCTTTAAATTCAGACATAGGTAGGAACCAGGCATAGGGAAGACCACCACCGGGTTTGGAATTATGAACTGTGCCAGGTGGGTTTAAAGAATCTCAGAACTTCATGAATTTACTCTTGACTGATTATATAATAAAGTTGTCTGAATTAGCACATGAAGAATACAGTGCTTTTTTCATTTTAGTGATACATAATAAAACATGACAGTTTGAAACTAATAAGCAAAGTATTAAATTACAAAAAAATAACCAAATCAGTTGTTTAGAGCTGAGGTCAATAAATAATTTTTTCATAAAAATAATTTTTCACTGACATTGATTGGAGTTGCCTGCACTCTGTTGGACTGTTCCTACTGTTCCACATTTTGTAGGCCACTGGATTATGAGATAAGAAGGAATCCAAGATAAATGTACTGTACTTAAAAGAACTTTTTTATACATTTGGCAGAATTCAAGTTCTGGAAATGGTTGATTAATAGAAAAAGTCCTTTAAAGTATTAGATTATTTGCCAGTTTTTAAATATAATATAGAGGTCAAGAAACTAAAACTCACAGAACAAATATGGCCTGCCACCAGTTTTTGTAAGTTTTATTGGAAAATGGCCGTGCTCACTCATTTACATGTTGTCTATGCAGCGTTGAAGCTGCAAAGAAGAACTGAGTAGTTGAAACAAATATCAAAAAACGGCCTGCGAAGCCTAGTATTTAAACCATCTGTCCCTTATAGAAAATGCTTGCAAACTTCTTATTATATTGTGTAGAAAGAATTTGGTGTTAAAGTTTACTTTGTAATGAATTTATTTATTGAACTGTGTTAATGAGAAACAGACAAGCAAATAAAATTGGTCTAGTTTGGCCAGAATGTATGCAGTGAATGATTTACTACCTGAGAAGTGTTACTGAGGCAACAGTGTTTTTAACATGACTGTGAAGTCAACAGTGGAAAGATGTTTATATCCGTGGAGTGAGATTATGAAACATTAACTTTGCATTTGCATTAATATTGGAACCAAAATAGCTTTTATAGAGGAAGAATGATTGAAGTGTTAGCATCCATACAAGGTAGAGTAACAGGAAATAATTTATCATGAGATGATTTATAACTCCACTTTATAGAGATGGATATTTTCATGGTACAAATATTTCATATCTGGAAATGATTGTAAAAAATGTGATTTTTCCCCCTTCAGCATAAGTCGTATGACCCACTTCACCAGCTCAGCGATACAAATACAGTTGGATATTGCACTTGTCCAATTAACTGCATGAGTTATCCACTATCCATTTTAGCAAGAAAGTGAATATCAACTATTTGAGGTCTTCTCAACATCCAGAATTGCTGTTTGTAGGCTTTTTTAGTCTAAAGAATGCACAGTGGGTAGTTGGAGAGCCCAAGAAGTACACAAAACTTCTCATTTTCAAAATGTCCCTGCCTCCTGATGTTGCTCCATGTTCTACTGCTGTAAATTGCTCCTGAATTTCCAATATTCTATAGGCTCTGATGTGGACCTCTGAACCTTGCTCCCTTTCTTTCCAATAGGCTGCTTGGACTCTAAATTATCTAGTTCCTCCTGTATAATCATTTTCATATACAAAGGAACAACTATATAGAGCAGATTTAGTCAAGCTACTGAAGTTCAAGTGATGCCATCTCCCCTTCATAGAAAGGTAATTACTTGCCATAAACTTGTATAAGTGAGAGGGACACTGAGTTGGTGCCTAAAAAGAAAAATATTTTGAAAATAATACTATGCCCACATTGACAGACTGGTGGGCAAGAGCTTCTTGTTTCAAAAATATTTAATATCTACCTCCCAAGTTGTACTAATACATTTTATAGTGGTATTACTAGGAATTGTAATTTTATATTTACAAATAGCATGTGTTTTTGTTGTTAAGAGCCACCAAAATATCTTAAAAGAATACTTCTTTAATTGAAAGATATACTTCTTTGAGATAAAACACTGAAATTAAGACAAATTATCATAATAAAGGAAGCCATGTAAAGGTTGAATAAGGTTTATTTGCTTAATGATATAGTCACAGATATCCACGTTTATTCACTGTTTTCACACACTATGCCTTGCTATTATTTGTGTACTCAAGCTCTCTATCTTCAACCATAGACAGAGTCTCTTACCAAATACGAGTATAAAGGAGTATTTCATCTCCATCTTTATAGCGTAATCTTGAAACTGCTAGCTACTATTGGTTTTTCTTCCTTTTTCCCTTTCTTCCCTTTATCTTTTGTGTTATTGTTGAAATGACATATCTTTTCCTTTTAGCATGGCTTATATTACGAGCTCTGAAATCCAGTTCAGATACCTGTAAATTAATTATTGACTTTAACAAGAGTGACATCTAATAAGCCAGACATAAAAAAGAAATTTCTAGATCTAACACCAGTATTTATAGTTAATTTTGAAAATCCATATATGAAATTCTCAATATTTTCATGCCTGATGTTCGTGTCATAGAGTTAGCAAACATTTATTGAAAACTTACCGTGGCAAAGTTCTTGGGATTCAAACTTAAAAGTCACAAAAGACCTTCGGGCAGTTTATAGTCCAGTTGCAGAAGCTGGCAAGCTGAAAGGGAATTACTGCATATTATATATTTTATTATTGGATAGAAGTAAATAGAGAGTGCTATGGGATCACTGAGAAAGAGTAACTGAAGAAATTATTGATAGCAATCAGAAAAGCCAATTATCAGAACACAGTTATCAGGCTCACTCTTGAAAGATGAGTAGGAATCAGATAGACAATGTCATGGCATGAGAAAAAAATTAAAAGTAGTTAGAAATTCAACGTTAAGGACATAAAAGACCCAAAGTGCATGGAAATAAACAAGCATTGGCCATTTAGAGAGTACAAGTGGTTTGGAATGACTAGAATTCATATTTTTGATTTAAAGTGTCAAAAACCTGGCCAAATTAAGGAGAAGGAACCAAATCATGAAGGACCATACTCAGAAATAAAAGTTTTTCTAAAGATAAAGAATGAAGTTGAATTTTAATGACAGTAACACAATCAGATTTACTTTTGTAAGAATTACATTGAGAGAATCATGGCAGTTAGACTGTGTGTGTGTGTGTGTGTGTGTGTGTGTGTGTGTGTGTGTGTGTGTGTGTGTGTGTGTGTTGAGTGAGGCGGGAATAGTTTTCATACTATAATAAGAAATGTTGAAGACTTGAGCTTTGGCAAAATGTATTAATTTATGAGGATCCTGGGCATTTTATCTCTCCTTGCCCATTAGAAAATTTTCAAAATTTGCCTTTATACAATCTCTGCTTACTGGGGTGATTTTACAGCTGCCATCTGGGTGGAAACTTACAAAAAGCAAGCAAATCCCCCAAGGAGCCATAGCAAAAAAGAATACTCTGCTCATGGGTCAATGGGAGGTAAAATAAAAAGGAATATCCAGAAGAAAAGATTGAAGGCTGTTGCCTGGAATGATACCTGGAGCCAAGCGTTTTCAGTTGTTATTTTAATGCTTCCTTTGGACACTGAGAGTTGGAACTGTTAAATAAGGACACAGAGTCAATGAGAATGGACAAAAGTTTTAATTCATTTGACTGTGAAAGGAAAAAAGGAAGGCAGCAGCTAGAAGAGTGTATGGAAAGAGTGGATCAATATTTATTACATGAAGGAAGTGGATATTTCCAAGAATATATTTTAGAATAAAAAAGATGTGGGTATGTTTTTGATTGAGGGTGAATTAGGGAGGGACGATTTTAAGTTCTAGGATGGTAACTGACCATTGAAGATTTCTGTGGAAAAAGCAAGGACATCTAAACCATTGGTGGAAGAATCCTGAAGGGATCATTCAATGTGATTTAAATTTATATTCAAATGCAATTTTAATAACAATTCATATTTTTAGAAACCACTCATGTTGGAGGAAGAAACACATTTATTATTGTGGTACTTTTTTAAGCAGAGGAAGGTATGAAGAAGCATTTATAATCAAAACTGAGAAGAACTTTTTTGCCCAAAGTGACAATAGCTTTATTGTTTCCTCTGACTTTATAAGTAATGCATGCTAATTATTAAATATGAAAAAACACATAAAAAGGATATAAAAATATGTTTGAAATCTCATACAAAAATCTTGTTGACTATCTTTAATACTGCTTTCTCTCTCTCTCTCTCTCTCTCTGTCTCTCTCTATATATATATATCTATAGATAGATATATAGATATATCTATCTATCTATATATATATATATATATCTCCCCTACACATGCAGTTTAGGTAAAT
>NW_022436943.1:15475780-15476245 GCF_009761245.1 Sapajus apella | reverse complement strand
TATATATATATATATATATCTCCCCTACACATGCAGTTTAGGTAAATGGTATCACATCATATATGGTATTTTCACCAGAGATTATTTTATAAAAACAACATCAACATTAAAACTATGGCTTATTTTATCTTCCCCCCTTTCCTTACTCTCTCTAACCTTACCTGTTTTTGACACAGATAACCAGAATTAATTACAAAGAGAAAGTTATTTAAATTCAATGCCTGTGGTGGGGCTGCATTCTCCAATATTCAGTGCTTTCCATTAACTTTGGGTCCTTCCATGTTCTTATCATGGAATTTGCAACTGTTTTTAATTCCTTTCTCATGCCATGTAATTGCCTAGCTGATCCCTACTAATGTTTCAAGAGTCAGCCTGATAACATTCTCAAAAGTGATTTCAAACTGAAATTTTCTCAGAATTTCCCCTTGCTTTAACAAGAACCAACGAAGGAAGCTCCGGGGGAAA
>NW_022436943.1:15409980-15475680 GCF_009761245.1 Sapajus apella | reverse complement strand
CACACACACACACACACACACACACACACACACACACACACACACACACGCCTCTCTATTATCTAAGAAGTTTTCCTTTAAAATGAATTTCGATTTCCTGGACATCTTATAAATAGTTTCCTAATATTAGAATTAGTCTTAGATAATTTGATGATGATCTCTCATAGACTCCATAGAATCAATTTCTAAATTGAGAAGTAAGCAGCCCTAGAGTGCTTGTAGATTTCTTTCTAATATTATGTTTTTATTGAAGCATTAGATCCAATCCTATATTCTTAGAATTTTCATTACCTGTAAAATTATGAAATACAGTGATTGGCAATATGTTATCTCAGTTTAAAAAAAATATTCATACAAATAAAGCAGTTTTTCAGAAGTCATGCAACACTTCTGTTATGGAACCAGAATTTAACTTAGAACTATAAAAACAAACTTTGTTTCAGTCTTCGATTGTTTCCATGTGCCAAATAATTGACAGAATGCAAAATTTGAATATACTGTATAATAGTTTTTCTCCATCCTTTCCACTTTTTAAATTGCAAAAATAACACAGATCATAGTTAATTTTAAAAACTATATAACTAAAAGTAACTTTCCATCCCCAAACCAGAACACCAATCCCTATACTTAGAAGAAACCACTCTTAAGAAATCTAATTTATATGTGTAATTCAATTGTTTAACTAGAGCAAAGCTTTTAAAAGAGATTTGATTACAAAATATTTTTGCAAAATTTATTATATCCATATTCCAAAAGCAAACTAAAAAAATTTCAATAAATCTTTCTTGTTTTTTGAATTACATTAAAACTCCTTTGCTTAGCCTTCGTAGTCTCCACAGTCTGACCTTACTTTATCCTTTCAGTTGATCCCTGCTGCTTCTTTCTATGTATGTAGTGCACTCATCAAACTGAATATTTTATGAAACAGCTCATGCTTTTTTAATCTGTTGAAATACCTTCTTTTTCACCAACCTTTCAAATGCCATCATCTCCATAAAATGTACTGGATACCAGAAAGAGACTGTGTTTTCCCCTCTTGTGATTAACCATAATACAAATGGGTACATGTTATGTATATAAATGAATTAATATATCTTTACAAAGGTATTGCATAATGTATTTTCTTGCATTATATTTGCCATTATGGTTGTATTTGTCCTTTAATGAAACTTACATTCTCAGAAGGGTTCCAATATTTTACATTTTTCACACCAGAGCACCTACTTAGAGTAGACACAATATACATTCATATATTTTTTTAGACACCATATACATTCATCTCTTTTTTAAGTGCCAGGATATATGTGCAGAATGTGCAGGTTTGTTACATAGGTATATGTGTGCCATGGGGGTTTGCTGCTCCTGCCAACCCATCACATAGGTTTTAAGCCCTGTGTGCATTAGCTATTTGTCCTGATGCTCTCCTCCCCTCCCCCACCCAGCTGGCAGGCCTGGTGTGTGTTGTCCCCCTCCCTGTGTCCATGTGTTCTCATGGTTCAACTCCCACTTATAGTAAGAACATGTAGTGTTTGGTTTTCTGTACCTGTGTTAGTTTGCTGAGAATGATGGCTTCCAGCTTCATCCATGTCCCTGCAAAGGACATGATCTCATTTCATTTTATGGCTGCATAGTATTTCATGGCGTATATGTGCTACATTTTCTTTATCCAGTCTATCATTGATAGGCATTTGTGCTGGTTCCATGTCTTTTCTATTGTGAATAGTGCTGCAATAAACATACTTCTGCATGTATTTTTATAATAGAATCATTTGTGTTCATTTGCGTATATGTCAAGTAATGGGATTACTGGGTCAAATGGTATTTCTGGTTATAAATTCTCAGGAATTGCCACACTGTCTTCCACAATGATTGAACTGATTTATATTCCCACCAACAGTAAAAACCTTCCTATTTCTACACAGCCTCACCGGAATCTGTTCTTTCTTGACTTTTTAATAATCGCCATTCTAACTGGTGTGAGATGGTATCTCATTGTGGTTTTCATTTGCATTTCTCTAATAATCAGTGATGTTGAGCTTTTTTTCTATGTTTGATGACTGCATAAATATCTTTTTTAAAAATTATACTTAAATTCTGGGATGCAGATCTTAAGAAGGTGCAGGTTTGTTACATAGGTATACATGTCCAATGGTGGTTTGCTGCACCCATCAACCTGTCATATATATTAGGTATTTCTCATAATGCTTTCTCTCTCCTAGCCCCACCCCCAACTCGACAGGCCCTGGTTTGTGATGCTCCCCTCCCTGTGTCTATGTGTTCTTATTGTTCAACTCCCACTTATGAGTGAGAACATATGGTGCTTGGTTTTCTGTTCCTATGTTAGTTTGCTGAGAACGATGGTTTCTAGCTTCATTCATGTCCGGGCAAAGGACATGAACTCATTCTCTTTTATGGCTGCATAATATTCCATGGTGTGTATGTGCCACATTTTCTTTATCCAGTGTATCATTGATGGGCATTTGGGTTGGTTCCAAGTCTTTGCTATTGTGAACAGTGCTGCAATAAACATACGTGTGCATGTGTCTTTATAGTAGAATGATTTATAATCCTTTGGGTATATATCCAGTAATGGGATTGTTGGGTCAAATGGTATTTCTATTTCTAGATCCTTGAGGAATTTCCAAACTGTATTCTGTAATGGTAGAACTAATTTATGCTCCCACCAACAGTGTAAAAGTGTTCCTATTTCTCCACATCCTTGCCAGCATCTGTTGTTTCCTGACTTCTTAATATCGCCATTCTAACTGGCATGAGGAAATATCTCATTGTGTTTTTGATTTGAGTTTCTCTAAAGACCAGTGATGATGAGCTTTTTTTCATATGCTTGCTGGCCACATAAATATCTACTTTTGAGAAGTGTCTGTTATATATTTCACCCACTTTTTGATGGGGTTGATTTTTTCTTATAAATTTAAGTTCTTTGGGTATTCTGGATATTAGCTGTTTGTCAGATGAACAGATTGCAAAATTTTCTCCCATTTTGCAGGTTGCCTCTTCACTCTGATGATAGTTTATTTTGCTATGCAGAAGATCTTTAGTTTGATTAGATCCCATTTGTCAATTTTGGCTTTTGTTGCCATTGCTTTCAGTGTTTTAATCATGAAGTCTTTGCCCATGCCTATGTTCTGAATGGTATTGCCTAGGTTTTCTTCTAGGGTTTTTATGGCTTTAGGTCTTACATTTAAGTCTTTAATCCATCTTGAGTTAATTTTTGTATACAGTGTAAAGAAGGAGTCCAGTTTCAGTTTTCTGCATATGGCTAGCCAGTTTCCCCAACACCATTTATTAAATAGAGAATCCTTTCCCCATTGCTTGTTTTTGTCAGGTTTGTCAAAGATCAGATGGTTGTAGATGTGTGGCATTACTTCTGAGGCCTCTGTTCTGTTCCATTGGTCTATATATCTATTTTGGTGGCAATACCATGCTGTTTCGTTACTGTAGGCTTGTAGTATAGTTTGAAGTCAGGTAGTGTGATGCTTCTTGCTTTGTTCTTTTTGCTTAGGATTGTCTTGACTTTATGGGCTCTTTTTGGTTTCATATGAAATTTAAAGCAGTTTCTTCTAATTCTGTGAAGAAAGTAAATGGTAGCTTGATGGGAATGGCATTGAATCTACAAACTACTTTGGACAGTATGGCCATTTTCACAATATTGATTCTTCCTATCCATGAGTATGAAATGTTTTTCCATTTGTTTGTCTATTCTCTTATTTCTTTGAGTAGCGGTTTGTAGTTCTCCTTGAAGAGGTCATTCACCTCAGTGGTAAGTTGTATTCCTAGGTATTTTGTTCTCTTTGTAGCAATTGTGAATGGAAGTTCACTCTATTATTTGGCTGTTGGTCTATTATTGGTGTATAGGAATGCTTGTGATTTTTGCCCACTGATTTTGTATTCTGAGACTTTGCTGAATTTTCTTATCAGCTTGAGGAGATTTTGGGCTGCGATGATAAGGTTTTCTTAATATACAATCATTTCATCTGCTACAGAGACAATTTGACTTTCTCTCTTCCTATGTGAATACCCTTTATATCTTTCTCTTGACTAATTGCCTTGGCTAGAACTTCCAATACTATGTTGAATAGAAGTGGTGGGAGAGGGCATTTTTGTCTTGTGCCAGTTTTCAAAGGGAATACTTCCAGCTTCTGTGCATTCAGTATGATATTGGCTGTGGGCTTGTCATAAATAGCCCTTATGATTTTGAGATACATGCCATCAATACCTAGTTTATTGAGAGTTTTTAGCATGAAGGGGCGCTGAATTTTACCAAAGGCTGTCAAAGGCCTTTTCTGTATCTATTGAGATTATCATATGGTTTTTGTCATCGGTTCTGTTTATATGATGGATTATGTTTATTGATTTGCATATGTTGAAGCAGCCTTGAATCCCAGGGATGATGCCGACTTCATCATGGTAGATAAGCTTTTTGATGTGCTGCTGGATTCAGTTTGACAGTATTTAATGAGGATTTTTGCACAGGGATATTGACTTGAAATTTTCTTTTTTTATTGTGTCTCTGCCAGGTTTTGGTATCAGGATGATGGTGTCCTCATAAAATGAGTTAAGGAGAAGTCACTCTTTTTCTATTGTTTGGGATAGTTTTAGAAGAAATGGTACCCACTCCTTTTTGCACCTCTGGTAGAATTTGGCTGTGAATCTTTCTGATCCTCGGCTTTTCTTGGTTGGTAGGCTATTAATTACTGCCTCAATTTCAGAACTTGTTATTGGTCTATTCAGGTATTCAACTTCTTTGTGGTAAAGTCTCCCATTATTGTGTGGGAGTCTAAGTCTCTTGTTGGTGTCCAAGAACTTGCTTTATGAATCTGGGTGCTTCTGTTTTGGGTGCATATATATTTAGGATAATTAGCTCTTCTCACTGCATTGATCCCTTTACAGTTATGTGATGCCCTTCTTTGTCATTTTTGATCTTTGTTTGTTTAAAGTCTGTTTTATTAGAGACAAGGATTGTTACCCCTGCTTTTTTTTTATTTTGCTTTCCATTTACTTGGTAAATATTCCTCCATTTTTTTATTTTGAGTCTGTGTCTTTGCACATGAGGTGGATCTCCTGAATACAACACACGAATGGAGTGTTGTATTCAATTTGCCAGTCTGTGCCTTTTAAGTGGGGCATTTAGCCCATTCAATTTGCCAGTCTGTGCCTTTTAATTGGGACATTTAGCCCATTTACATTTGAGGGTAATATTGTTAAGTGTGAATTTGATACTGTCATTATGATGCTAGCTGGTTATTTTGCCCCTTAGTGGGTGCAGTTTCTCAGCGTGTCAATGGTCTTTACAATTTAGTATGTTTTTGCAGTGGCTGGTACTGGTTTTTCTTTCCACATTTAGTGCTTCCTGCAGAAACTCTTGTGAGACAGGCCTGGTGGTTACAAAAATCTCTCAGCATTTGCTTGTCTATAAATGATTTTATTTCTCCTTTGCTATGAAGCTTAGTTTGGCTAAATATGAAATTCTGGGTTGAAAAATCTTTAAGAATATTGAATATTGGTCCCCACTCTCTTCTGACTTGTAGGGTTTTTGCAGAGAGATCCGCTGTTAGTCTGATGGGCTTCCCTTTGTGGGTAGCCCGATCTTTATCTCTGGCTGCCCTTAACATATTTTTCCTTCATTTCTACTTTGGTGAATCTGATGATTATATGTCTTGGGGTTGCTCTTCTCAAGGAGTATCTTTGTGGTGTTTTCTGTATTTCCTGAATTCAAATGTGGGTCTGCCTTGCTAGGTTGGGGAAATTCTTCTGGATAATATCCTGGAGAGTGTTTTCCAACTTGGTTCCATTCTCCCCATCACTTTCAGGTACACCAATCAAATGTAGATTTAGTCTTTTCACATAGTACCATATTTTTTGGAGGCTTTGTTTGTTCCTTTTCTTATTTCTAATCTTGTCTTTGTGCTTTTGTTCATTAAGTTGATTTTCATTCTCTGACATCCTTTCTTTCACTTGATCAGTTTTGCTATTGATACTTATGTATATTTCATGAAGTTCTCATGAGGTGTTTTCAGCTCCATCAGGTCATTTATGTTCTTCTCTAAACTGGTTATTCTAGTTAGCAATTCTAACCTATTTTTAAGGTCCTTAGCTTCCTTGCATTGGGTTAGAACATGCTCCTTGAGCCCAGGGGAGTTTTTTGTTACCCACCTTCTGAAGCTTACTTCTATCAATACTGTGTTGAATAGGAGTGGTGAGAGAGGGCATCCTTGTCCTGTGCTGGTTTTCAAAGGGAATGCTTCCAGCTTTTGCCCATCCAGTATGATATTGGCTTGGATTTGTCACAAATTGCTTTTATTATTTTGACATATGTTCCATCAATATCTAGCTTGTTGACAGTTTTTGAACCTGAAGAGATGTTGAATTTTATTATAAGCCTTTTCTACATCTATTGAAACAATCGTGGTTTTTGCCATTGGTTGACATACGCAAGAAACACTAAGATCTCCACTTCAGCGTTTTCTTTGAAGAATAAATTTCTTTTTAAAAATAATCACCTGGAAATTAGCATATGATGCATAGACTCATGTCTTAAATGAAACTAAAGTAATACTCAGATTCTACCTCTTTTCAGGATAACTAAAACAGTGTCAAAGTGTGTAAGACATTTTAAAACATCAACTTGAAAACTGTTATTTTGATTTTGTGATGATTTATCAAAAACCCAATTGATTCAAAACTTTTATTTTCTGTTTTAGTAGTATTAATTTACATTTTGAAAATACATATCAAAAATAGATATTTAAAGAAATATACCTTGTAACAGAAATGTGCAGATTTCATAATTTTTCACATTTTCCTAACATATGGAAGCTTTAGAAACAGGGAATTAATTCATTCATACAAGGTATATGATATTTAAAAATAATTTTAACTATCTCATTGACCTTTCGTTTCTGATTGTGTTTACTCTGAAAACTTTGGGTACTGGCCTTTCTCTTTTGTTTTACATTCTTACAGTCATAAGCAGTTTAATTATTTTCTCTTCTGCTTATTTGTAAACTTTGAAGCTTTTCAGCATTAGAGCCAGAAGCAAATGCATAAAGTATCTCTTCAGACGAACCAAGAATAGCAAAACCACTGGGCTACCAATTACAAGTTTTTATTAGTATTTCGTAATGGAAAGATAATAGACTTTGAAGATAACCAAATAGGCCACTTAACTACTCACTGGGTATATTTTAAAAAATTAGTCATGTACTCTCTGAACTTTATCTTTTATTTATAAAACGTTTTATGTCCTTTGGTGATGTTTAAGACAATAAGTGAAAGCACTATGCCTTATACAGGTAGACATATATTTATTGAATATTGTTTGCCTGTTCTAGAAAAGTTGATTTTTGTTTGTGGTATACTAGAAGATTTAATTGATGAGACTCTTAATAGCGGCAAAAAAGAACCCCAACACTAAATCCTTTTTCAGTTTATTGTTTTTCTTTTCAGTTTGGTCATGGTGTTAGTGTATACAGCTCCATTTGGACCTTAGTCTTTTCTACATGTGAACAAGCAAGGTAGTTAAATAACAAGTAAATGTGGAATATCAACAATAGTTGTGATCTCAAGTTTGCAAGCCAGCTGGTGCCATCATTGGGTGTTTAGTTTCAGCATCAGAATGTCGCAGATTCTTTCAGAAAGAAGATTTACATGACTGACAGGATATTCCCCCTTGTAATACTGGTTAGGTACCCCTATAATGTCATCCCATAACCATGGCATTACTGGCACAGTTCTCTAACCAAGCAAATGAAGCTGCTATATATATATATATATATATATATATACTTAAATCATTTTGAGACATGACTATCATTTACAGAATAAATCCCCTTAGTAATGCAAACATAAGTTCATCTTTATGCATAAAATATATTATTATTGTCTTATATGTATCTATGGACATATATCTGAAATATATCTGTATCTATCATCTACCTGTCATTAAATATCTATTATATATATGGTATGTAATCCAACCCTCACACTCTCGAAAAACACTTCAAACCACAGTCAGTCATACACTAAGTAATGTAATTGCGGTTTTGTCTTCAACCTTATCCCATTTTTAAGCATTTATTATAGTCAGTATACTGTTAGGAGAATTTTAGAATTTTTTTCCATGGCCTTGTGACCCAGGGATGCAGGAAAACAAATATCTCCCTCTTGTTCAATTGGAATTTCTAAAGAAGCTAAACATATGAAGAATAACCAATAAGAGCCCAAGTATGTTTTTTATTAATAACTGCTTGAATACTCAATATTCTAATGCAAAGCTCTAAAACCCTGAGTCCTGGCACCACTTAGGTTCATGGTCTAAGATGGGGCCACTTACCATTCCTGAAAACCTCTATCCATATCTTAGAATTTTCCTACTGTGTGTGAGAAGGCACAGAACTGTTAGGCACCACAGCATCATACAGAAACATGTCTCTGATAGCTACTCTCAAACAGGTTGAGGGAGGCAAAACCAAGGGGAGGAAATCTACAAGGCCTTTTGGGGGGGGTGAAATCAGTTTATTCACTCCATAAAACTGGAGCAAAATGTGACTTGCACCTTTCATAACATGGTGACTATACCTACTGGTAACTGTGAGTAACTACAGCTTATTTGACGAACCAAAATTAGCTAATTTGTTCACAAATGTAACTAGTCTTTCACAATATACACCTGCATGTAGAGTGCAAAGAGTGGAGTTTGGGTAGAGAAATTAACTTTCCACCTTGCATAGTATGCCAAACTTCTAAGATTTATAAGTGAGGGTAGTGTTGTGTAAGTTATTAACAATATGTTTCTTTCATCTTTCTCATACACACAATTTCAGAGCTGGAAATGAATTATTTTTAAGGTTGCTTTCTTTTTTCTTTTTTTTTTTTTTTTTTTTTTGAGACAGACTCTCACTCTGTCACCCAGACTGGAGTGCAGTGGCCTCATCTCAGCTCACTGCAACCCCTGCCTTCGGGTTCAAGCAATTCTCCTGCCTCAGCCTCCCGAATAGCTTGGACTACAGACCCATTCCACCACGCCTGGGTAATTTTTTCTATTTTTAGTAGAGAGGGTTTCACCGGGTTAGCCAAGAGTGTCTTGATCTCCTGACCACGTGATCTATCCTCCTCGGCCTCCCAAAATGTTGGGATTATAGGCATGAGCCACCATGCATGGCCTAAGATTACTTTGTGAGGTTTTATTTTTTTTAAACTTTATTTTAGAATTGGGGGTATACATGCAGCTTTGTTACAGAGCCATATTGCATGATGCTGAGGTTGGGGTTTGATTGAACCCATCACCCAAGTTGTGAACATAACACCCAATAGGTAGTTTTAAAAATTCCATTCCTTTTTGCTGGAAGCCAGCATAACTCCATTGTAGTTATTAATCGGCAAGAGCCTTGTGCTTACCATGTATCATGTAGTAGCTAGAATAATACACAGGTGTATAAATTTAAAATTTATAAGAGTTTTGTGGTCAAAATGAATATGCTCCTTTCAGTTTCTGCGTTGTAGACTATCATCATCCTAGGGTATTATTCCCATTTTGTGATTAGCTCTTCAAAATTCTAACTACTTTATTGAGCAATATCAAGTCCTTTTTATATTCAATGCCATTTTATATTATTAAATTAAATAATAACCATTATTTATAATTCTCTTAATTACTTACTTTGACTAAAAAGCCTCATCGCAGCTACTAATGGATTTCCTTTCAAACCTTGTTAACATGGCATCTCAAATAAAATACTCAATGCCTGACAGCTAGATGCACTTCTGACTTTCCTAGTATCGAATGTACCCCATCGATAGTGTTTTTAACTGCTACTGAAGAAAGTAGGAGGTGTTTGAAATGCTGTATATTTAGTTTAATCACCAAAGCTTCCATAAAGCTGTATACATTTTATCTTATTTACATCCAAATGAAACTTCCCTTTCCTAATACATCCTTTTAAGAGGAATAAAATAATGATAACACACTTTTCAACAGATGACTGTTACATATTATCAAAACATAAAATAAAATCATAAACACAATGTTATGAAAGTCATATGATTAAATTTCCTGGGGAGTTAGGAAAAAATTTAGTAACTTTAAAATAACTAGAGTAAAATATCCTGCATGATAATAATATTCATAGTTTTTCTAACCTAATTAAAATTAGTTAACTCCTATTTATCCAAGGGAATAAATAGAAGTTTTCATAAGGGAAAACTATAAAATATCCACGAGCAGTGCAGCCTTGTAAGTGAAAGGTAAATGTAACATACATATACAAACTATGACATCCACTTTCTTTCTTTCTTCTTTTAATTATATAATCAGAAAGTAAATGTGCAGGTTTGTTACATGCATACATTGTGTAATGATAAGGTTTGAGGTTCTAGGGCACCCATCATTCAGTGAGCATTATACCCAATAAGTAATTTTTCAACCCTTACCTCCCTCCCACCTTTATCATTTTTGCTTTCTTAAGTAGTTTACAATTATGTATTTTTTGAACGTCACCCCCTCAAACTAGATGTTTGTCCTTGTTATCAATAGAATACTGGTTTTGGGTAAAAGAGAATAAAAATTAAATTAGTGCATTGTGAAGTTTATTATCAAATCTTAAACAAAATGGAAAACATTAAAAATAATAAGATCTGAAGATTATTTTTAATTTTAAATAGTGTTTGCCAATTTTATGTCATTTAACAAGTTGAGCAGTTGCATGTATTAAACATTGAGCAGAGACAACAGAGACGTGTTATATAATACACTTCTGCAGTGTGATTCGGGAGCTCTTAGGCAAGGCAAGACCACACCAGAAGTCACGGTGTTTCCTCACATTTCTAGGGAAAAGGTGTAACCTTGAACTCCTAAGAATTAGGAGATCTTAAAACACATTGGTGTTTCTTGGTGGTGATGGGGAGACCCATTTTCTTGGTTCAAGAGTTTATAAATGATGTGATTATTTATTTATTTGAAATAGGATCTTTCTCTATTACCAAGGCTGCAGGGCAGTGGCACCATCATGGCTTACTGCAGCCTCAACCTCCCTGGCATAAGTCATTCTACCAGCTCAGCCTCCAGAGTAGCTGAGCCTTCAGGTGCATACCACCATGCCCAACCAATTTTCTCTATTTTTTTTTTTTTTTTTTTTTTTTTAGAGATAGGATCTGGCTATTTTGTCTGGACAGAAGTGATCCTCCTGCCTCAGCCTGCCAAAGTGCTGGCATTACAGATGTGAGCTACTGTGCCTGGTCTGATTTTTAAATAATTTGTTTTCTACCACATTTAGGCCTCTATGACACAGGATAAATTTATCACCATATATGTAATACTGAAGACAAATTTCTATAAAACTGAAATATGATTTAAAACCAAAATTTTACAATGTTGCAAATGGCTGCTTTCCAGTGTCTTTGAGAGTGATGGTGTTTATTTTACAAGCTTTTTCTGTTTTTTTACTTCGTGACATGTGGTAAACTTTACTGATAATCAAGGCAGAATAACTTATAACATCTACAATCAGTATGTAATTAAATCTGATGAAAAACATTTATACACACTTATTACATACCTATATATATATTTTTAATGAACTGTTTTTAAGTGCTGCTATTTAAGACCTTACCTGGTAGCTCTTGAACTGAAAATGTTTTTTTGTTTGTTTTATCAATGTCCTAGTATGAAGAGAATATTCAAAATTAATCCAGTATTAGTGATGACATTTAGAATCTAGGTTTTCATGTTTATTTTGCTTGTCTTTGTCTCCAGTCTGATCCTGATTTGGAAGTTAATATGAATATTTGCAGAAAAAACTGCATTCTGAGGAGTCACTTCTAAATACTTGCATCCAAAATGTCACTAAATGAAAATTAATTGCTTTTCATGAAAAAAGGACATTTTACAAGACTGTGTAATCATATTAGAATAATGACTGGCCTCGCTAATGGAAATTAAATGTGATCCTGGGTGTTCTGGCAGTGTGGCCCGGGAGCTAGGTTTGCATGTAAAAGTGTAATTTCTATCCCCGCTGAGTGGATTCTGAATCTCAAAATAATTAGCTCTGTCAAATAATTAATTTTGTTGATAGGATTAAGTAGAGAATATACAACCTCACACACATATATTATAATTATTTGGAATGACAAGATGATATAAAACAATAATCTTCAATTCTGGCTGTCAAACTTGATCAGATCATTTCTGTGAGTACTTTTGAGATTCATGTTAATAACTTTGAATGTAACATAAGTCATCATCTCTAGTGCCATTTACATGTGGAATACTTATCATAGTCATTAAATGTGCTTTATATGTGGGTGCATGTGTTTGTAGGAAAGTTACTGTTTTTGTAAAACACTGCAGTTCACCAAGAGGTAGTTCTAAGAAATGTTAATTTCCTGAAACTCTTTAAGAAAGTGCAGCTGTGTAAATTGTGTGTTTCTTTTGTGATTCAAAGTTAGATAACATTTAAAAAGATAAATTATTTAAAAATACATATTGTTTACCCTTCAAATGTAATTACACATTTAACTTTTCACTTAGGTTTTCTAGAATACTGGAAGAAATGATATCATTTCTTAGCATACACTTGCATATGCATAGAATTAATTTTAATAAATAACCAATGTAATTCTCTATAAAATTGAAATTCTGGCAATATTCCTATGAAACTCACCCACATATATGCTATTAGACATATTCCGTAATTTCATTGCCATTGCCATAAGATATAAACACAGTATTTATTTCAGAATGATAATTTGTTGCAGACAGCCTGTAAACCAATATATACAAATGGGAAAAGTACTAGGATAAATATGAGTGTTCAAGAAAGTTAGATTATATTGACCCGTGACTATTTTAAATCTATATTTATTTATAAATCTATATGTATCTGTCTCTTTCACTTAGACAATAACTCTCTTAGAAAATAAATTTCTAATTCTCTCAGAAAATAAATATCACAAATGGCAATTTTTAAAAAGTCCTCAGAGGGTTCTTTTGTATAGCCAGGATTGGGACCTATATTAATAAATATAAACATTAATTATGCTTATTATTATACCTATATAAATAAATATGATATAATATAAACAGGATTGGGATGTATATTAATAATATATTGGGACCTATATTATTTATTAATATAGGTACCAATCCTATTTATATTATATCATATTATAAATAATAAATTGGGATCTATATTAATAAATCATAGAATTTTACTCAATAATTAAATGTGAAGCCTTAGACCATTGAAAATATATTAGCTATGTTTCCAGAATACAAGATTGACTATTGTAAAGGCACAGATCTTTTTCACAAGCTATTTTGTAGTTTATACAGCAACCCAATCAAAATACCATATTTTGACGATTTGGCAAGTGATAAATGATTCTAAAGTTTTTATCAAAGAGCAAATAGTTATATTTCTGTATACTATTTTGAAGGAAATTCAGTAAGAAGAGCAAATGTTTATACAGATACATACGTGTGTATATGACAATTAGCATAAGCTTTACGTGTGTGTGTGTGTGTGTGTGTGTGTGTGTGTGTGTGTGTATGAGTATATAATATCTAGCAGGATATATTGCAAACCACTAACTGATCAAATAATTATTCAATAAGCAGTGCTATAGCAACCGCCTGCTTTTGGAAGAAACATCAGATGCAGTCTCACTCCATGTGAAGAAAGTCTATAAATTCCAAACATTCCTTGACCAAGCTCTTTTTCTTCTGGGAACCAATACTGACTAAAAAATAAAATATAAGATTTATACTTAATTGCTATTTGTAACAGGAGAAAAATAAGTAACTCTAAAACTCCAATAATAATTAAATACTTATGATAGAATATAAAGTATAAAAAATAGAATACAAAATCTTTCTTTGTAAAAAGATGACTAAGAAATAAATGGGAAAGAAAATATGACAAAGTTAATTACATTTTTCTTGATGTTATTTTTCTTCCCATGTGTTTTTAGTTTTCCCAGTCTCCATGAATAAGCAAATATGAATTTATAATGAGACAAAACAAAACAGAAAACAAATTATACCAACTGCTACTTATTGGAGTTAATTTATTCATAAAAACTTTAAATTTCATCAAATATGAAATTACCTAAATAATGGCTTGATAAATTTTGCTGTATGGAAATACTTAATAGCATTGAAATGCCCTTTTACTTTAATTAATATATTTATTTCAGTTTCAATCAACACCCACTCTTTAAAAGAAAGCTGGAAAAGTAATTTAGAGTATAATTTGAAGAATAAACCCGAGAGAAAGTTTACAAAAGGAAAAATATTGCAGAATCATTTGAATAATCAGTTTTAGTAATGGAATCATAAGAAATGTTGACACATGAATAGAGAAAAAAATATTGACAAGAATTAAAAATTCCAGAGCAATATCTTGTGAATTTTTAATACATAAAAAGGTAAAAAGGGCCTCAGTCATTACTTTTCTTTCTTTCTTTCTTTCTTTTTTTTTGGAGACAGGATCCAGCTGTGTTACCCAAGCTAGAGTGCAGTTACAGGATCATAGCTCGCTGCAGCCTCAAATTCCAGAGCTCCAGGGATTCTTCTGCCTCAGACTCCCAAGCAGCCAGAACTACAGGCACACACCATAATGCCTGGCTAATGTTTGTTTTGTTTTGTTTTATTTTTTGTTTTTTTAAACAGACAGGGTCTTGCTATGGTGCCCAGGCTAGTATCAAAGTCTTGGCTTCAAGGGATCTTTTTGCCTTGGCTTCTCAAAGCCCTGGGATTACAGGCAGGAGCCATCATTCATGCCCACTTCACTTGTTTTCAATAGAATAAATCGGCTGGGTGCGGTGGCTCACGCCTGTAATCCTAGCATTTTGGGAGGCCAAGGTGGGTGGATCACCTGAGGTCAGGAGTTCAAGACCAGCCTGGCCATCATAGTGAAACCCCATCTTTAAAAAAAAGAAAAATAATAGAATAAATGATAATATTGTTAATAGATAACATTGAAATATTGGGCCATCTGTCAGAAATCAGTTTTAGTTCTAAAGCAAGGCCAGTTACTATGGCTCATGCTTGTAATCACAGTACTTTGGGAGGTTAAGGCAGGTGGATCATGAGGTCAGGAGTTCAAGACCAGCCTGGCCAAGATGATGAAACGCTGTCTCTACTAAAAATATAAAAATTATCTGGGCCTAATGGTGGGCACCTGTAATCCCAGGACCGAGAGGCTGAGGCAGGAAAATTGACTTGAATCTGGGAGACAGAGGTTGCAGTGAGCTGATATTGCGCCATTGCACTCCAGCCTGGTGATAAAGCAATACTCAGTCTCAAAACAAAAACAAAAACAAAACAACAAAAATATACAGATTATATAGATCCAAAAATAAAGACAAGATAATAAAATATTAGAAAAATGTAGGTATATTAATGCAGACGGACATAAAACCCCAGATCATTTAAAGAAAAAGATTAACATCCATGATTGTATAGGAATAAAAACTTCTTGCAAATGAAAGTCACTATAAGGAAAGAGAGAGAATCCTGGGAGATACTTAAATAAAATAAAATAATAGTTACTATAAAGAGCAACATTAAAACTGATAAGAAAAATAAAATTAAGTTTAAAATAGATAAATGTTTAACAGGCAATTCAAAAAGGAGGAAAAACAAATGGACACTAAATTATGAGATGAAGTTAAATATTCTTAATAGAAAAAGTATAAAAGGAAATAACAATGACTTATTATTTCACCAATCAGATTGATAGAAACTAAATTTTTATTATTTAATACTTTTTTGGGGAATGGGGAATTTGGTACCCTCGTGTAATTTTCATGGAACTGTGAAAGGCTATGGAAAACAATAATAATTTTGGAATTTAAGAGAGGAACACCTAATAACATTTTGACTGTACATATAACTTTACCCTATAATGACTTTTGATGATTTTTCTATATAAATAAAAGGCCAACATATTAAGCATACATCTGTCAAATATTTTAAAAATATTAATTCTAATGGCAAAAATCAAGAACACTTTCCATTCCATAAGGGAATGGCTAATAAAATTATATTTCATCTCTTATAGGAAATGTGCAAGATTTTAAAAGAATGAGTAACTATGCAATGGCCTGAAAGGATGTCCATATTATATTGTTAAGTAATGTAAGCAAGTTGTATGTAACGTATGTGATATGATGCTCCAGGGTTTTCGACACTTTATGGAGTATTGAGACACACAGATGGACACATACCAAGTAAAGCTATATTAAATTTCAGATTTAGTTACTTAAGTATAACAAATCAGTGCAGATGAGTGAAGGCGAAATGCTTGAGTACATATTCTCTTGGCCCCAGAGTCACAAGAGCTCAATTATTGCTGCACCTATACCCCTAGATTTCCTCAACATGAAAATCACCAAGTGGGATGAATTTAAACCATCAATCTATATGACGCTGTCTATGGAAATGTTACAGAAACATGGCTGTCTTGTCTTGTGATTCAAATTCAGTATCAGCAATACTTCATTCTCATTGTAGGGTAGAAAGGAGAGTTAGATGCAATGTGTCTATAAACAATACACCTGCCTAAACCTTTTCAGCATCCTAAGATTCCCATTTACCATCAATTTGCACCTGACCTTGATTTAGTATCCTGTTCATTTTCTTTCTCATACCACAGTTTGATCTGGGCCATAAGATTCCAAAACATTTCCCTTCTGTGACAAATTTTTGCTTAAAAATTTGATATCTTCTTATATATGTTTATTTATGTTTATATGTGCTTCAAACAAGATAAATATACAGTTCATATTTTAACATGAGGAGAGGCATGTTAGTATTGGAAAAATTCATTTTTATTTATATGTTGTCTGTACTGTCATACATATCATTTACCAATAATAAATCATATTATTTTTGTCAGTTAAAAATATTTAGATGAAAGGAAATAACTAAAATAAAAACAGAATAATATGAAAATTTTATATATTTTTTAAATTTCAACTTTTAGGTTCAGGGGATACAGATGCAAATTTGTTACGTGGGTATATTGCATGACACTGAGGTTTAGGGTATGAATGATCCATCATCCAGATAGTGAGCATAGAACCCAATAGGTAGTTTTAGATTACTCAGTATTAAAGAGAAACAATCTAAAATTGCATGTGATTAGACATATTTTTAAATGGTAAAATTAAAACAGAATAACAAGCTAGAAGAGAAATGCATTAAAATTTTATTAATATTATTAGATGTTAAGGTTAAAGATGTAAGTTTCATAAAATTGTTGGCATATTACCTGGTACAGGATGACTATTTTGATTTATTTTGTCATTTTTACTCATATGTAAGTATCATTATGTGTGCTAAGCTTTTCTGATTTTTGTACTTTCTTTATACTTGCTAGCATATTGTGAAGCAGAACTCCATAGTTAGTATTGTAATTGTAGCAATGACAAACCTAACACTGATCAAATTGATCATAACATTAGGATGACACCATTCTCTGGAATTTCTGTTTTATTTCAACCTTTATAATTACTTTTCCCTCTGTTCTCTAACTAGGTCACCATGATGTCAGTAATATTTTCAGTGTTACAACTATCTAGGTTTTATAATAATTGCCTTCATCCCCACTGCAGCTTTATAAAAGTGATGTCATTATTCCAATTATATTTTACCAATAGGATAAATGAAGATCAGGAAAGTTAAATAATTTTCATAAAGACATATAGCTCATGTAATACGGTGTTGTCATTTGAACCAAAGCAACCTCATTTTAGGTTCTGTGATTTCAGTGTTCCGTGATTGCATGCATAAGTTAATTCATAGAAAAATTGAAGTTTTTCCAAATTTGATTTCTGTTATATAATTATTATAAAGTTTACAATTCAAATTATTGTTTTCTAAAATGCTAATAAAGTATTTTGTGAAGTATTAGGTTATTAGATGTTTCAGGTTTGGAAATGTATTTAGTTGTTCTAAATGAAATAATGGAAAGGAACTTAAGTGTTTCATTTTTCTGAATAGTATTACAATTTTAAAAACAGTTTAAAAATAATACGTCACAATAGACTAATTTCTAGTTACTTTTTATTTTATCTAAAATATAAATTTTAAATTAGCATATTTTAAAATCATAAGATCCTTGTACTGTTTCTCTTAAATAGTTTAGTTGAACTAGAATACAAATAAAATTTTACCTGGTTGAAATACTATTTTTTTGATTGACCCCTTTAAACCTAAGCAATTGTGCACTTTAAATTATCAGGATAGCAGATTTCCTCTCTTTTGAAGGTAACAAAAGTAATGAAAGTTTTTACATATGAAACCTGTCACACGGAAGAGCCCAATCTAACCAATAATTGTATATACTTATGTAATCAGAGTAAGCCTGTCATCTAGCTGGTGCTTACCTAGTGAGTATTATATGTACTTTCACAAAGTGCCTAGAACTTACTATATAATTTTTTTCATTAACCTGGTCAATTAACGATGGTAGAATTTTTATTGTTCACCACTGTTTCTACTCTGCAGTTTTCCTGCCCTATCTCCTTTACTTAAAATAAACAACAACAAATTCTACAATTACTAGGATACTATCCCCAAAGCCTATTCGTCCATCACATATAAAACTATAATTATTTGTGCATAAGTTTCTCTTTTGATTTTTTCTTATTGACTGCAGGTGAACAGAATCAAATTCATAATAATTATGGGTTTGTGAAACATAAGCATCATTACTTCATGCATGACCCATTTTACTATAATTATTTAATTACTAGATACCAAAGTCTAATTATGGATTCAGTAGGTGTACAGTTCTATAGTGAGACGACATGCAGAAATTGTGGTTGGGTGCGATAGACTATCAGGCTTTTAATCTAAAAGTCAGGCTGTGGCATCTAGTTAGTATCTTGCAATTAGGAGGAAATAAAAGGGTCTGCCTAAGTACAAAGTTTATTAATTTGCCATCAAGGATAAATTGTCAAGTCTCATTAAGCACATAGGGTTTTTGTTTGCTCCTTGTTGCTCTGTGACACAGGAGATAGGCTCCAATGACTTTATAACTAAAAGGAGTTTATTTTTCCCTCCAAAGGCAGAGCACACGTTTGGCACAGAGATGATCTCACCTTGTATCCATATAGGTGAGCTCTAACCAATGGCTGTGGACACTATTGTCAATAATTACAAGCAGTTTATTTGAGTTTACATTTTATACAGTAATTATTAGGTCCTGAGGACAGTACATTTCACAATTAGCTGAAAAACAGTTGTAGGGTTTTGTTCTGGCAGACCTTGAATACATTGCTAATCCTTTCTGAACGGGGAAAATTAAGTATGTATTTCATGTGTTGATACCTGGAAGTAGATAAATAATTGACATATCTAAGTGTCTGTGATGAAGAATGGAAATAAACACCTGTTAACTTGATGCATTACAGTCAATGCATTCTTTTCACTATCGCTGAAAAGGGAAATAATTAGAAAAGAATAAAAGACGTTATATTAGAGACATGAAAGATCTTAGAGTATTTCAAAAAGACTAGTTTTTAGAGATTATTATCCCTCAAATTACAATTATAATAGCACGTGATATTCAAGTTCACATGCTTTGAAAAGAAAATAAGATCCTCTAATATATAAACAAGATAAACACTCATCTCTCTCAAGCGCTTGAGACTATCACTTAGCAAACAATGATTGAGTTAACCCAATGGCTTATACTGAGATGCATCACACATAGGAATGCTGTGTAAGTGCTAAGTTAGATCTTAGTTGGAGTTAGACTTAGCCCTTTAGCTGGATGATCAGCATCTCTGAACATTTTAGCCGAAATTTCTTTCTGTAAAAAACAGCACCAACAATACAAGTCCTATCTACTTCTCGAGGTTATTATAAGACTCAAGAAAATAATAATGAAGAAGTGTTTTGTAAGATTTGAGTGCTATATAAATATAATGTAAATTAAATTAAATTAAAAATCTTGAAAGGATCTATAGTTTGACATATATGCTGATTATTAAAATTTCTTAAGCTAGTACTGCATGCCAAGTACTGTGCAAATTATATATACTATATTACATTACCTGCTAGTGAGATTGCTAGATCACATGGTCATTCTGTTTTTAGTTTTTTGAGAAATCTCTGTACTATTTTCCATAATTGCTATAATGATTTGTATTCCTCTCAATAGTATATAAGAGTTCCATTTTCTACACATCTTCATTAGAATGATTTTTTTTTGTCTTTTTCATAATGGCCACTCTAACTGGGGCAAGATTCTATCTCATTTTGGTTATTATTTGCATTTTCTTGTTAGTGATGTTGAATATTTTTCATATACCTATTGACAATTTTTTGATCTTCTTTTGATAAATGGCTATTCAGTTCCTTTGCCCTTTTAATGTGGTTATTTGCTTTCTGCTATTAAGATGTTTAAATTTCCTGTTTATTCTGGATTCTAGTCCCTTGTCAGATACATAGTTTGCATATATTTTATTTCCTTCAACAGATTGTCTCACCACTCTGTTGATTGTTTTCTTTACTTTGCAGAAGCTTTTTAGTTTAATATAGTCCATTTGTCTAGTTTTGTTTTTGTTGCCTGTACTTTTTGAGATTTTAGCCATAAATGTTTGTCTTGACCAATGTCCTAGAGTGATTCCTTTATGTTTTCTTTAAGTGGTTTCATACTTTCAGTTTTAAATTTATTTAATCCATTTGGTTTATTTTTGCATATGGTGATAGAGAGGGGCCTACTTTCCTACTTCTGCATATGGATATCCAGTTTTCCCAGCACCGTTTGTTGAAGAGGATGTAGTTTCTCCAATGTATGTTCTTGGCAGCTTTGTTGAAAATCAATTGGTTATAAATATGTAGATTTATTTCTGGGTTCTCAGCATTCTTCCATTGGTCCATGTGTCTGTTTTTATACCAATACCATGCTGTTCTGGTATGATAGACTTGGAATATATTTCGAAGTCAGGTCATGTGATGATTCCATCTTTGTTCCTTTTTCTCAGGATTGCTTTGGCTATCCAGGCTCTGTGTCTGGTTCCATACAAATTTCAGGATTCTATTTCTGTGAAAAATGTCACTGGTATTTTGATAGAAATTGTATTGTATCTGTAGATTGCTTTGGGTGGTATGATCATTTAAAAAATATTAATTATTCAATCCACGAGCATGAAATATCTTCCATCTTTTGTGTGTGTCCTCTTCTATTTCTTTCATCAGTAGATGTTTTTCCTTGTAGAACTCTTCTACCTGCTTGGTTAAATTTATTCCAAGGTATTTTTTGTAGGTATTATAAATGATATTTTCTTGATTTTATTAGCTAGTTTGTATTTATTGATTTTTGTGGTTGATTTTATATCCTGCAACGTGTTAGCAATTTTTGTATATGTTTGTCTAATTTGGTTAAGATTATTGTTTTTATTTTTTTTTAATTTTTGTCTCCAAAAATATTGGAGACAAAAATCATTTAAGAAAAAGCTGTAACACATTTGAAATATTAGCATTGTGGTAAGCACATCTAATTATGAAAGATAAACATGTAATCTCAAGTAAAAATTTATACCTTAATTAAATATTCCAAGGATTAAATCCATTGGAATGGACTTTGTTGCTGACATTTAATAAACATTTGTAACTTTTATTGCCTTGCTACATTTAAATAAACTTTCAGTTTTTAAAAATTATACATATATTCTATAATTGTTTCCTATTGTTAATCACTATAATAGATACATAGTCATTGATTCTTAAGATGCAAAATACAGAAGAAACAATATGAATGAAATTGGTACTTATAAATAAACTTCTTTGAAGATAAGAAATACCAATGTGGCCAGGCACGGTGGCACATCCCTGTAATCCCAGCACTTTGGGAGGCCAAGGCAGGTGGATCACTTGAGGTCAAGAGTTCGAGACCAGCCTGGTCAACATGGTGAAACCTTGTCTGTACTAAAAATACAAAAATTAGCTGGGCATGTGATAGGTGCCTGTAATCCCAGCTACTTGGGAAGCTGAGGCAGGAGAATTGCTTGAACCTGGAGGCAGAGGTTGCAGTGAGCCAAGATCACACCACTGCACTCCAGCCTTGGTGACAGAGTGAGTCTCTATCTCACAAAAAAAAAAAAAAGAGAGAAAGAAAAAGAAATATCAGTGTTGTGACACCTAGATCTTCTGAATCACTTTAGCTTTGCAGAGTAAGGAAATGTATTGCTACATCTAGAAGTAATAACACAGTAATCTGTTGTCATTGAAGAGTCATAAAAACCATGAATGTGTTAAGATGTTTTGAATGTTACATTTTGTTTGGTCTCCAGTGTGTTTAAAATTTAATAGTAGGCAACTGACAGTCTATCTATGCTGGTATAACAAAATAGCCGAGACAGAGTAATATATAAATAGTAGAAGTTTGTTTCTCACAGTTCTAGAGCCCGGAAAGTCCAAGAACAAGGAAGCAGCAGGTTCAGTGTCTGGTGAGGGCCTAGTCTTTGCTTCCAATGTAGCACCTTGAAAGTAATGTCCTCACACGGTGGAAAAGAGAAAGGCAAAAGGGTCTACTTAGTTCCTTCCAACTATATTACAAGGTCACTAATTCCATTCATGAGGGCTCTGCCTCACGAATCACCTCTTAAGGGACCCACCTCTTAATACTGACACCTGTGGGTCTAAATTCCAACATACAAATGATGAAGAGATACATATAGCAGCATCAGTTTAGTCAACCTAGGAATAGTTATTATGGGCCCTTAGCTCATATTGAGAGTAGGCTTGGTGTTGTGTGTGGATTGTTGCCTGCAGGTGTGGGCCACCCCAGTAATAGGGTTTTGCAGGTGCTAGTATTATTAAGGATGAAACAGTCCTCTAGAGAGTCCTTATAGTTCTAGCAGATAGTTCCCTAGAAGTGGCTGTTATAGGTAAAGTGTTTTATAGAACCTTAGAGATAATCAGATAACACTACAAATAATGCCTGCTGAATATGCAGTGGGTTAGAGAGTATTAGCACTCTTTTAAAACTCAGTTTGGCTTCTAGTCTCTCAAGCCTATAAAATCTACTTATGTAGTTGCAATACCTGTGTTTTTCTGTATAAATCTTTGCAAAGTTGAAGTCATTATCGTCTGTGTTTACTACCAGAAGCAATATTCCACTTTATTTTACCAAATAAACTTCACAGTTTTCAACCAAAAAATAGCTATGAAGTGATTATTTCTAAATATACTTTAGTAAAATACAAGCTTTTTCTTTATGCATGAAGGGAATCACTCCCCATCTATTTTTTTTAAAAAGCTCTACTTTCCTGTGTAATAATATTGTATATACTGGGCGCTAGCATGTTTTTGTATGGAGGAATGTTTTATATACTGTCTTAAAATGAGATCCATTTGAAATAGGAATTACATATCCCTTAATTCAGTACCATAGCATATATTCCTTTCTACATGGTTCCTAAAAATTGTGAAAAGGTTTAAAATAACACCATTAACAACAGCAGTCAAAAATATTTGTTACATATCTCTGATTCTCAAAATTGTGAACCTGTTCTTGCCAGAAATGTGATAATATCTTCCAGATAGTGTATTTCAACCAATTTAATTTACATAGGCTCTTCTATTTGATTTAGATTGTTGGTCATGCCAGAAAGGATAGTGATTACCATCTTTGCATGTGTAAGACAAAAAGTATTGTCAATATACACTGTGTAAGAATGAAATAAATTTTCAATTGACACAACAGGGAAAAGAAAAAATCATTTTTCCTGTCTGTGATGTATGATAGATCCTTTTACAAATGTTAACCTACCAGAAAGATTTCTCCTCTGGTAGAATCTGTGACTGCTCCTATTTGGAATTTTGACTCTTGACAAAATTTATAATATGATTATTAAAGGCAATGGTTTTATCAGTGAACACTGTTGTTATGAGATTATCTCAAGTTATAAAAAGAATATATTTCAGATGCTATTTGCCTGGATAGTGGGGTAGAGGGAGATGAGAGTGGGAGGGGTGGTGGTGTTAAGGAAGGTGGATATAGTTAAAACTGGCAATATCAATAAGAATTAAAAGTAATAATAGACATCTGAGTTTCCAGTCATACATTTTAAATGATTATAAACACATTTAATGAAATCAGCAATAATTAAATATCTAATATGTTCAAAACCATGAGCTAAATTATATGACAGGGTTAAAATGTTTAAGACATACACACATAGAGTTTATAATAAATCACATCCATGTACTTAATAAGAAAAATAATAGGCCTAATATGCATAATTGCAGAGTTACAGGCCAAAGGTATTTTACTTTTTTCCTATATAATTTTTTCTTAACTTGATATCAGATCTATATATTTAAATTTTATAAATGAAACCCTACTCTGAAGCAGCAATTTTGTGGCTCGTTTTTAGAACTGTATAGTATATCTAAGCACTACAATTTGCAGCATTTTAAATAATAATATAATACTTTGAGAATAATTTACATATGAAGTTCATTTTTAAACTCTTCTATGACAACTCTATTGGACCAAAATTGTATCAACAAACCAAGAAAAGTTGTCTTTTTAATATGAAGAAAGGATAGATGATGTTAAATGCAAGCAGGAGACTCAACACCTTTCTTCACTTTGCTGAGGTGAAATTCCCTGGTTATCAAGTCCTCATTAAGATATCCCAATGCAAGAAGGTATCTCTCTCTGTTCAGCGCGGGTCTCTCTTCAGATGGGGAGTCCGGTTTCATATTCTGCTGAGAAGTCTAGAGCTCATATTGGTATTCTATCTTCTTAGTTTAGTACAAATATTTGTAAATTAAAAGCCAGCCGTGGCCACGTGTGGTGGCTCATGCCTGTAATCCCTGCAATTTGAGAGGCCAAGGTGTGTGGGTGGCTTGAGGTCAGGAGATGGAGACCAGCCTGACCAACCCGGTGAAATCCTATCTCTACTAAAAATAGAAAGATTAGTTGGGTGTGGTGGCAGGAGCCTGTAATCCCAGCTACTTGGGAGGCTGAGGTAGGAGAATCACTTGAACCCGGGAGGCGGAGGTTGCAGTGAGCAGAGATTGTGCCACTGCACTCCAGCCTAGGCAATACAGTAAGACTCCATCTCAACAACAACAAAAAAAGCCAGTTATATCAGTGTGTGAGTATAATTTGCTATTTGAATGCTACTTTCTATCTCATCAGCTTTGAAGTTAAAAAGAGGCCGCATAGCATATTTCTGCAAAACTATAACAGTCTGAATAGAATTGGCTAATCTCTGGAATCTCACTTCCCCTGAGTATTAACCCTACAAACTACCTCATTATTTGCATTGTAATTGTATCACATTTGTAGAAGAAATTTCTTTTTTTTTAATTGCATTTTAGGTTTTGGGGTACATGTGAAGAACATGCAAGATTATTGCATAGGCACACACATGGAAACATGATTTGCTGTCTTCCTCCCCTTCACCTATATCTAGCATTTCTCTCCATGCTATCTCTCCCCAACTCCCCATCCCCCACTGTCCCTCCCTTATTTCCCCCCGGCAGACCCCAGTGTGTGATGCTCCCCTCCCTGTGTCCATGTGTTCTCACTGTTCAACACCCGCCTATGGGTGAGAACATGCGGTGTTTGATTTTCTGTTCTGACACAAGTAGAAGAAATTTCTGTTCTGACACAGAACACAAGTAGAAGAAATTTCTAATATAAGTTGTCAAAAATTCACTGGCCAAACACTGTTACCTGGATACATAAAATATACACTCCACTTGAATCATAGATCCATGCAATCATCCTAACCCCAGTGCAGGCTATCACAGGATTTGCTTGCAAAATCAAGGAGTCCAAGAGAAGATACATAAAACATCAGAGTCATTCCTGAGAGTATTTGTATGAAACAAAACGAAACACCAAAGCTTATATAACATCATGTCCTGATTTTGTATATGCTAGTGATACCCAAAGGCTAGGTCTTAATAGTGAAGGAAGGATACCTGTAGAATCACAACTGCTTCCGAGAACAAGGTAAATATCAACCAAGGCTGTTATATGGCATTTGTTAATTAACACACTCTCCAGCAATGTTGATTCACAAGAAGCTGGTGAGACCAATGTGCTTACTTCAAGATTAAAATTATATCAGATAAAATATTAGAGGCTGTGTCATATATGCAAAGGACCCAGCAAATCCATTTAGCAAGGAACTTCTGTAAAGCACCAGTAATAAAAGTCCAAATTCAGCTTTAGAGAAGCTATCAGATTGCTAGGAAAATGCCTGAGAATGCAGAAGTATTTGAAGGGGAGATGTAAAACATCCCTGGGTAAACTCAATGTACCTGAAAACATTTCCACTGAAGAAAGGTAACCTAGGGCATGAATTTCTAACTTATCCATATATTCTGAATAATAACTAAGCCAACTTTTTAAATTACCTCTTATATGCCAAATACAGTGCTTAGTATTTTACTGAATCTCATTTAAATTTCTCAAAAATCATATCCATTTTTCCATCACCATTTTAAAATTACGGATGGAAATCTGAAGATCAGAGAGCCTAAATAACTGCTCAAAATTACTCAGCTAGAAAGAAGTAGTGCTGAACCTGGCATCCTTGTTGGCATAACTCTAATGGCTAAACATTCTTAAAAACCAAAGTAGATTTCTTTCCCCATTGAAAATCTTCCATGTTACACTATTTATGCTAACATTAAAATCTAGTGCAAAGTCTAAGTGGAGACAACAAATGTCTAATAAATTAAGATATAGTGTCATAGTTATATCTATAGTCAACCATCTCCTTACTATTATTTCTGGAGTAAGATCTTAATAAACTTTAACCTTAACTAAGCTTAAACACTAGCTTTTATTTAGAGAAAGAGCATCCATAATTTTTAATTTCTACATTTATTGGAATTTTCCAAAGTTATATGGAAATTCTGTTTTCTATAGCTAAGGGGAAGGGATAAGTGGAAATTCATGGATATCATCATAGATTATTGCATCAATAGGAATAAGATTTATTTTACCAATGAGAAATTACATTCTAAGTCAGTATTTGCAATAATGCATTGCTAGATGCTATCATTTATGACATTGCATCTACAGTCATAGCTGTTAAGGAATGTATAAATAGAAACTTTATCTTATCTAGACATACAGTAGGCATTTTCACTATATCATTTTTGTTTGCTACCTAATACAACTCCAAACATTCAAGTTTGTAGGAGGAAATTCACCATTACACCTATTGTAGCACAATTATTTTTATTTTAGAAGAGTTCAAGACATTTCAAGGGATTGATTATGTGATTTAAAATTTTTCACTTTAGGGCCCGTCTTCCAAAGCTGCATCAATAATGACTGAAAGTTGTGCATCTCTGTGGGCACTGTAGTAGCCTACATGAAATCACTTAGTGGTCTTAACTCCCGAGGGAACTGTCATGATTGACTGTTTGAACAAAGAGGACAAGAATGGAATGGACCTGTTAACTAGGATTGAGTGAATTTCTCCTGTGGGCATGACAATGTTTACCTCCTGCAATTTAGCTTTTTGTGACCTGGGATTTTTAAAATGGAGAAAGATGTTTTATTCAGTGGGGGAATCAGAGGGATACAGCAGAGTTTTATTCCAGTGAAGACACACAATCTTCTTACTCTTTCTCCATTGCTTTCATCATATACTACATCAATTATAAATAAACATAATGATGCTTTTGTCTGGGCTCTCCAGATTTGCTTTGTTGAAGTTCATTAACATGAACTATCATACCATTAAGTAACAGAAAAAAGTGAATATACCTTTATATATTTTATACTCTATTTTACATATTTCAGGGAAATTTTAGCTGTAGTTTGTAGATTTGTGGATCTTATAATTTCTGTAAAAAAAAATTTAACAGTCTCTGGGCATTCTCAAGATACTTTTTTAACTGCCATCCTCTCTCAATATAAATCACAAAGTCTTAGCAGTTTGTAGCTATTCTCTTCAACATGATATACATAGGTTTGGTGGTAAACAAGTCTCTCAGTGCAAACTCCTTGGGCTCTGTAGTGATTTGTGTCTTCTCTAAGTAACTTAGAACACTATTTGAAAATACTCCAGATCCCAGATGAAGCAAAGAAAAGAAGTGAAACCCTTTTCTCACTACTATAAGAGAATATTTAATAATCACTTACACCAATGGCAGATATACGTTAAGTGCTTTGTGCTTATCAAATATAAATTAAGCATTTGAGAACTATTTTTGAGATAGTTTTAATGGTTTATAGACAGTCTTTAAAATGAGAAATCTCCTAAATGGAACCCCTTTTAGCAATGTCTACATTGCTAAATTAAATATTAAATACTCTCTTACAGTAGTGAGGAAAGGGTTTGACGTCTTTGTTTCATCTGGGATGTGGAATATTTTCAAATAGTGTTCTAAGTTACTTAGAGAAGACGCAAATCACTACAGAGTCCAAGGAGTTAGCAATGTCTACATTGCTAAATGTACTAAAACGAGGGATGATATGAATGAAGAATTAAAGTGGCACTGATTTCTTCTTCTCCGCTGTAGTCCGACTTCCAAGTCTCAGCCCAGTAAGGAATCTTTCCAAATGGGTTTTGATTTTTATACGATGTTGTTGACCAGCCACAAAACAATGTAATTGAGTCCCATGGTCCTCGGCCCTCTGCCAAATATGATTCAAATAGCAATCAGTGACGTAAAGTTGTGTATGTGCTTGGTGTACAATCCCCACCAATAACATCGCCAATCACTAAAGGGAAGCTTGTTTCTTAATTGCTCCATTTCTCAAAATCCTTAAATCACAAGTGGGTACTGACCTTGACTGATCTATTTCCCTCAGTAAAATAAAAAGTCTAATTATTGTTCATTTGACTTTTCCATGTAACTCAAAACCATCTTCTTACTAGGTCATCTTGTCGAGTGGAAAGTTCATGGAAGCATAACAGCAGTCAGTATATTTAGACAATATATATGATTTGAGGTTTGTTTTACAGATGAAAATGCTTTTTAGATTATCACATGTGCTAAATTTCCTAGAATTGATAGCAATTTGGTCACATTCCAGATAATATGAATATACTTTAGGATAACTTCTTTAAGTGGATACTTCTTTTTTTTTCTTTTTTTTTTTTTTTTTTGAGACGGAGTTTCACTCTTGTTACCCAGGATGGAGTGCAATGGCGCGATCTCGGCTCACCGCAACCTCCGCCTCCTGGGTTCAGGCAATTCTCCTGCCTCAGCCTCCTGAGTAGCTGGGATTACAGGCACGCACCACCATGCCCAGCTAATTTTTTGTAGTTTTAGTAGAGACGGGGTTTCACCATGTTGACCAGGACGGTCTCGATCTCTTGACCTCGGGATCCACCCGCCTCGGCCTCCCTAAGTGGATACTTCTTAGTGATACCACCATGTGATCTTATTTCTTTAAGTCTTTTGGTTTTAAAAGTTATTTAAGTTTTCATCTTTGTATAGATTTAATCAGAATATTTTAGTAGCCTACATGAAATCACTTAGTGGTCTTAACTCCTGAGGGAACTGTCATGATTGACAGTTTGAACAAAGAGGACAAGAATGCAATGGACCTGTTAACTAAGATTGAGTGGATTTCTCCTGTGTCTGTGCTTGGTGTGCAATCCCTGATAATGTAGACTTAGTGACTGGATACATAGGTATTCTTTAAATAGGGGTCCCCAGTCCCTAGGCTACAGACAGATACCTGTCTGTCACCTGTTAAGAATAGGGCCTCACAGCAGGAGGTGTGCAGCCAGTGATCCACCATCACTCTCTGAACTCTGCTTCATGTCAGATCAGTGTTGGCATTAGATTCTCATAGGGGCGTGAGCCCTATTGTGAACTGTGAATGTGAGGGAACTACATTGCATGCTCCTTATGAGACTCTAACTAATGACTGAAGATCTGAGGTGGAACGGTTTCATCCTGAAACCATCTCACCATCTCTCACCCCTGTCCCACATCCTGCATCCTGTGGAAAAATTGTCTTCCATGAAATCAGTCCCTGGTGCCAAACAGGTTGGGAACCACTGGTTTACATGAGCCCTCACATAATAAATACAGCAACAATCACACTGCCTCTTATGGCTCACAGAGAGCTTATTCTACTTCTCCAAAACTTCAAAACCAAAAGTGGGTTCTTACTGTTGGATAATGTGAAATTCTGTGGACTGAATTGTGTCTCCTCAAAATTCATATATTGGTGCCCCAGCCCCCAATGTGATTACATTTGAAGGTGGAGCGTTTGGTAGGTAATTTGGCTTAGGTGAGATCAGGAGTATGAAGATCCCATAATAGGAATTGTGCACTTAGAAGAAGCGGAAGAGAAGCCAGAGCTCTTTCTCTCTTACATATCAGACACCAGAACCCAAATTGGCCATCAGCTTGATCTTGGACTTCCCAGCCTCAAGAACTGTGAAAAATTTCTTTATTTAAACTACTCAGTATGGCATTTTAAAAATGGTAATCTGAACAGCCTAATATATAAACACAGAAAGGAGTTCTACTGTTTATTTGTTCCACTGGTTATTTATTTTCTATTTTTGGCCTGACCCAGCCAGTTGTCTTCTTTCATCTGCATTAATGTGTTTAACCCCGTTATGAACGAAGGTGGTAGTCCCTTATAGACTACAACCCTCTGCCAAATTACATTTGTATCTTCAGCACTTCATTAAATGTTCCCAAGAGATAGTTTACCATTTATTACTCTTTCTTTACAAAATGTCAATCATTTAACATATTTAACAAATAATTGTTTAACATGGAAGTTTATTAATATTCCAAATTATCAACTAAGTTTTAAATGTTGACTTACTAATATCCATTGATTTTTAATTTTGTAGTTAAAATCATCAGTAAGAAATCACTAACTTTTTATAACTATAGTTGTTACATTATCTACAATTGTATATTTATTTTTGCTTTCCAATTACTTAATCTCAATCTCCAGATGAAAACATTTATTTCTTAGTACCTAATTTTTCAATTCAAACCTAGTCTCTCCTATTAAGATATTTTAACTAATATCATTTGCTCTAAAAAAAAATGTTAATGCCACTCCCATTATTCTACAGTAGTTTCATTTTTATGTTGCTCACAATAATTTTATTAAATTTTAATGAGCTGTTGAATGAAATACTATCATTTGCCTAATTTTTGAAATATTTCTAGATTCCATTTAGTGACATTTAAGCTATTTTTCTTTATGAAATCTCTCACATTAATCAATTAACTGTGAAATTTATCATGTGACCTCTATTTTCAGTGGGTTCTTATTAAAAATAAAATATTTTATATCTTTAATTTTTTATACACAAAATGGTAGAAAGGAAAATGGAAACTGAATTTCTGGGTTCCTGGTGCTATTGCCAACATATTATACTCAGTGTCTAAGGAACATACTTTTTTAAAAGTTGGAAAGAAAAAATTGATGTTAA
Organism: Sapajus apella; assembly: GCF_009761245.1. NCBI lineage: Eukaryota > Metazoa > Chordata > Mammalia > Primates > Cebidae > Sapajus > Sapajus apella. Next base: position 15,444,243 of record NW_022436943.1, on the reverse strand, counting down.
TATAATTAATGTTTTCAAAGACTTTATGAGTAGGAAATTTCACTTCTACTGTGACTGTTTATCTAGAGTTATAATAGCTGAATTGAAATACAAAGAAAAACTGCTGAAAGATCAAGAGGTTATATACAGAATATTAAATTTATTTATAATCAACTTTAGATTTTTAAATAATCATTGAGCACATACTATTATAACACCAATATGTTGATATAATCAGAAGACTTAAGAAAAATGGAATAATTTTTCTTATATTTTTAAATAATAATGACTTTCTCTAGTGATGTCTGGGAAGCTCTGATGCTAATTCCATTTTCTCTAAGTGCAAGGGAATTATGACGTTTCTATTATTAGCACGAGGCTTGCTAAACTCTTAAACTTCATTACTACTATATCAGCGTATCCTCCTTTTATTTAGCTTAAGGCCTATTCACTCTTTCCATTTAACCTAATGAATCAGGAAACAGTTTGAGCAGAGTACTTAGGGAAGAGCTGGCAGTTATCAAAGCCTCTTTAAGCATGCAAAAACAGGCACAGTGTTATCTCCTGGTGGGAGTAGAAAGGTGTGTGACTTTTCTGGAAAGTAGTTGGGGGTTGCTAACCAACATCATCCATTCTGTTTGACCTGGGAATGTCAATAATGTACTGGGAATTCATGCGTACTAAATGTGTTTGTGTTCATCTCAGATACTTCTGTGACCTGAGAAAAATGGAAGCAAGCTAAATGCCCATCAAGAGGACAAACAAAGTGATGGCTTAGCCTTATTACTGTGTAACTATTTAAGCTAGAGCCATATAAGTATTTAACAGCATAATTAGATGGGTGTTCAAATAATAAATAATACTTGGTATGTAGATTATGATAACATTTTTTAGTCGATAGCTTTTTTCTAAGTACTACAGATAAAGAAAAATAAAACAAGATTTTAATTGTAAATGTCTGCAGGTGGGGATTATATTCTTCATTATATGTATATATTATTCTTTATATTTACGTATTCCCTGGATCTTTACCTTTAAAAATCAATATGTTGGTTTATTTCAAAAAGAAGTTTGAGGCTTAAGAATGAAATCTTCAACATAATTGTGATATTTAACTTTACAAATGACATAGACATCACTAAATACACTATGATGATTTCTTCATGGTGAAAGGGGCATCAGGAAATTTTCCACAAAATTGTTTTATAAATAGTATTTTTATTTTTAAGAAATACTTTTTTTAAAGATCTATTGATGATTTGTTACAGCTCTGGTGAATATAAGTTACATCTTTATAAATTGTGGGTGGTTTTTTGAGGAATGAATTCAGAATTTTCTTGGTGTTCTTTATTTTGTCCAGGAAGAGATGCTTAAATTTTTAGTTTCTTTCAGTTCAGTTTTCCCTTTTTCTAATTTTGAATATGAAAAATTGTATACTAATCTGTTTAATGAAAAAAGTTCGGGGGATACCTTTAAAATATTTAGAAAACAACTGTCCTCTTGTGCATGGTGAGAAATTTACTATATGCCTGTTTAATTTTTATAGGATCGTTTAATTCAAATATCACCTACTTTAAGAGGTTTTCTCTAATATTTTGAACTGGATATGATGACTTTCTCTCTTTTTCAAAAGTGACAACCTTAGCTTTTAATATTGAAGCATTTTTCATGGTTTATCTTAGTACTTACTTGAGTAATACCTCTAGACTTCAGCAGATGATAACTTTCAGTGTATGATCCATTCTTTCTTAGTCATTTTTGGAACTCTTTCATCTTTTCTTGGGTTTTTTAATATAGTATATATTAATATTGTTAGCTGACTCTTGTAAATATCTGGTGTATTAGTCTGTTCTCGTGCTACTAATAAAGACATACCTGAAACTGGGTAATTTATAAAAGAAAGAGGTTTAATGGATACACAGTACTACATGAATGGGGAGGCCTCACACTCATGACAGAAGGCTAATGAGAAGCAAAGGCACATATTACATGGTGACAGGCAAGATGCCAAAGTTGCTTCCACATTTTTGGGTCTCTTTACCAGAGTGTCCTACTCCTAGTACCAATTTACTCTATTAGTCCATTCTCGTGCTGCTAATAAAGACATACCTGAGACTGAGTAATTTATAAAGGAAAGAGATTTAATGGAACTGCAGTTCCACATGGCTGGAGAGGACTCACAATCATGGCGGAAGGTGAAGGAAGAGCTAAGGCACATCTTACATGGAAGCAGGAAACAAGATACGTTCAGGGGAACTAAAACCATCAGATCTTATGAGACTTATTCACTCTCATGAGAACAGCATGAGAAAAAAATCCACCCCCATAATTCAGTTGCCTCTCACTGAATCCTTCCCACAAGGCACAGGGATTATTACAATTCAAGGTGAGATTTGGGTGGGGACACAGAGCCAAACCATATCACCTGGATATTTTTTGTTATTCCTGTTGTTGATTTTTTAATTATTTTTCAATATAAATGTCTAAATGACTTTAAAATTTAGATGGAAATTCAAGACCACTAAAATAGCAGAATGGTAGTGTTTGCTAAAAATCATTTTATCTAAAGCACATTTTTGAGCTGCCTTTAATTTATAGTAAATATATCATATATGGATTCAAAGATAAAAATCTCAAATGCAAAATAAAAAGGCTATTCTGATCACATTCTTTATAATTTTAGAGACAATTTACCACCTCAGTCTGATATTTCCAGAATAAAAACACTTAATCTTTTAAATTAGTTATCATATGGCAGATACTTGAACTTTTTATTCTTCTGAAATAGAGCTGACACTATCATATCTTTCATAAGTTTTCAGGACCAAAAACATACTCATTCTTTAGATTTAAATGAAACATAAATAGCTACATTTATTTCTGATGTACTTTTATTCTATATGTTTGGAAGGCAAGAGCCCTGTAAACCTTTTGGGTAGAGCAATTCATTAAAGTGTGGCCTCAATTTTAATTAAGTAAAGTTAAAAATGCAGTTTCTTAATCATACTGGCCATATTTCAAGGGTTCAAAAGTCACATGTGGTTATTGACTAAATTTTTGGATATTGTAGATATGGAAAGTTCTCCATCATCATAGAAAATTCTTTGGAACAATAACAACAGTAGTTTACAGTTTGTCTTTTATTTTACAGCAGCTTTCATAGACACTTTACATGAGCTCCATCCAAACTTCTAAATTAAAAACAAAGAGACAGTTTGTTTGCACTGAAAAATTCATTTTCCCTTGTCATTTGTTTTTCAGTTGTGACATTTCTTTAACTGTTATAAACCCTTTTTGTGTCAAAATGTTTTTTCCAAAGCCTGACAGCTCCCTAATTTTTATCACTGGTTTTCAGTAATTTTATTATTATGTGTCTGGTGTGTAGATATATATTTTCTGCTTGAGGTTCATTGATATTCTTGGATCCATGGGATTATCATTTTTAATAAATTTGGAATATTTTGACCATTAAGTTTCTTGAATATTTTTCTACTAGCTCCTCTGGCACTCCAGATTTATATATGTTTAACAGCTTGACGGTGTTAAATATCAACTTACTGAGGCTCTGTGTATTGTTTCAGTGTTTTATCTCTATACTAAGTTTTATGTATTCTCTATTTCTTCAACTTCAAATTCACAAATTTGTTCTATGGTTTTATCACCATTCATTGATTTTTTTTAATTTTAGATATTATAGTTTGTATCTTTAAAAGTTTCATTTTTTTATATCTTTAATTTATCTTCTAGTCATGGGTCATACTTTGATTCATAAGATCTGTAGGAACTTTTGATTGGATGGGGGAAATGGTGTATTTTATGTGATTGAATGTCTGAGTTCTATTTTTTTTTTCCTCTTGGCTGACTGCAACCTCCACCTCCCAACTTCAAGAGATTCTCCTGCCTCATCCTTCCAAGTAGCTTAGATTACAGGTGTGCACCATTATGCCTGGCATTTTTTTTCTTTTTTTGTATTTTTAGTAGAGATGGAGCTTCACCGTGTTGGCCAGGCTGGTCTCAAACTCCTGACCTGAAGCCCTCTGCCTCCCAAAGTGCTGGTTTTAAAGGCGTGAATCACCACAGTTGGCCTTGTTACTGTTTTTAGAAAAGTGTTATACTTTTCTTTGATAGACATTTCGGTTGTTCTGGTTTAGTTTGATCATCTTAAGCCTTGTTTTCAAGTTTTACTCGGGTAGACACAGAATTCCTATACCTATAGGAATCGTTAATCCCCATTACTAAGGCCCATCCTTCTGATGCCTACATTTAATTCTCTGGATAGTGAATTTGGACTCTCCACTGTTGCTGGTAGGAACTTGTATGTTTCTTGGCCTATTGCAGTTCTTGGAATCATTCAGTTCTCAGCTTTGCAATAACTTTTTGACCAGCCTCATGAAATTGTACTCTTTGCATACATGACTTAGAAATCAGCATAGGTTCAAAGGATTTTAAAGCAGATTTCTAGAGTGTTTTTTCTGCATAGCTCTCTTGTCTTGAGAAACCTGTCCCACCAATTCTAACTGCCCCAGATGCTCTCAACTCTGATCTGTATCTCCTCAACTCAACAGGGTCACAGTCTCAGTTTACAATATCCTCCCCATCCCACTGACTGCTCTTGACCTGAAATATGTTTTCCAGACAGAAATCTCGGCTCTCCTACATTATACTTTCTTTGTCTCTTCTTTCTCAGATGTGATAGTTCTGCATTGCCTGTGGTTTAATGTCTGCAAAACAGTTGCTTCATCCATATATCCCTGGTTTTCTATTTCTTTGGGTCAGGAGGATTAACTTAGTCACTGTTACTCTATCATGGCAGAAAGTGGAAGTCTTTCTTCAGCTGATTTAAAAATTTATGTAATAGAAAAGCTATCAAACTATGAATTATTGCCTAATTTTTAGAGAATGTTGGAATGACAGAATACAATACTACAACAAAACTTACTCTTGTAAACACTGATTGAAACTGCCAAGTCAGTGTTTGTGAAAAAAAATTAGATACATAGATATGTATAGATTTTTACGGTAAGTAAGAATTATTAATTAGAATTACACATTGGCAGTTTGGAGGTACAGGTATGAGTTTCATCCACATAGAGTGAATGATGCGGATGAAAGATAGCATGTTGACATTCATGATGAGGAATCAGAGTACAGCTGTACCCTCAAATTTGTCGAAGTGCTACTATCAATGCAGACCACTGGGCTCTGTAAACTGCAGGTCCAATCTAATCTAACAATTCTTGTGTTTGCATTTTAATCAATGTATTTCTGTCCAGGAAATAAAATGTCAACCATAAGAATTGAAAACAACTATATGGTGTTTATAAAAATGTGTGCCACATGAGAGAACAAACAAAATAGTATGCTTTCTATGAATTGTATTACTGATGTTAGCTTCGAATGGTAAGAAAGGAAACTGACTCTAGATTACCAACCCTGATTTTTCTTGTTTCAATTAATTCTCAGAGCATTTGACTTGAGATATGCAATAGCTCGAATTGCAATATTTAAAAAAAAATATATATATATATATAAACTTTTCTTTCTTCAACACTACTCTGAATAATTCATAAAGGAAGCACTTAAATGTAGCTAATCTGAATCAATACAAGGCAGTGTTATAATCTTTGTTTCTAATGGTGTCTTACTCTTTTTACGTAAATAACTAAATGTTTTATTTTTGAAGCTGACCTTCATTATAAGGAGATATTTATAATGTTGACTGTCCAATATGAAGTAAAGCTTTAAAAATCCCAGATGTAATGTTGAGCAACTTAATTTGAAACATTTTATGTTACTTGGTTGCTCTTGATTTCAGGAGTACCTGCTTTAAATGCATAATAAGTACATTTTTAAGCATATCCAATTTACATGCCTTAAAGACTTCATCACCTTAATGCTTAATTTAGAAATGTCATTTTAAATGATTCTTAAAAATCAGATGCACTTATTTTTATAGCCATAATATTTTACGAGAGCCTTCATATAAAAATACAGTTGTCATTGATGAATGGTATCAATTAGCTAATGTTCAACAATGATCATCAATGTCAGAGAATGTAACCTTGTTGAAATTTTAGTTTAGCCATAATAGTATCTATAAATTAATAGGCACTATAGATAATGCATGACCAAAAATAGGTTGTTACTAAATGTTGTGAAAGAGGGAAAGGAAGGAAGGGAAGAAGGGAGTTGGGGGGAGGGAGGGAAGGAAGGAGGGATTTTCAAGGCCTTAAAATAAATCTGTTTGTGCTGGAATACTTAGAAATAAAAGTTTTGTTGAGTTTAATTAAACACAAATATTCTTACAAGTTCACAAAATGATTTTTTAAAATACTAGCAATTGTTAGTCAACAAAGGAAGCTTTAGTTAAGTAAATTAGAAAATGAGGTTAAGAATAAAATTTCAAGTTACCTAATCTACTAATTTGCTGATCATTGATGAACACTGGCTCATATGTTTTGTTTTGTGTTTTTATGAAACTGACATGTGATAGTGATATTGGTTCAAATAAATAGCATATATAGTATTAATTCTGGCTAAGTCTTTTATTTTTTAAATTCTGGTTTTCTTATGTTAAGCATCCTAATCAAATTTCTAACACCATTTTTTTTTTCTCTTCCACAGCCTTTAATGGAACAATTTGTTAGTTTCCGATAGAAGGGTTCTGATATTGAAATAGATAATGTGTCTACACGTTATAGAAATGTAGAAATAATGCATGTACTCAAACATCTGAAAATGGTGGTTACTTTTCTATATTCCATCTGTCATCTGACCTTAGCCATGTTGGATTTTTTGTTGTTGTTGATAAGAAAAAGCAGATTTTCCTCAAAGTTTCTTTTGCAAAATAGATAGATTTAATATAAAAGCAACTGCAAAATGTTCAGTCATTATTCAGAGTTGAATTTTGAATAAACAAATCAAGAATTTTTATAACTATATGTTAAGTGATTCTAAGTTTTTTCTACTGTATTTAGCAATGCAATGTTTACGTTTTATATTACTAAATATATTAATTTTCTTCTCAAGAAATCGGTAATACTTAGGGATTGGAGGTTTCCTGAGTGTAATATTGAAAAACTGTTAAAATGCCGGTGATATCGATTCAATCTAATGATTTACCTTTTGATTATTTGTTTTGTTTGTTTGTTTAAGGATTAAAACAAGGAGAGCCAATCATGACTGGCAAAACACAGACCAGCAATGTCACCAATAAGAATGACCCCAAGTCCATCAACTCCCGTGTTTTCATTGGCAATCTAAATACAGCAATTGTCAAGAAAGTTGACATTGAAGCCATTTTTTCAAAGTATGGAAAAATAGTTGGATGCTCCGTTCACAAAGGGTATGCATTTGTACAGTACATGAGTGAGCGACACGCAAGAGCTGCAGTGGCTGGAGAAAATGCTAGAGTCATCGCAGGCCAACCACTTGGTAAGTCATGCTCAGAAATGGGTCTCATGCTATTGTTCATATACCTGGAAATTGTTTTATTTCTCAAAAGCCAGCACCACTGTTGGTCCTATCTCTTCTTTAACCAGTTAGAGTGCTTGTATATTTATAATTTATATTTTTTGTCCTCATATTGTTTTATATATAGATATCTTATTTTCTCTAAAAATTTATAAGCTTGAGATCAAGACTACTTTGTAATACTTATTAGCTCCACCAATTCTAACAGAGCCAGGCAAATAATAAATATACATTATGTTTAACTTTATTTCAATTGACATAGCATCAATCTTCCAGGAAACACTATCCTATGCAAAAAATAACTGTGCTTGTTATACTTAGGGCATTTGATGGGAGGGCCTAATGCATTTTCCTCATTTCCTTTTTTTGGGGGGGCGGGAGAGGGGTTAGAAAATAGCAAAAGAAATTTTTAGAACTAAAGAAAGAATATAATTCACATTTTAAAAAATCTAGTTAAGAATTTTGTATATTATGCCTATATAATCTTGAATAATAATCAGATTTCTGTCTAATGTTCAAGAAATAGTATTGTTTTTTTCAAAGAAAGAAAAACAGTGCAGTCTCAAAATTAAAAGACTTAGAAAAAATATTTTATAATCAGTGTGTAGATAAAAATAAAATTTAGATAATTATTTAGATGTTTGTCTAACTTAGGAAAAAAATTACAATTAATACATTAATGATTCCTCAATTTATATTTCTTATTCTGTCTAGATTCATATATCAAATTCATTGTACATCATATTCTCATGGATACTCAAAAGGCATTTCAGCTTCATATGCCTAGAAAAAAATCCATGATTTTCCACACCCTCAACCTGCTCCATACCCAAGCTTTTTCATTATAGTAAAGGGAACTCCCATTTTATCCAGTTTTTCAAAGAAAAAACAACTTTGATTCTTAACTCCGCCCCAACACACACACACTCCAAATTAATCCATTATCAAGTTTACGTGTCAATACATTGCAAATACATTCCAAACCCAGTCTCCTTTTAAATCTGTGCTGAAGGCCATCTCATACATGCCATGATTGTATCTCAGGGGCACTGAAATAACTCTCTAGTTTGTCCGCTTCTTTTTACTCTTCCTAGAGTGTCTTTTAAAAGCATAGATCAGATTATGTCCTTAACCTGCTTTTAAACCCCTAATGCCTTTCTCATACAGAATAAGATTCACATTCTATACCATACTTACAATGCCCTGCACTGCCACATCTTCAATCCTATCTCCTTGTTCCCTCTGCCTTCTTGAACCACTCTAGTAATTCTGACTGGTTTGATAATGCCTCAGACATTCCAAGATTGTTCCTACTTCAGAGGCTTTTTATTTGCTATTCCCTCTGCTCAGATGACAGGTCTTTGCTAATTATTTGCTCCCTGCTTTATTGAATGTGCTGTGCTCAAAATTTACTTCCAGTGAAAGGAGTTTCCTGACCAGCCTATCTAAAATAGAATAGTCATCTTCCTCCTTTGCTCACTGTCTATTCCATTACTCTGTGTTTTTTCAAAGCCCTTATTAGCATCTGGATTACATAGTTTAATTTATAATCTTACCTGTGTCATGACCACAAACATAATAAAGCTGAAGAAGTATACAAAAGAAGCAAGTTCAGTGTACAGAGAAACAAAGCTAGAAGAGTGTTAACAATATTGTGAATATTATCAAATAATATAGCACAATTAAAACTATTTGGGAAGGTATGGAATTCATTAAAATACAGGAGAAGTCAGAGGTAATAATCTTGAAAGAAAAAAGCAAATGTTGTTTCGCCTAGGTGCCAGCTATTAAACTACAAAAAAATCACTATCAGATAGAAATATAATTTTTATTTACATTGGTCCCATCCAACCTTTTATATTGTAAAGAAAGGAAGTGCTTTTCAAGAGACATTGATATATTTTCCCCCTGTCTTTTTTTTTTTTTTCTTAGTATCCAAATTCTGCTTGCTTACTTTGACATGAGAATTTTCTGACATTTTTGTTTCCCATTTGAAGTTGAAAGTCTTATTTCAGGGCCATATCCCAGCAGATTTCAAGGAAAGCTCTATTTACTATCTGTATCCTGATTGTTATGAAACTAACAAATACTTGAGGAAATGCATTTAATTATTTTTATTGTTTTGAAAAATCAATTATCAGTTTACGATCGATTAAAAGTCTGATTCACTTTTTAACAAGCTACAGCTAATTTTCTGGAGTCCTGTTTCCTGTCGCTACTCAGTTGATTGCTCTCTTTTTGAGAAGAATGCAATGGACACAGATAAATAACCACACTAAAAATGTAGTGCCTTACCTGCACAAACCCAAGGAAAAAAATGATGACACCAAATTGCTTTGCTTTGAGAAGCACAAAGTTAAATTGTGCCTCTTCTAAGATACTATATCTCATTCTCAGCCATTCCTCTTGGATCCTTTCTTAGTTTTTTCCTCTGGTAAATCTTTAGAGCATATATCCTAATCACCTATAATCACACTTTGTGCCTGAAACCAAGTCCAAGGCTTTATTCCTTTAGTTCAAATCTAATCTTTCACTACTTCTGTCCAGGCTGAATGGCTTTTCATACAAAGCAAGTGCATTACAATTTAGCTAACAACTTTGCTTTTCAGGACAACTGCCTGAATATATCCACCTTTTTAAAAACTGTGTTGCTAGAAACTCAGGTTTGCCTTCTGGTTGTCTTCCCATAGAAGCATAGGTCTTCCCATAGATAACTACATGTCTTCCAATTGATCCCCATAGAACTTAGTTCCTCCATCAGGTCCCAAAGATCGTTAGTTTCTAGGATGTATATACATTTCTAGCTTTAAGTACTGTACCTTTGTTTTTGATGATTTGGGAAAAACCTGGGTTCAAGTAAATTAATCACTTTCTTCTTCAGTTTTTCGATTCCCAATTAAACCCTTTCTAATCTGCGGCCACAACAAACCCCAGCAAGTCCTTAATATGAAGTGCATTTTTATGGATGAAATAATAGGCCATTGTTATATGAAATTATTGTTAGTATCAGGTACCACAACGTATCTAAGCATTCTCCTTAAGAGTGAGAAGGAAATTAATGTTGATTAGATCATGTACTGAATTAGTACTTTACCTGTATTATCTTATTTGATCTCAAATAATGCATATTTGTATATCATTTTCTGAAAAGGAACAACTTTTATTTACTACATGTTTAAAATGTGTATATATAATTAAGAGATTAAAAATTAAACATGCGTAGTTCCAGGAAAAATTAAGCCTGCTAAGGTGATTTCTTAAAGCTCTGGCCATAATTTAATTTACTTTCTTATACATTTCCCGTTGTTTAGGCACATCTTTTGTACCACGGTAGGAAGAAAGTATCCCTTTTTATTCTCGGCTTCCTGTCTTTGATATGAAATAGAAGACTGTTAAACCCTGTGTGAAAAAAAAATTGCATTTTGACTCACATTATTTAGAAATTCCTAAAAAGTCAGACTCTATGTATTAAATTGTTCAGAATATTTTTTAAATCACAATTTCTATAATGTAAAAATCCTCATAAAAATGTATGTCTATATTTGGTTATTTAATTGATTTTAATACTATTTAAATATAAGCAGGTGAAATTTAACGTATCCTCTTAATATTTAATTGAATTTGAATTCTAAGTTTGTTAATATTAGAAATATTTATTGCATTTTTCAATTTAAGTGTAGTCATTAGAACTTTTTTCCTCAAAAACATTATATACAAGATAAAACCTTTTTAAATGCTTGAGACAGGTTTTATAAGTAGTCATACACAAAGTGTCCTTTTACACAAAATGTTATGCAAAGGTTAGAGACTACGACTAGACAGTGCCAATTTTACGTATCTACTGATTACACTGGCTGATTACACACCTGCTATAAATAAACATTTGCAATGTCTTTCTTTATATTCAGATTATTTTACTGTTACAATGCTTGTAAAAGATACAATTTATGAACTTGAGAAGTCAGCTGTTGATAGTAGGAGGAACCATTCACTGAAAAATAATTTATCTACAACAATCATTTTTGTTCTAAAACCCATATGCACGCCCTTGTCTTTAAGAAGCAAAGTTTGCTTTGATAAAATAATATATAAAGCAGAGAATTAAATTAATTTTATCACATTGTACATATCTTGCAAATGCAGAAATCATTTGAAGTGGGAACATGATGAATATGGATTGTAAATTTTAAAGTAAACATGGTGAATATATTTAACTAGACCCTGAACAAAGTAATGGAATTGTGTTAGTGTAGAGAACAATGTTGGAGAGAGATCATAAGAACGAGGAAGAGAACAATCAAATGCTTGTAACAATTCCTGTCAAGCACGTGCTGAGTGCAATAGATTTCAAATGTCTTTTTATCCCCAATGGTTTTTCATCCAGAGTGATCTTTTCAAAATGCAAATCTAATCATGTCACTGTCTTAAAACTTTCAGGGATTTCTCATTGTCCTCAGAAAAAAGACTGAAACCTTTGCTGTGGGCTTCAAGTTTCTACCTCATTTGTTTCTTTGTCATCTGCAGATCACAAATGGTGATGCAAGATTTCTGGCTCACATTTTTTCATCCTAATTATTTTTACTATTTCTCTTTTCAGAAATTTATTCCATTTCAGTAGATTACCATAAACTCTGTCATCCAAAGAATAATAGTATAGAGAGTAAAAAGGTTACTCTCACTGATTTTGCTTTTTTTGTAGCACCTGTCCTGAGCATGATAGGATGTTTAGTAGCATCCCTGACTTCTACCTGCAAGATACCTAGAGTAACCCTTCCAAATAGTGACAGTCAAAAATTGTCTCCATATTACCAAATTGTCTCCATATTACCAACTGTCTCCTGTGAGGCAAAATCACTCCAGTTAAGAATTACTATCTTAGGGTACTATCACACCAAAATAAACTCCATTAATTTTAAGAAATGTTCTAATGGTTTTAGTCTGGATAAACTATATTAAAACAATGATTTGAGTTATTGTGATAGTAGCTGATAATTTATAATAAGACTATGTCTTTTTCAATTGTTCAGAAAATAAAACTTGTTAAGTGCCTTTCAGGGCAATCACCAGTTTGTTACAAAGACCTCTGTCTCAGCACATCTTTAATACACTGCCTTTTAGAGGTGTGATTTTTTTTCCATTAGATCCCTCCATTCAAACATATCTAATGACCACTAGAAATGATGAAGAAAAAGAAAACATCATGGAAGTGTTAAGTGAAAAATACAGAGTTCCACAATTACTCAGAGGCTCAGGATGATCTTCAAATATATACTATTCAACAACACTAAAAACTTAAGAAAGAATTGCAGCATCTCTAGTTGATGTTATCCCCAACAAATACATTAGTTTTACCAAGCATTCATCCTGTTTGGTTTTGGTAAGTACTACTCTTCTGCATATGCCTCCAGGTTCAAATTGGATGCAGTGTCTGAGCATCTAGCAAGGACAGATTGACAGAGGACCTAGGGTGAAATTATGAGTATGGATAATCATTTCCAACGAAGTAGTCTACCACAAAACCCCAAAAGAAACTCATGAATGTTATGGAGATTTCTAAGTCATGAAAAATTTTGTAGAAAACATCTAAAGAATGCTGCAAATAATAAATAGCACTTTTAGCAAGGCACCATTATATAGTTCTATTACCATGTGGACTGAGAAAAAAGAAGATAATTTTTAGCTTTTGCCTCAGTGTCTAAATCATACTTTCTAAACTTGGTAGTTTAATAAAACTTTTAAACTTGATAGGTTAACAAAACTTTCACTTCCAAATATACAAATCAAACGTTAGTCCTTCAGTTACTTTATTAGCTGCAATAAGAATACAAAAATATTTGAATTTGTAAATCTTTGAATTTTTCTTAACAACCTTTGAAACTATTCACTATTCTAACTTTCTTTTTCCACTAACAAAATGTTCAACTCATTCCTGTATTTAAAACATCTAATTTTCCTAACAGGTTTTATATTATACATATTATTCAAAGTAGTTCATCAATTGCAGGATGCTATAGGGATGACTACTATATTTGTTTTTAAAAGTCAATTCATGGGCTAGGCGCCTACAATCCTGGCACTCTAAGAGGTCGAGGCAAGCGGATTGCTTGAGCCCAGGTGTTTCAGACCTGCTCGGGCAACAAGGCAAAACCCCATCTCGCAAAAAATACAAAACTTAGCCGGGTTGGGGGCATGCCCCTGTGATCTTAGCTACTAAGTAGGCTGGGGTGGGAGAATCACCTGAGTCGAGGAAGTTGAGGCAGCAGGTTACAGTGAGCTGTTATCATGCCACGGCACTTCAGCCACTGAAATCCTGTCTCAAAAAAAAAATCTATTCGCAAGACTGTGGGGGGACTGAGTAGGAGTATGAAAAATAACTTACAAGATGATACTTAGTACAAATGACTTTTGTTTCATCCTTTCTGAAATTCTTAGAAATATATTGCCATCCCATTTCAGTAGCTTGTAGTAATGTTTTTATTTATATGTCATTTTTCCCTCATTAACCTTCTCAAAGAAGATTAATGTACACTTCATTGCATTTAAAAAAAATCCTTCAAGGAAGCTAGATAGTAGATTTAATTAAATCCATTTAACAAATAAGGGAATTCTATAATGTATTTAATGTTAAAGAGAGCAGGTTTTTATGAAAAAAAAGTCTCAGAAATTTCTTCTAACATCTTGCATAATTACTGTAAGTTATCCTTAATTCTTCCTCTAAGGTGCGTATGTCTGTATATATAAATTGTTTAAGAAGACTTCAGCCTTATCCTTCACTGTCATCAATTAATAAGTAATAAAAACAATACTATGTGGGTTATAAAGTACAATAGACATTTAAAGTTTTCAGTAATTAAACAGAGATACCTAAAATGCTGTAAACAAATGCTAATTAGCAAGCTCCCACAAAAGAGTGAATTATAGAACTAACTATCTGTCAGCCAGGGAGATACATGGCCCCACATATGATAGAAAGCCTGGGGGATTTATTTTCTATTTCTAAAATTGGTTATTTGACTCAGTCACTGAACCTAAATTAGTGAAAGTGTAGTAGAAACTGTAAATAATTTTTTTCATTAAAACTATCACTGGAAACTTCTGAGCAACATTTAAAGATCTTATGAATTCTAACTTGCTTGTTGTTAATCCCTAGTACAAAGCTAAATAATATATAAGATAATTGAAAAAATTCAATATCTCAAATTGTCCTTTAATCTGGGGTATGAAACATCTGAAAGTCACTTATGAACTAATTTCAGATGCTCTACTACTGTAAACATTTTTTCTTTCAACACTACATGTGTTGTTTTAGGTGCTGGCCAACATGTATTAAATTTTAAAAGAGAATAAACACATAGTCTTCCCACCAAAATGAAATAAGATAAACTATAAAGTAAAATAATAAAACAGGTTACTGCTCTTAGAAAATATTCTAATTGTGGAGTAAAATATGTATACATAAGATAACATGCAGATGAAGATGGTAAATACAAGATAAAGCATGATGTAATGCAGATCAAATACCATAAAAGGATGAAGTATTGTAAATATGTTTAAGAAAGGCTTATTTATTCCACAGTTGTGGAATGAAATATGCACCTCTGAAACAACACACAATAGGAAGTGGGAAACTCAAATTGAAGCGTTATGTAATACATATCAAGCGCTACTGGAATTTTAAATAAAAGGTCTTATAAGGTTGTTTGGATGTCTATTAAGAAATATAGATTTGAATTTAACTGTTAATATAAAATAGGTAGCAAACAAATTGAGTATTAATTATGAAGAACATCTTTAGAGGCTACAATTCTTAAGTAATTTTAACTGGAACCAAAACACAGAACTGTAATATAGCTTGCAATGTTTGTGAAAGGTGGTGGTTTCAAGCTAGGCTCTAGACTCATGTTTCCTATGTTAGAGTCCTAGCTCTCTACTTCGGACGTGAAACTTTGGACAAGTTGCTAAAGGAGCTGCTGCTGTTCTCCTGTCTGTAAAATGTAGAAATCAGAATAAGGCCTACCTCATAAATTGTGAGGATCAAATGTATCAATATGTGTAAAGCAGTTAAAAACATTGCCTGGAACATATAAAGTGCTGTAAAAATTTTAAAGCAAAAGGGCTAGACATCCAATTAAGTACTGCTGTTTAATGCCTTCTAAAAATGAATATAGAAAACTTGAGAAATGAGTTCTAGATCTTTAGCTTTCTGAAGGTGTTAGTCCTGTTACAAGAATTTATCTTCTCTGGCCCCAATTTTCTCATTTGTGGGGAAGCCCTGGAACTAGGTGATCAGTAAGATAAAAGACCAAGTAATCATGATGATTTCTTCTTTTTCCATCTTGTTGAAAAAATCTTCACCTCTTCTTTGGCCATAAAGACATCCTTCTGTGTTTCCTTTAAAGGGACTTCTATGTTTGTTTTACTATTCACATTTAGATTTCAATAACCCTGGAATTGAGTTTTTTTGGTGTGGTATTTGGTAGTGAAAAAGATTCACTCATTTCCATATGAATATCAATCCCACAAGATTTGTTGAAGAGACTCTTGTTTTCTAACTACCCCGAAATATCCCTCTGAATATATATACTGAATATATATGTGTGTGTGTGTGTGTGTGTGTGTGTGTGTATGATCACTTAATATATGATAAAACTCAATATTTTACTATTATTATTTATCATAGGATTTTAGGTTTGTGTGTGTGTGTGTGTGTGTGTGTGTGTGTGTGTGTGTGTGTGTGTAAACTCTATATTAAATTAAGGAAGTTATCTTATATTTCTAGTTGGCTAACAATTTTTACCAGGAAATCATAATGAATTTTATTAAGTATATTTCAGGCATACATTGAAATGAATTTTTATTTTCCCTTTTATTCTGTTAGTGTAATGAACTACAACAATTAATTTTTATTTGTGAAATTAGGCTCATACTTCTGTAATCAACCTAACATGATTAAAAAAATTATCTTGTGCTTTATTAAACCTCCATATTCATGATAAAAGATTGGCTTATAATATTTTTCTTGTTATGTCCATGTCAGTTTTACTGTTGAGGAGATGCTTGCATCATATAACAAACTAGGAACTATTCCTACTTTTTCTGTTATCTGGAAGAATCTGCATGTGATTGGTGATATTTCGTAATATTTGGATAATCCATCAATGATGCCAGTTGGGACTGGAATATTTTGTGGAAACATCTTTAATACAGGTCTAATTGCCTTTATTGAAAAGCACTATAAAGATTTTAAAATATTTTCTTGTGTGAGTTATAGAAAAATAAGTTTTCAAAAAAGTGTTCATTTGATACACATTATAAAATCTATTAGCATAAGATTGTTAAAAGCTTTGTTATGTCTTTTCATTTTTTAATCCTAATAGTGATTTTTCCTTAACTCTTTCATTTTATGTCAGATTAGTCATATATTCAAGTACCCAAATTACGGCTGTGTGTATTTTCTCTATGGCATGTTTGTTTTTGCCTCGTGGCTCTGAAATAATATCCTTACTTTTTTCTTCTACTCTTTTTGGGTTTAATTTTCCACTCTTTTTCTAACTTCATAATAAAGAAATAGATAATTGATTTTAGCTTCTCATGTTTTCTAAAACAGCATAAGTCTGTAATTCTCTCTTAGCACAGACTTAGTCTCATCCCATATGTTCTACTATGTCATATTTTCAGAATAATTTAGTTGATAAATATTTTCTAATTCATGTTGATATTTCTTCTTTGGCCATGTGTTATTTGGAGGTTACTGAAATTATAATTTTAAAAATTGATTTTATCTTGATTTCACTGTAATCAGAGAATAAAAAATAATAAAATTAATTAAAATTCAATGAGAACTTTTAAATAGCCCTAGATATGGTCAGTTTTAGCAAGTGTTCTATATGCAGTTGACACACAACATATATATTCTATAGTTTTGGGCAGCCTTCTTTATGTGTCAAACAGGCAAAACTGCTAATTAAATTAATCTGATCTTCTGCATAATTATTGATTTTTGTCTTCTTTCCATCAGTTATTAATATATGTGAATTATGATTATGGGTCTATCTGCTTATCTTCTTAGTTCTTTTTTTTTTGCTTTATATATTTGTAGCAATATTATTTAGTAAATACGAACTTGGAATTAGTGTATCTTCCTAATGTAGCCGTCATCTTTTTATATAGTATGATGTATCTATATTTTTAGAAATTATTTCTGTTTTAGAGAAAAACTGTTTAATCTTAATATTGCTTAATTCATTTCCTCTTGATTTGTGTTTGTATGGTATATCGTTTATCATCTGTTTTAATTTCAACGATTCTGTGTCGTAATATTTAAAGTGTTCTTACAAGGAACACTGAATCTTCCAAATACAGTATTACAGCCTTGTTTTTTAATTCCAATAATCTATTCACATTAAATTATGGTTATATTTTAATTTCTGTGTACAAATTTGTTATTTTTAAAGTTTGTTCCATGTACTGCATGTAATTTTTGGCCATTTTTAGATTAATCTTTTACTGTTTTCCCATTTCTATTCCCTTAGCTTCTACGTTCTATGTACTTTACTATTCTTGTGATATTACCCTAGAAGTTGCAACAGGTGTCCTTGATTTATTAGTTTAATGTAAATTATACTTCATACTCCTTCCCAGATAATCTTAAATCCTCAGAATACTTCACGTTCATTTTTCCACCTCCCACCTTTTGTGTTATAGTTGTCATGAATTTTAATTTTACACATATTTTGCTTTCTTTAACTTTATTTTGGAGATTTTCAAACATATAAAATTGAAGAGACCATATAATGAACTAGGTGTACCATATAATGAACTAGGTGTACATTGACTCCATCTCAGCAATTATCAAAATATACCATATTACTTTTTTAAACATCATCCATTTCCTCCTCAGTACCTGGATTGTCTTTAAGCAAATTCCAAGTCTCAGATTACAGCATTTAATCTGCCAATATTTCAGCATGCATGTGTGTGCATATGTACATTATTTCTGCATACATGTATATATTTAAATATATAAATTGTAATTTATTCTTAAAAAATAACCACAGTATTATTATCTGATACAGTTTGGCTGTGTTCCCACCCAAATCTCATCTTGAATAGTAGATCTCATATTCCCCATGTGTTGTGGGAGGCACCTTGTGGGAGGTAATTGAATCATGGGGGCAGTTACCCTCATTATGTTCTCATGATAGGGAGTGAGTTCTCACAAGGTCTGATGGTTTTGTAAGGGGCTTTCCCCCTTTTGCTCGGCATTTCTCTCTACTGCCACATGTGATGAAGGCCGTGTTTACTTCCCCTTCTGCCGTGATTATAAGTTTTCTGAGGCCTCCCCAGCCCTGCGGAACTGTGAATCAATTAAACTTATTTCCTTTATAAATTACCAAGTCATGGATATTTCTTCATAGCAGCGTGAGAGTGGACTAATACATCATTTCACTGAATATAATTACTGTAATTCCTTAGTGTAAATCCAGTAACAATCCTGTTTTCACAGTTCCCTCTCATAATAATTCGTTTGAATTGAAATTCATAAAAGATATGGAGATTGAGATTCATTGACACATCCCTTAAGTCTTTTAATTTATAAGCTTTCCTAATATATTCCCACATCCCTTTGTATTTTATGTTGAAATGCATTTTGACTCAGCTGAAAGAACAAAATCATTTGTACTGTATAATTTTACAGGTCTGCAGTTTAAATATTGCATCCTTCTGGTATCATTTAACTTGCTTCTCTGTTTCTTGTACTTCCTGGAAATTATTAGTTATGTCTAGAGGCTTGATTCAATTTAGGAGGAATTTTTTTAAGTTTATTCCTAGTGACCGTGAACTTCCATCAGAAGGTACATTTCTGACTTTCTCTCCTTTTGTGGTGCTAACAGCCGGTGAATATACAGGAGGTGATATCCCTCCTATCTTTTGTTGTTTTTTTGCTGTAATTATTCTAAAAAGAGAAACTTTGTTCATCTTACCATGAATTATGATTGTATAGAAAAGTAGGGTAACTTACTATTTCCCCTTTATATATTTTCAAAATAGTAAAGTGGTGGTGCACCACTTTACAAAATCTGATAAATCACCATGAAAGAACTTACTCATGTAACCAAATACTACCTCTTCCCCAAAAATCTATAGAAACAAAATTTAAAAAATTTTAAATTTAAACAAAAATTAAAAAAATATATACATTAAACTGGTTTCCTAGTATTTTCTTAAGACTAAAATTGAGTTTTAAAATATTCTTAATAATTTTATGAGCTCAGGGATTCAACACAGCAGATACATTTCAGTTCCTCACCATTATCTCAATTAATGGTCAAATTATCATGACTTTGGCTTTGGCACCTGATATATCTTTGTTTCTGGGTCATTTTGACATATCTCTAATAGTCTTCGATAGTTTCCTTTATTTCTGATATGACAAAATGTTCCTGAATCATAATTTCCTCTCCCATTTCTGTAAAATACTCTGGTATCATTTAGTGGGAAATACTATTTAGATCCAATATTCTGGGTGCTAAGAAAGCTCATTAACCTCATCAATCTTGCAGTGACATTTTCTGTCAGCATTGTCAGAAATCTCACTTCTCAATGACATTGTTATAACTACTCATTTGATTATCCCCCAATACACATATAAGTCACAAAAACAGTACCACCAGCACCAACATCATTATGATAACTGAAAAGAGTTTAATAGTTTCTTATTTGAGGGCTGTATTTTTTCCATAGGGAATATTCTACTAGGTAAGAACAACAAAATTATTATGTTTTAAAGTCATTTGGAGTGGTTTTTTTCTGTGAGGTTATGTCACCAGGTAATATTTTGTTGTTATATTTACTTTAATTTTTTCAACCATGTACAATACTTGTATGATTCCAAAATCAAATTAAAAATACATATATTCAAAGAAATTTAGCTTTTAATTTTTCCCTCTACTCTCCTCTCTCTCTCATCTCACCTGTAAACTCATTTTTTATAAAATCTACCTAATCTATTTTTCTATCTACATACCCTCCGTTTTAGATAAATCATGATGTGTTAAACATACTTTTATCCATGTCAGATTTTTCTCTATTCTTGTAAAAATTTCTTATCTTTTTGAGATATTCTCTTGTTATCACTGCATAGTTATTCTATTCTGTAGATGCTCCCATGGTTTATTAAACCAGATTACTGAGATGACTACTGACATTCAAATTTTTCCAGTCTTTTCTTATCATTAGTTATACTGCAGAAAATAACCTGTTGAATATGCTCTTTCATATTTTACACAGGGCACTCTGAGATGGATTCCTAGAACTAAGTGTGGGATCAAATAGTAAGAACATATTACATTTTGCCAGATATTTTCAACTCTCTATCATATCATACAACTTTACATGTCATCTTGCAGTGTTTGGCAGCATCTATTTTGCATATATATTCCATATACCCATATATTTGGAATACATTTTATAACAAAATATGTGTGTTAAGACTTGAATTTTTTCCCATCTGATGGATGATGACAAGTAGTATCTCATATAGTTTTAATTGTATTTCTCTTATTAAAAGTGAAATAGGTTATATATTTCCTATACATTATTTTTGTTTTTATTTTATTTGTGGCAATTAAGAAAATAATTAATGTTATTACCTTTCAATTGTTCCTCATTGAATCATGTTTCTGAAAAAATTTCTCACTCCTAATAGAAATAAAAATTTGCCTTTTTTTCTTCTCATGCATTTTTATGGTCTATATTTATGTCTCATCCATGTGGAATTTACCCTGTTATGCAATATAATAAATTGGTCAAATTTTTACCATAGCTGGTATCCAGCTATACCATCATCACTTATTTTAAAATCTGTCTTTTCCTCTATAGTTTAAAATCCTGCCTGTGCGGTATTTTAAATTTCCATAAACAGTCAGTTCTGTTTTTGGATTTGCTTTCTGTTCCATTGGTCAGTCTGACCCAAAACCTGTCAATACTAAATGATTTTCATTGGAGAATAGTATATTTTACCATCTGACTGGACAGTGCTCCTCCATGCTCTTCTTTTTCAAAGCTATCCTCTCTGTACCTACTCGATTTTTCTTTCAAATACAATTTTTATTCAAAATTTTTAGACAAAGAACACATTATATTCTAATTGGGCTTGCTTTAAATTGATAAATAAACATGGAGGGTTGACAACTAACTTCGTGACATTAGAACTCTCCAACTAAGTACGTAATATGTATTTCTATTTGTCAAGATCACTTTTGTGCCTTTTGGAAGTGTTTTATGGTTTACTTCATGTATGTTCCTCATGTATATTTAATGTTTCTGTTTTAATACATTCTTTTAAATTTATTGGTTTAAATGGAGTATTTTCTCAAATCATATCTTTTTTCCTTTATATTTTATATAACTGATGATATTTTCACATATGAATGCTACTGAGCTTTTGGAAGGTAATATTATAACATACTTTACAAATCATCTCTTTATTAAGTGGTCCTGTTGATATTTTCTGCTTGTCAAACTATATAGTCATATCTGCAAATAAAGATGTCTGTGTTTTAGTATCATATTAGTATGCTTTTCCTTGTCAAACTGTATTAACTAATAGCTCCAAAAGAACTTTGGCATTAGTAACAATGGTGAACATTCTTGTGTTGCTCCTGATTTTGCAGTAAAATTTCTAGCATTTTCACATTAAGATTCTGACTTGGGGGCAGTTTACGTGTGCACTATGAGTGAGAAGGAGAAAGTGGCAGAGCGAGGTCAGAGAGTGGAGGGAGACAGAAAGAAGATAAAAAGAGAGATTTTTTTTTTCTTAAGACCAGTCTCACTCTGTTGCCCATGCTGGAGTACAGTGGCATAATCTCGGCTCACTGCAGCCTCAACCTCCTGGGCTCAAGTGATCTTTCTACCTCAGCCTCTGGAATAGGTGACCACAGGTGCATGCCACCATGCCCAGCTAATTTTTGTATTTTTAATAGAGAGAGGGTTTTGCTATATTGACCATGCTTGTCTCAAACTTCTGGGCTCAAGTGATCTGCCTGCCTCAGCCACCCAAGATGCTGGAATTACAGGTATGAGCTATCACACTCAGCCAAGAGAGTAACCTTTCTTTCTTTTTTTTTTTTTTTTTTTCCGGGCTGGAATGCAGTGGTTCCATCTCAGCTTACTGCAACCTCTGCCTCCCAGGTTCAAGTGATTTTCCTGCCTCAACCTCCTGAGTAGTTGTGACTACAGGCATGTACCACTACACCTGGCTAAATTTTTGTATTTGTAGTACAGACAGGGTTTCACCGTGTTAGCCAGGATGGTCTTGATCTCTTGACCTCGTGATCTGCCTGCATCTGCCTCCTAAAGTGCTGGGATTACAGGTGTGAGCCACTGCATCTGGCTAATAGAAATCTTAATGTATATATATAATGAATTTTGTCAAATATCTTTTTAGCATCATGGAGAGGACCATCTGACTTTTCTCCAGAACTCTACCAATGTGATAGATGACTATGAGTCAATGAATTTCTTAATAATAAACGCCACTTGCCTGGGATGTATTTGTTATTACACTGCTGAATTCTGTTAGATAAATTTTAGAATTTAGAATTTTTATTTATAAGTGAGTTGATTGATTGTTTACCTTTTTTGAAGAAATCTTAGATTATACTCTGGCACAATTTGAATTCTGAATATTTCTTCTTTGTCTGTACTTTGATTATCTGATCTTTAAAAATTTGTTAGGCTTCCCCTGGATAACCAAGTGTATCAAGGAATTTTAGGGGTGGGTGGGGCACTGGAATAATTTTATTTCTTCAATAATAATTATGCTTTCTTACTCTCTTCTCCCCCTTATTATTTTGGTTAAGAAAGATAGTGCTTTGTCTATTTTTTTGAAGTTTTCAAATAATCTATTAGATTTATTTCCCAGGTCTATTTTTATTTAAAAAGTTTTTAAATTTTACTTTTAAGTTCTGGGATACATGTGCAGAACATGCAGGTTTGTTCCATGGGCATATGTGTCCGATGGTGGTTTGCTGCACCCAACAACACAATACCCATCAACACCTTAAGCCCTGCCTGTGTTAGGTATTTGTACTAATGCTCTCCCTCCCCAGCCTACCCCATGACAGACCCCAATGTGTGATGTTCCCCTCCCTGTGTTCTCATTGTTCAACTCACACTTATTTTTAAATATTTTTCCATCTTTTTAAGTATTACTTTTTATTCTTAATTTTTATTTTCAAATTAATATAGATATTTAGGGTTGTTTCTGGCATTTGATATATTGTGCCATATATATATATACACATATATATATATATATATACGTATATATATATATATATATATACGTATATATATATATATACGTATATATATATAGTTTTTTTAATTCTGTAGTTTTATTTTTATTTATTCATTGATCCAAGAACTATTTAACAGTTTCTTCTTTTTATCTCTAGGAAGACCTTTTTATTGTCACTAATTGTTCATCTTACTGAAGTTTTCTTTGTGGGCTAATATGTCACATTTTGGTCAACATTCATGTGAATGATATGGAACGTATCTAAAGGTCGATATCAGCTTTGAGAGTTGAGTTCACTGGCAAATGTCCACCATGGATCCTTACCCAGGTTTCCAGTGGTTTTCATTGCCTGAAGCTTAACTTTTAGTATGTTCTCCAGAAAGGCTATTGAGAATAATATTCCATGAGTTACTGTTTTTATCCTCAAAATTGTAGCCTTTATCCCTGAAGGTCACTTTCACTTGATTGCTGTTCTGAGTCAATGTCTCCAGGTTAAAAATGTGTTCCATTAGTATATATTTTCAAATTAGATTGTTTTCCAGGAATGTGTTCTCAACTTATAATTTATAGTGGTTAATTTATATTGTTTAACATTTCTTTGCTAACTTCTGTGTTTATCACTTTTTCTCAAACCCTTTTTATCTTTGAAAGATTATTTTTTATTTTTTAAATTTACCTCCTTTCCATCTCATATGTCTCTTAAGCATGATTTTCTGTGTTTAGTTATTCATATGTCTCTTCTAGCATAGGCTTTCTTTATTAAATTATTTTCTGTGATTTTCAAATATTTCCTGAGTTCTGTCACATGTTTGTAAATACCCTTTTCTTCACTCCTGTCATTGTAGGGACTTTCTTATTCTAATTGCTGTACTTATTTAATAGTTCAAACCATTTTCTTAAAAGTTTTAGTACATGTTGAAATTACATGTTCTAATTTTGTTGTTTGTGGCCATGTATTTCCAGTGTGCTTTTGTTATCTGTATGGATGTATTTCCAGTTCTTGTTTACTTTCATTTTCTCTTAAAACCTATTTGGAGACTTGAATATGATCTATTCCTGTTGCGCATCTTAAAAGGAAATTTACTTTTCAGTGTTTTCAGAAGGGGGAAAGTAAGGCAAAATAGGTTTTCTAACATCGTTAGAATTCTCACTTTTGTTTTCAAAAGTGATTTTAAACATATCTTTTTATAACTTGAGTTCTCTTTACTGTTCTTTCTTCCTCAGTTTTATTTGAGCTATTTCCTATTTTCTTTTTCTTTTTTCTTTTTGGACCTAATTTGCTTTTTGCTCAACTTGGAATTTATTCTGTGCAATTTCTTTTCATTGTGATGTTTTGCTTTGTTTGAAAGGAAATTACTCTTTGTTAATTGAGAGAGTTTAAAAGGTCAAAACCTCTCTAGCATGAAGAACATTGTCTAAAATACAGACCCTTTTATATACTCACAGAATGGATCATGAAAGCCCTCTGCAAGTTGTGGATGCTGTTTCCATATGGGTCTACTACATCTGAAGGGAGTAAATGCTTGAACTGTCTGTTCTCAGAGTCATCAGAAGCCCTGTTATTTTTATTCCTTTTTATCCCACACAGATACAGCTTTACTAAATAAATCTTGCAGCAGGTAATTATTTCTTTCCATGTACTTACTCATCTTTGAGAGTTCATGGCATATTTTTGTCAGAAGCTCAGCTAAGCTGGAGAAAGTAGCCAAGTGAAACAAGCCAAAATGAAGATAACAGTGAACCCTTTAATCACTTACTGTAATAGTGTGAACTAGAAACAAAATGGAGGAAAACAGTGCCACCCCCTTCCAATACATTTTCACCATGGATTGGTGTGATGATTGAGGTTCAGGTGGATGAAAACAGATTTGAGGTTCATCTTACTGCCAACAGAGCTCTGAACAAAATGAGTTTGCCATTTTATGGACCCAGGAGCTGAGCAAAGAGAAGGGGATAGGGCTAGAAACGGAAAAATGCTGAGTACTGAGTCTGAATGGAGAAAATTGCCTTCAGAATGTCCTGCCTCTTTCCTGATAAAGAGGTCTTTGCAGAAGTTCTGAGGAAGACCTCTGGGAAAGAGCTGAAATAAATAAACTACTGAATAGACATACCTTATCTAGAAATGCAGATATGTATAAGAGTATGGCAGGCCAAGGAGCCTTCGTCCTTATCTGCAACTCTCTTCAGAGACTGCAGTGCCCTGGCTGTCTACCCAGTCTAGGGTAGGGAGGGAAACTTTCCCCCATGAGCCTTGTCCAGTAAAGCCTTTGTAATTGCCTATGTCTGAGTCTAAAATATTCACATATAGATTTTTTTTTTTTAATCAGGAGCTAAGCTCCTCAACTTTGTCACCAATATTTGTTATATGTATTGGATTTGGATTTTTTAAATTTAATTTAATTTTAATTTTTTTTATACTTTAAGTTCTGGGGTACAATGTGCAGATTGTGCAGGATTGTTACATAGGTATACACTTGCCATGGTGGTTTGCTGCATCCATCTCCCCGTCATCTACATTAGGTATTTCTCCTAATGTTATCCCTCCCTAATCCCTCCACCCCCTGCTATCCCTCCCCTCTCCTCCCACCCCCCAACAAGGCCCCACTGTGTGATGTTCTCCATGTGTTCTCGTTGTTCGACACTCACTTATAAGTGAGAACACGTGGTGTTTGATTTTCTGTTCTTGTGTCAGTTTGCTGAAAATGACGGTTTCCAGCTTCATCCATGTCCCTGCAAAGGACATGAACTTATCCTGTGGTTTCTGTTTTTATGGGGAACATTTGTGGAGATCAAAATCGGACACCACCACCTTTTCAGATCACTCTCTACATATACTTTAGCAGATGAAACCATATAGTATTCATGAACATTTACCCAGAGCTACCCTTTCTGCTCCTCATTGTTTTTTCCTTCATTTCAGTGTTTCTTTCTGAAGAATTTTTTTAGTATTTCTTTAATATTAATTAAGAGCAAAAATTTCTCCCAATTTTGTGTTTATCTGGGTCTGTGTCTCTCTCTCTCTTCCACTGCCTTTCTTCTTTTCCTTCAGCTTCACTTTCAACATTATCTTCACAAGCTATGAAAACTAGATTGGCAGTTAATTTCTTCTAGAATTTTAAAGATATCATATAAGTTGCTAAATTAATAATAAAGATATTTTCTAAGAATTGAATAGCCTTGCTAACTTAGTAGTTGAGATTTAATCAACACATGTGAGCAAAATTATTTTCTTTATGTTTCTCTCATGATATTGAAAATATAGACATCAAATAGTACCATGTTTTTCATTAACCACTAATAATTAAAAGTGAAACTGAAAAATTACCCACATAGACAGTTTAAATAATGTTTTTTAATAAAATATTATAGATTTGATTTATTTTGCACCTTTATCGTATAAGAACAAAAGTAGGCTTATAACAGAAATGTTTGTCCTTTAGAAACTTATGAAAGTCTCTTTATTTCAAAGTATAGAAATTATGAATGCAGTTTCTATAAATACTATTATTCTGATAGTTTTCTCAAATGTTGAAAGTAAATTAAGGTTCACTATAAAAAATAAAGGTTTTCCAAATTTCTTAGTGAATTTTTAATTTTGTTTGCTATCTATAAATAATCATAAAAGAATATGGCAGTTTTTTTTCCACTTTTCCAGTGAATAACTCCATTTTAAAAATACAATTTTTATTGGTATTGAATTTTTTACATTACAATTTTCTGTTTTATTTGTTTTATGTTGAAATTTAAACTTCTACTAGATAAAGGCTAGGGAAGAATATAAATGGTACCTGAAATCAGTCTTCTAAAGTAATTATAATTGTTATATCAAGTTTTTTTTTTTAACAACATAACTTTTCACTGTTTCCATTAACATGGATTTCTTTTAAAAAAATGATTTATTGACCAACATAATTGTTTCTCTTTTGAAGACAGGAATTGTGTGACATAATTTCTAACTCAGAATCATTTAAATTCAAATCTGGCTACAGTCCTGGAGTGAACAAATTATTCCATATATATGTGCTAGATGAAGGTGGTATAAATAAGAGAGGAAGTTGAAATGGAGTTAATTAGGTCAGGCTTCTCCTCTCTAAAAGATGACTTTTGAGTTGAAATATGAAGTAATTAGAGACTTGATAGAGTTGATAGGTACATACATTCTAGTTAAGAAATTTAGCTTGATTTAAAAAACTAACTGTGAGGGAAGAGAAGTGGATAATAATACAAAGAGGTATTTAACGGCAGTAAGCGATTACATTGGAGAGCAACAAAAGATAATTCTAGAAGGATAGTGGGACTATATTGGGGGCAGAGAGCCACATATAATTTATTCTTGGCTAGATTTACATTTCATAGGCTGGTGCATGGTGTTAAATAAATATTCATTGAAATAAAGCTATGCCATTTTTATGTTGGTTTGGACCAAGATGATAACTGTATACATGAAAAGGAACCGTTTAATCATGTGTTTATCCCAGACTTTGCTCTGAATGCCTGTTGCAAAGGGAATAAAACATTGCCCCAGTACTGTAGATCCTACCATTTTTCCAGAGGCTACAGAGTAACAGGAAAAAAAAATGCATGTATACACATACATTTAAACACAGAGAGTTCAGCACATTTTGATAGGTTCAAATGTAGAGTCATAAATAAAGTGAACAGAGTAACTGTGTCAGAAACTTTTAGGAGAGGAAGTTTTATTTTTTTGACTATCAGATTCAGAAAATGTAAAAGAAAACAGGAAAAAATTTAAAATATCTCCAAAGTTATGGAGAACTGGGAGAAATGTGGTTTCAGAAAGTGCTGAGAAAATAAAAATAAGATGGTTATATTTCCAATTAAATTTAAAGCATTTTCTATTGTTTTACCTATTGTGTAAACTACAATAGGATGTATATTTTTTTGAGAAAGCAGAGACAGAAAAGGTAGCTATGTCCAACTGGTGCCATTGTTGGTGATTAACTAGATGACTCTGTCTCCAATATGAACTCACCCATACACAGTTACTTGCTGATTAGACAAGGCAAGCAAACCTGCCCAGATCTACAGAGGAAGAGTTTCACTTATAAGCTAAAGTTAATAGTCCTCTTACCCTTGGTCCGTGGAGCACAGATATTTGTCCCACTTTTCATGATTTGACTCCACTTGATCTTAGACACTCACTATTGATCTAACATGGTACTCGGATTTTTGGCTCTTTGTTTTGACTTTGGTTTCCTAATTAGACCCCCTTTGTTCTTCACATTCCCAAGGTTGACTTCTTGCTGCCACATCATGTAATGAAATGCATGTTCACGTCAATTAAATTCACCAGTCTAATGTTTAAAATATTTCATCAAATTTTTATAATTAGCATTCAAAATCGCAAATTATTATATTTAAAGGGTTCTCAACATACAAAGAAGTGACTAGTCAATAACATGATAAAAGATCCTGGGGTAGGAGTTGAATGGGGGCAAGGAAGGAAAAAAATTACAGACATAGATACACAAATGAACTAAATAAAGGACAAAAGAAATCTTATGCAATTATATGAAAAATATATAAATATTATAAGTACAAATTTTAAACTACTTTGAATTTACATAAAGAAAAATTAAATCTTAATCTTAAATAATTTACTTAGGAAAAGACTCCACTTTTTTTTTTCTTTCTTTTTTTAGAGACAGCATCTTGATCTGTTGCCCAGGCAGGAGTACAGTGGCATGATCATAGCTCACTCTAATCTCTAATTACTGGGCTCAAAAGATCTTCCTGCCTCAGCCTCCCAAGTAGCTGGGACCACAGGCACACACTGGCATGCCCAGCTAATTTTTAAATTCTTGGTAGAGATTGGGGTCTCAGTGTTGCCCAGTCAGGTCTCTTGGCCTCAGATGATCCTCTCATCTCAGCCTCCCAAAGTGCTGGGATTATAGGTGTGGTTCACTGTGCCCACCCAAGACTCTTCCTATTGACAAGAGTGTAGAGGAAAGGTCAATGGCATGTACTGGTGCCAAGGAAATTGTTTCTTGCAGATTCCATCTGCCAGCCTCACAACATTCCCCAAATGAGACATGTTTTGAGGACTGAGATCTGTACCTCAAATTGTTTCAAGCTAAAACTAGCAAAATTAAGAATTGGAAGTATTTCTAAAAGAATATCTAATAAATTATTTTGTAACATCTAAAAGGAATTAAACTAACCTTTTTCTTTTTGTGGAAAATAAAAGGAGTGAGAATTTATTAAATATTCAAAGTAAAATCAAGCTACAGGTGACAGTGGACCTTTAAGAAAATTAATGTACTTGGCCTATGCTGTCTACTTTATTTCTTACGTGTATATCTATGTTAATAGATATTTATATATTATTAGCCTAGTGACATTAAGTAGTAGAGGTAGAAAACTCAACTGTTACAGAAACAGTTGCTGTTAAAATGAATCATCTTTCCATACACATAACTATTTTTGAGTACTTTAGAGTATGTTTTTTAAAATATCTTGAAAACAAATAATTAATGTGACATAATCACATCCTTAATAGAGTTTTGTTTTCTTATATTCCTTTAATTCTCTTACTGAATTGAAACTTAATAGGTTTCTTTTAGAAACTTGATTATCATGATACAATAGTAGTTTTATAATAACAATTCCTAACAAAATTAAGTAATCATGGCTGAAAGACATTTATTCCTGTGTGTAGACAACAATGTTTTATCATTAGCTCAAATCATCTCAGTATTTTTCTTTTTAATTTAATTAGACTATCACATATTTAAATACTGGAAATGCAACAATTTACGGCAGTTCATTGTGTTTTATTTTTCAACCAGAACATGTTCTCTTAAACTTGAGAGTACATCTTTTGCAGAGAAAAGATATCCCAATAATGGTGTTAATTGTTGTCTAGTGTTCCTATAATATGAAAATATAAGTATTATAAATCTAGGAAACAAGTGTCTGTCTATGTAAGGAGTGTTTTCAAATAAACAATCCCAAGAATCAAAAATATTAAAACATTCCAATTTATATTCCAATCACTATGTGTGTTAATCACCAAATGTCAAATAGATGGAGACACATAGGCCCAGTAATACTTAAACCCCTCAGAGTGCTGTTTCTCCAGCACCTGGTAATTCTTGGGATTCTTGCTCTCATAGCTCAGAAGAATCCTTTTAGCCATGATACATTCTGTTTCCATATCACAAACTAAATAGCAATCATTTGCATTCCCATTTCAGCAGGGACTCACATTTGACAGTGCCTCATTCTTTAGGATGGATAATCCTAGATGAATCCAAGTGAATAAAAGAAAATATCTACAATATTTGGACCCAGTATAGAAATTTTGATAAATTATTTCTTTAAAACAAAAGAGTACGACAAAGTGTCAGTTTTCATATGAGTCACACATTTTTTTTATTTATTTGAAGAATTTTCTATAATTTTGAGTCATAACTTTTTTTTTTTTTTTTGCCTTTATATGCTGCCTTTAGATCCTAACTATTAAATACATTGGCTTGGTGTGCTGCCTAACACCTGTAATCCTGACACTTTGGGAGGCCGAGGCAGGCATATCAAGAGGTCAGGAATTCAAGACCAGCTGACCAACATGGTGAAACCCCGTCTCTACTAAAAATACAAAAATTATCTGGGCATGGTGGTGTGCAACTGTAATCCCAGCTACTCAGGAGGCTGAGGCAGGAGAATCACTTGAATTTGGGAGGCGGAGGTTGCAGTGAGCCAAGATCGCACCACTGCACTCCAGCCTGGGCAACAGAGTGAGACTCCATTTCAAAAAAAAAAAAAAAAAGTTGACTCCCCCAAAATTACTTTTGTAACACTTCTCTCCTCATCTAGACAGTAATTTCCATGACAATATGGGAAAACTGCTTTATACATCATGGTGGTTCGGAGGACTGACAGGTAGTCATGCTGTATAAATGTTCATCATGGGCTCTTCATTCATCCTGTATAACCTCCTTAAGCTGTTTCATACCACAGACTCACTGGAAGAAATTGCTCCCTTCTCTTTCACTAACTGGTACAACTCCATTCTAGGAAACATTTTCTGAATCAGTGAACATTTGAATGAATAAAAGTATATAAATGTTCTGTTTAGACATTTTAATTTAATAATATGTTCTAAGGTTTCTTTTAATTGTTGGGAATTATATTTAGCTTCTAAAATTTTGACACTTAACATCTGCTAGAAATGGCCCCATTCTCACCACATACATAATCTCCCAAGTATATGATAATTATTGTAGCTTATATAACATTTTCCTAATTTAGATATCCCAGCAGTATATAACAAACTATTTGCTAACAGTTTAGAGTGGAATAAAAACAATAATGTGGAAACTCGCAATTAAAGAGTAGGTGAAGGGTAGCCTATATAATTTTCATTGTTTTGGATAATTTGCTTTTGCAATAAAGTCATAAACATCAAAAGGAACACCAGAACTTAAAATAATGTGCTCAGTTGGGCTAGCCTCTACAGCATGTCTTTATAGGATTTCTACACTCTCTCCCCAAATTAATTGCTTTTATATCATGTACCTTTGCAGGAACAATGTGACAAATGATAAAACAAAATACGGTCACTTAATTTGATTAGGGACAGGAATGATTTATGTAAAATTTTATTGAAAATTACTATTTAACTTGCACGTTGCCTGTACTTTTCAGAATTTTAAAAAGAGTGGTATGATGTGTGGAGATGATGGATGAGGGTGAGATGGAAAGCATATTAATGTATGAAGTCATGGAAACTTCTAAAAAGATATTCAGAAGAAAACCTGGACAAAACCATTCAGGACATAGGCCCAGGCAAGGACTTCATGACTAAAACACCAAAAACATTGGCAAGAAAAGCCAAAATAGACAAGTGGGACCTAATTAAACTCCAGAGCCTCTATACAGCAAAAGAAACAATCATGGGTGAACTGGCAACCAACAGAATGGGAAAAAGTTGTTGCAATATACCCATCCAACAAAGGGCTAATATCCAGAATCTACAAAGAACTAAAACAGATTTACAAGAAATAAACCCATCCAAAAGTGGGAGAAGGATATGCACAGACACTTTACAAAAGAAGACATTTATGAGGCCAACAAACATATGAAAAAATGCTCATCATCACTGATTATTAGAGAAATGCAAATCAAAACCACATGGAGATACCACCTTATGCCAGTTAGAATGGTGATTATTAAAAAATCTGGAGATAACAGATGCTGGAGAGGATGTGGAGAAATAGGAACACTTTTAAACTGTTGGTGGGAATGTAAACTAATTCAACCATTGTGGAAGACAGTGTGGCACTACCTTAAGGACCTAGAAATAGAAATAGCATTTGACCCAGCAATCCCATTACTCGGTGTATAGCCAAAGTATTATAAATCATTCTATTATAAAGACACATGCCCACGTATTTTCATAGCAGCACTGTTTACAATAGCAAAGACTGAGAACCAGCCCAAATGCCCATTGACAATAGACTGGACAAGGAAAATGTGGCACATATACATCATGGAATACTATGCAGCCATAACAAATGATGAGTTTGTGTCCTTTGTAGGGACATTGATGAATCTGGAAGCCATCATTCTCAGCAAACTGACACAAGAACGGAAAAACACTGCATATTCTCACTCATAGGTGGGTGTTGAACAATGAGAACACATGCACACAGAGAGGGGAGCATCACACACTGGGGTCTGTTGAGGGAGTCAAGGGAGGGCCAGCTGGGGGGTGGGGAGGTTGGGGAGGGATAACATGGAAAAAAATGAGAGATGTAGGTGACAGGGGGATGGAGGCAACAAACCGTATTGCACTGTATGTACCTATGCAGCAATCCTGCATGATCTGTGCATGTACCTCAGAACCTAAAGTACAATAAAAAGGAAAATTAAAAAATAATTGTTTCAAATAATAAACACATTCTTAAGAAATAAAAATTGAAGGTGTTTTTTTTTTGTTTGTTTTTTAAGATGTATTTTATTGCATTTTAGGTTTTGGGGTACATGTGAAGAACATGCAAGATTGTTGCATAGGTACATAATGGCAATGCAGTTTGCTGCCTCCTCCCCATTACCTGTATCTGGCATTTCTCACCCTGTCATCCCTCCCCAACTCCCCACCCCCAACTGTCCCTCCTCTAGTTCCCCCCCACAGACCCTAGTGTGTGATGCTCCCCTCCCTGTGTCCATGTGTTCTATCCTTATAATAGAACAATTTATAATCCTTTGGATATATACCCAGTAATGGGATTGCTGGGTCAAATGGAATTTCTCTTTCTAGGTCCTTGAGGAATCGCCACACAGTCTTCCACAATGGTTGAACTAATTTACACTCCCACCAACAGTGTAAAAGTATTACAATTTCTCCACATCCCCTCCAGCATCTGTTGTCTCCAGATTTCTTAATGATTGCCATTCTAACTGTCACCAGATGGAATTTCAATGTAGTTTTGATTTGCCTTTCTCTAATGACAAGTGATGATGAGCATTTTTTCATATGTTTGTTG
>NW_022436943.1:15338772-15409880 GCF_009761245.1 Sapajus apella | reverse complement strand
AATGATTGTTTCTTTTGCTGTGCAGAAGCTCTGGAGTTTAATTAGTCCCCATTTGTCTATTTTGGCTTTTGTTGCCAATGTTTTTGGTGTTTTAATCATGAAGTCCTTGCCTATGCCTATGTCCTGAATGGTTTTGCCTAGGTTTTCTTCTAGGGTTTTTATGATGTTAGGTCTTATGCTTAAATCTGTAATCCAGCTGGAGATAATTTTAGTGTAAGATGTCAAGAAGGGGTCCAGTTTCTGCTTGCTGCACATGGCTAGAGTCAGTTTTCCCAACACCATTTATTAAACAGGGAATCCTTTCCTCATTGCTTGTTTTCATAGGCTTGTCAAAGATCATATGGTTGTAGATGTGTGGTGTTGCCTTCGAGGCCTCTGTTCTGTTCCATCAGTCTATATCTCCGTTTTGGTACCAGTACCATGCTGCTTTGTTTGCTGTAGCCTTGTAGTATAGTTTGAAGTCAGATAGTGTGATTCCTCCAGCTTTGTTCTTTTTGCTAGAATTGACTTGGCTATGTGGGCTTCTTTTGGTTCCATATGAAGTTTAAGATGGCTTTTTCCAGTTCTGTGAAGAAGGTCATTGGTAGCTTGATGGGGTTAGCATTGAATCTGTAAATTACTTTGGGCAGTATGGCCATTTTTACGATATTGATTCTTCCTAACCGTAAGCGTGGAATGTTCCTCCATCTGTTTGTGTCCTCTCTTATGTCGTTGATCAGTGGTTTGTAGTTCTCCTTGAAGAGGTCCTTTACATTCTTTGTTAGTTGTATTCCTAGGTATTTTATTCTCTTTGTAGCAATTGTAAATGGCAGTTCATTCTTGATTTGACTCAATTAAGCATCTCACTTAATATCTAGAATGAAGCTGTGAGATAAGTATTATTTTTTTTTCATATCAGAAAACTAAGGCACAGAGGTTTTACTCAAAACCAAACAGCTAGTAAGTGTCAGAGTCAGTGTCTTATTAAGGCTATTTGACCCCAAAGACTAAGCTCCTTTTGACAATAAGGGACTTGTAAAGACAAAAAAAAAAAAAAAAATCTCACAGCGGAAAACAAAAAATAAAAAAATCTTATTGTTTTATCACATTCCTAAAATATTATTTACTCTAGTAAGTTATAACGTTTGGTCTTGATTTTTGACATCCTTCTCATGACTTTTTGGAGATAGAGTTATTTCTTTTTCCTGATGTCGGTATTGGCCACAAAACTTGCTTTGGCGAATAGAACACAAGTGGGCGTGATATACACCACCTCAGGGAGGTGCTTTAAATGTGCTCACATTTGATTTTACCACTCTGTTTCTACTCTTAGTTATCACAACAGCATGTTTTTCATAGGGCTGGTCCTTCAGCCTGAGTCTTTAAGAGATCTAGCACAGATCTGAACACCAACCACACCAACCAAAGCCTGAAACAGAGACACAGCAGCAGAACCATCACCAGGGGCATATAATTTGAATAGGAAATAAACATTAAAGCCACTGATATTTGGGGATTACATGATGTGTAGCACAATTTAGAGAAAACTAAATAATACACTTTTCAAGCATTTAGGGGATATACTCTAAGATCTAAAAAGCTAATTGGTAACATTTTTACAATAGGTAACCTAACTTGTCACAGTTTTCTTCTGCATGTAAAAAGCAGAAAGTTATTGTAGAACTATATTTTCACCCCACATAGCCCAAATAGTTTTCTTGTCCTGGTGCCAAGAAAAGGCTTCTTTGTAGGTATATATCCCCACTCTGATACAAGATCATAGAAATTAATCCATCTTGTTTAAGCATTGTTTTCCCGAAGGAGGGAGGTTTTATAACTAATCCCGGGAGAAGTTACTCAGTATGTAAGCAATGCCTTACTGTGCATATGTTCATCAAAGTAATTTTCCCCATGACTGGACAGGCCTGAGATGGACCCAGAGCAATCAGCAGTTACTGGGTGGAAAGGAAATGATAAGAGTCTCAAAGCAGAAGGAAATAGTGACACAGGCTGAAGAATTAAATGACTATTGTGACTTATTTTATATTACTGATCACTTTATATCACAATCAGAAATCAACAAAAATATTCCTAGAGCTTGTGCATTCTCTATGAACGTTTAAACGTGTTTATTACAATGTTAATAAAATGATACATGCATAATCTGAATCATGCTTTAAACATGGCCACCTTTTAATTGTGTTTATCACACAAAGTGTGTATTTAAAATAGAGTTGGCATTATTTACTATATTTACTCTTCAGAGGATTTGGAAGATCTATTTACTATAGAAAATTGCTGCTATAATTTCCTGGCCTAATGAGAAAAAAACAAATGCTGATTAATAGAGCAGTAAAAAATTTGAGTGAAAAGATTTCAAGTCACACTGCCCAAAGGAAGATTTTACAATAATTTTACTAGGAAAGCCATACAGTGCAGTCAATGGGAGCATTACTCCGGGATGTAAGACAATGTAGAATTCGAACGAACCTGAACCACACAAATAAGTATATTCATCTGGTAAGCTGTTACTTAGTTTAGTGATTCATCCCATTAATTTGATGTTGCTGATTTGAATTTATTAATATTATGGTTTACATCTGTTTCCATCTGTTTAATTTATAAATGAGTTTTATAGTTGTTTAAATTTTAAGTACAAAGAAGCTATACTTAGTTCTTACTAAGTAAGAATTTTGCTTTTCCTTCATATGGCCTCTATTCATTAGTGAAAACACTGTTTTGAAAAAATAAGCTTGTCTGGTATTAGTTGCACAATCTTAAAAATAAACTAGGTCTCACAATTTTCCAAATTAGGTATTCATTTACTATATTTTACATGTTTCTTTGTGTTTTGTAGCATATGTAAATCATCTGTGGAACTGACATTTAAAAGATGAGAAGTCACTGTGAATCAGCCTAGTTGTTTCATTTATACACTTTTTTATAAGAGATTAGAGCATTTTTGTGTATTTAGATTAAAGAATGTTTTTTTAAAAATTGTTATGGAATGCTAGTTTCTATTTCTGTTAGCTGAACTCACTTCTGTGCTATTTCTGTTAGTTTAAATCACTTCTGTGTGTTTAATTTATTTCCCAGTTTTGCAATTATGAGAGTTTTTTTCTGGGTTTATGTTGACCTATATATACTAAAATTTGAATTTAAAATTTCTGGTCGCTGGAGAGGAAAAGTTCTCCTACAGAGATAATTAGGCAATATGGATGTGGCTTTTCAGCATGTGCTGTAAATTTCAGTGAGGATTGTCCTCTGTAATTGCTTTTAGCACTTTCTGATTTTGTCCTTGGCACCATGCTTTGAGTTCAGAGCACCTGAAACACATCATTCTCTTTCTTCTGAAGAAGGTCACTAGCCTTTGCCCTCCACATTGCACGGAGTGTGTGAAGGAACACAATAGTAATCAACAATACTATAAATAACATAGTAAAATCTCAGTAAGCACTCCTCACATTTTCATGTGATTATCTTTTTTTTTCTGAAAAATGATTCTATATTCTTTAACAGAGACCCAAAATAGCACTTCCTGTTTATTTGTGGGGTTCTTCCTATAACACGTTTTAAAAATTACTGAGTGATATTTTCTATTTATTTGGGGAAAAAAGATTAATAAAATAATATTTTTCTGTTCATGTTAGAAGTTTAATGAAGTGTTTTCAATAGTGGGTTTATAAGTATTTAATATAATTATTTTGAAATCATAAAAGGGTACAGTAAATGTGAAAACATTAAAATAATTATACTTAGGGAAGTCAGAGTGGAATTGTCTTAAAAGCAAGTAAGAACTATATTTATTCTCTTATTCAAAGACAAATGTATCTTAGGATAATCACAAAAAGCAGAAAACAGATCCTTTGTCCTTTGTTTATATATTTTTAAATTTTGAAGTTATTAACATAGCTTTTTATGTAACCTATTCAGCAGCTTGGAAAATACTTATTTCTTGTGAAATTAAATTTGCATTTCATGGTGATTCATTTTTCATGTAAATGATTGTGAATTTAGTTTGTTAGGTTGGATTATTTTGATTAATAGTTAGAACATAAGGAATGATGTAATAGAATGGAAAATAGTATATAATTACTAATTAAAGAATAAGCAAAGATCTGGCTTATGAAAACAAAAAATATGTTAATGAAAGTGATAACTTATTTTAGGACTTAGGGGTTTCAGGTAGGAAAAAAAAAAATAGACATCTCAGGATATGCCAAAGCTATGGTCGAGTATTTCGTATAGATAAAATCAGGTCAGAGTAGGGGCTAATACAAGTCATCAATGAAAGGGCAAGAAACAGGGGAGAAAGGAGTCTGCTAGGAGATGCTGGGTTGGGTTATGAGCTCCAAGGGTGATGTAAAGGCATAGTAAGAGAAAGCTCTGAACTCCTACAATCAATTGTAGGCAATATTTTAGGTTTCCTTTTAATTGCCTCAAATGGATGCTAACTCTGCCAAGCCTAAGCAAAAAAGAATGTATTGGAAGACTATGTGAGAGTTTACAATTTCCATGAAAAGACTGGAGACCCAGACATGGAAAATGATAAATCCAAAGTAGCTGCAGGGTCTAAAAAGCCTAACTGCTAGCTAGACTCACAGGAATGCCTTTTCAAATTTCATTCTTATGCCATTATTTGGATTATAAGGAGAGAGGGTCTAAATATCTGTCTCAGGTAATCAATCTATCTCTTGGCTAGGGAAGGGTAATACACCTAAAATAAAACGTTCACTAGGTTGCAAACAATAGGAAAGGAGGCAACTTCTCAAAAAGGTAATTATAAAAGAAGGTGAAGTGGAGGTAAACAGCTAAATATACTGACAATAATATCACCAACAAAAGGTAGAAACTGTCTAGCGCCATGCGTATCCTTACAGATACCAAAAAGCTTGTGAAGGGACAATACAATAGCAATAGAAACACCATAGTCTGGGATATAATTATGTTTTTATTAAGGAATCCATTACTATTCATTGCTATTTCAGTGTCTTAATTGTGATTACTATTTCTAGCAATAGTACCCCACCACCAAAACTTAGTGGTTCTCTTTGCCAGATTATTCTCTTCTGCTGAGAGGCTCACATCTTATTCTACATTCAAAAATATTTTGATTTAAAATAATACAGATTAGGATAAATAATTGTACCAGTGGCAAGTGAGTCTGGAAGCCAAATTTCAAGTAAAGAAGAGAGGATAAGGTAGACACAGATGCTTTGATCACCGCAGAGAGGCTGTCCATCACCCTGCTTATCTGTTTGGGGAAGACATTCTAAGGGGAGGTTTCAAGTCAGAGAGCTTTTCAATTAAGTGCCCTTGGCTAAGTCTTTTCATAGAGAGTTACCTATTCTTTATTTCTAGTTCTCTCTAATTATTAAATAGATGTTTTCTCCTTGCTGCTAGATTTTGTGACTGTGCAGGAAAGGAATCATCTTTTGTGTTGAGTGTAGAGAACCTCTGAAATCCTAGAAGTTTTAGTGTATTTTTTAGAAACTTCTTCCTTTTTTCATTCAATAAAGTTTATTGAATACAATATGTCGGGCATTATGCCAGTTAACAATAATTAATACTAATCTCTGAAAATCTAATTATTCTTAACCTAGGGACCCGACAATGGTGTTAGTTAGGATTGCATATGCTGCTTATTACGTTTACTTTGATAAATGGCAATTTTATAACTGAAATAAAACAGATACAGAAAGAAAAATACTGCATGATCTCACATGTATATGGAACCTAAAAATAGTAAAATATATAGGAACAGAGAGTAGCAATGGTAGTTACCAGGAGTGGGATAGGATTATAGGGGAGGAATAGCAAGATTTAGGTTAAAGGGCACAAAGTTACAATTATGTAGGATGAGTAAGATTTAAAAGAGATCCAATAATGCCCATCTTATCTGTGGCTGATATATTCTAAGATTCCTAGTGGATGCCTGAAATCATAGATAGTCCTGAGTCCTATGTATACTATGTTTTTTCCTATACATACATAACAATAATAATCTTTAATTTATAAATTAGGCACAGTAAGAGATTAGCAACAATTATAATAAAATAGAACAATTATAACGACATGCCAGCATCACTACTCTTGCATTTTGGGGCCATTCAGCAAAATAAGGGTTACTTGAATATAGTCACTGCAATACTGAGACAGTCAATCTTATCAGATCTGAGAAGGCCACGAAGAGACTAATGGGCATGTAGTGAAGAAGCCTGGATACACCAGAAAGAAGAACGATTTGGGTTCTGGAATGGAGTGGGACCCTGTGAGGTCTCATCACACTACTAAGAATGGTACACAATTTAAAACTTATGAATTATTTATTTCTGGAATTCCCAATTAAAAATTTTGAGCCACAGTTGACTTCCAGGTACTTTGAAGTATTACCAATGCCTGTATCTAAGAACTCTTTTCAACCTGGCCTTTTAGATTTCCATGGAACAGTTGTTCTCTGATTTCAGTATGTAAGATTTTTTTCCTACTGTCATTTCACAGCTGAACAAGCCATGTGAACCTTCAGAAGCTACAGTCACAATTTAACTTCCAAATGCTTATGTTAGTGATTAAAAATGCAAACTCAGTAGTCTCTTGGATTCAAATCCTGACCACAATACTTGCTTTAAAATTCCTTATGTGAACCCCATTGTGTGCCAGCTATATGTAACCTCAGGCCTGACTGATATTTACTAATTGCATGTGATCTTACTCATTATAGTTCATTTTCATAAGGAGAGTGAACTATAGTTTGCCAGCAAGTGTAAAACCTGCAGTTTTATGCTTCCCTGTGATAAACTTTGGTCATACCAGTGACCAAATATTAACTCATTAACATCTTCATATATTGTTTTGACCAATACATATTCTCCTGAATTTACCAATGTAATATTTCTACAAAAACATTATATTAATATAATTCATTTTTTCCTTACAGTTATAATTAGGAGTTCAATCAAGTAGGTGAAAGATGGTGGTATAAAATTTATGGGAAAAGATTTCCACAAATGGAACACATGGGCATCCAGCTTTAGCAGTGATCACTATTCACTAATATACCTACTTGCTACTTTTGTCTTCACAAATCACTACTAGCTACACTAATTACCTTCTTGCTATACAAAATGGGATCTGCAGACCAGAAATACCTGTCTCACTTGACAGGCATTGGGACCCAGCTAAACACCTACTGAATCAGATTCTGCATTTTAATAAGGTCTCCAGGCAACTCCTGTGCACATTAAAGTTAAAGAGGCATTAAGCTGACCCTACCAAGTGATTAGAGACTGGGAATACCATGCATAGAGTCCTTGGGCACAAGACTCAATCACCATATTTAATATAGGAGCCTGTGGTTTTATGGCATAGAGTCCTTTGGATGAGGGTATGAATACCTGGACAAAGCTTGGCTTGCTGAGAAATGTGGATTCTGGAAAGGAATGGGAGTCAATGTTACATGACCAGTCCTAGGAATACCTGATGTTCTCTTTCTAACAGATGGACTGCATAGCAGACCTAGATCTTTTCTGGCTCAGAGAATATGACAGTAGCGGCTTTGGTAGCAAAGAAACCAGGAATAGTGCAACTTCCTAATTCCTTCAGTGGAGGATTGTGGCTTTCCAACTGGTGTATTACAGAACCACAGGAACAAATACAGGTCATTTCTATATAAGATTCCATAGCACCTTGGCTTGATTCTCATGAAACTTAAGCTTATAAGGAAACACAGAAACAAACAAGAAAACAATGCCATTAAGAGCATTAAGAAATTATATAGAGGAAAAACAAGAAAACTAAACAGCACCAGCATCTTCTAGGAAAGAAGAACCAGGGGAGACAGACTATTATATTGGTACTCACACTCTCTTTCTTGAGAACCTTTATATAAAGTAAATACAGGCTCTTGCATAGTCGAGTTAAATTTACATCTAGAAGACTGACAATCACATAGAATACAGGCTACCATTGGAAAATGAAATTTGCAACCCATAAAAAGTTTAAAATAATTCAGATGTATCCAAAGTATATGTTTAGATGTTTTCTCATCCAAATCTACAGAGTTGAACTGTGAACAATCCAGGGCACTCAGAATCCATCTGCATCCTTACTTTTGAGTTTCTTTGGTGCCTCAGCTGCTCAGTTGGTGTCTCCAAGGCCACAGAAGCCAGTAGGATAGGAAATTTTTTGGTAGGACTGTGTTAGAGTGAGTTCATGACCTAAATCCTGACTCTAGTCTGCTCCAGATGTATATCTTTAATCTTTACTCCTTGGCTACCATGATTATTGCAGCAATTGCACCCAGCAAGCCAATACCATTGCTAACCTCTAGTCTCTTAAAATAAAATACAGGTCTATCTCATGGAAATTAATATTAGAAATGGAAAATAGTTATGTGTGACTAATATAATTATTTGTTTCTTAATTTTTTTATCTTGAAATATTTACCACATGGACAAATTTACTCTTTCTGTATTTGATCCAGCTTTCTTGGAACAATTTTATGCAGAAATGTACCTTCAGTTTCCAAGGAAACCTAAGGGAAAACTGTGCTTTATCTTAGAAGAACCAATAGTTTGGGGTAGATTTAGAGCCTTTAGTGTAAGCAAAGCTGACTGATCAAATTGGTAACTTTTTAAATTTTCAATTCCCAGGGTTCGATATGGCACAGTGAACCTAGATCTTTTCTTTGTTGTTTTTATGTGCAGGAAATTGTGCCACTAGAAATAAAACTTCTTTTCCTTAAATGGTGCTTAAAGACAATGTTTTAAAAAGATGTCTCCCTGTTACTTACTTTATAATTTTGTGATATTATGATTCTGTTGCTTATTTTGATTACATGATTCTGCATGTATTGGGGATTTATGCTTTAGTATAGATTTTGAAAAATGTAATGCTTATTTGGTTTGTTTTTAATTTTTACATTTAAGTAACATTATTTTAACAATATAAAAAGATATCAAGATTTTCTAGAATTTTGCATTTTATATACGTTTTATATAAAAATATACTTGAGAATTTCCCTTGGGGAATTGAAGACATATACACACACACACAAAAAAAATGACAATTTCTTCCTATAAACTACTTTCAAGTGACTGAGCATTATCTTATAATAGTTTTACCTCCCCTATATTTAATTCTTATGACCACGTTTCTTCCATCAATTCTAACCTCAACATCATTATACTTAATTTCAAAAGTCTTACAAAATACAAATTAGCTCTGCCTTTCTTTATCATCTCTTAAGTTTCCTCCTATAAATAGTAGGTGCTCTTATGTACTCTATGACATAGAAATCTTAAAAAGTAAAAAGTTCTTATGTATTCTTAGCCTAATCTCATACTCTGTAAAAACACCCCTATATAATATCCATCACACATAATCTGGCTTCTCTTGGACACTTTCAAGAATGGCTGTTATTATTGGGAAATATTTCCTGGACTAAACTTTACCCTGCATTTTCATATTGTTAACTTTCTTTTCTCAAGCTTATAATCTGCATCTTTAGAGAAGCTTAAGGCTCAATCCATATAATAGCCATTCAGATATTTTTAAATTATCAACATTTTACTCCTAAAGACTTTTATGTTTTTCTCTCTGCCACAATCACTACAGTGCTTTTCCTATTCATAGTTTCTAGATCTTTTACTATATTCCTGCTAATCCTTGTTTGGCTTCTCCCTGATTTTTGGTTACTTTTGTAAAGAGCAGAGATTTTACAGACATAAAGACTTTTTAAATTATTGTCTGAAAACCAGAAATAAAACCTTTCCTAGGTCCTGAATCTCTCAAACTATATTTTATCACATTTATATTAGTGTGATCCAAGTTTAGGTACGTTACTTAGCCAAACTTTTATTTTGTATTGTAATAATTGTTTAATCTACAAAACATATTAAAATCTTATTCATATGAAACACTATTTAGGCAAGTGTTCATTCATGCTGAATTTATGTAATTTACTTATCTGAATGTAAATCAAGGCTTTATATTTATCAAAGCTGATATTCATTTTGTTAATATGCTTTCATAGTTTTCATTTACAAAAATTATTTTAAATGTCTTATTCTATTTTCTAATATATTAGCAGCTTCCCTGAGACTTGTGTTATCTACCTTCTGGTGACCAATGAATGGGACAGTATTAAATTATATCCCAAAGAATCTCTCTCCAGGACTATAAAAATTATATATGTAGATAATGACAAAATAGATTAATTAGCTAATACTATTTGATTGTACAAGTTCAACCACTTATAAATTTACCAAGCTATATTTTTTCATAGCTGACATAAGATATGTTTACTAAATATCTTGGCAAATCAAGATAATCAATTTCTATAATATTTAACTTATGCAGCATCTAGCATCAAAACAGGAAATATTTAATTTGGTATCATTTAGTCTTACTAAATTAAAGCTAGTTTCTGA
Source organism: Sapajus apella (assembly GCF_009761245.1). Lineage (NCBI taxonomy): Eukaryota > Metazoa > Chordata > Mammalia > Primates > Cebidae > Sapajus > Sapajus apella. Next base: position 15,399,471 of record NW_022436943.1, on the reverse strand, counting down.
AGAGAATTCCTATGATTGAATAAGATTATGCTGTGTATGAAAAAGGTTTTATAAAATTTGAGGGTTTTATGGATTATAAGGGATTACTGAGGGTTGGAAAAATGATTTGTTTAATAATAGTCTATCCTAGGATTTTTTGAAAACATTAAACAGATTTTTAGTTTTAAGGATCTTCAACCACTCCTAGGAAAAGAACTAGTAGTAATAAATGTCAATAAATATTTATAGAATTAATGTCTGAATGCCTGTTGATTGTGATGAAGTTCCAACTAAAGAAGGATTTAGGGTTACATTAATTTAGGTGCGAATTTTAACTTTGCTATTTACTTACATTGTGAATCCTGAATAATTTACATAACTTTTCTGAACATCCTCAACGTTCTCATTTGTAAAATGTGTTAATACGGCCTACCTTAGGGGATTAAGTAAAATAATGTATATGAAATAAATAGCACAAAATTGTTCATTTCCTTCTTTTACCTCATCTCTCCCTCCAGTAAATAAAGATGAAATGAATTAATTGCTTTGTACCTTAGTACATTGAACACAAAACCAATTCATTTGAATTAGATCAGGCAAAAGTTCAGTCATTTGGCTACTAGTATCCATTGATAATGGAAGTATTATGGTGTGTATTTTTTCACAGGGGCCATTAGACTGTAGGTCATTTGGATGTCATTAGGAGAAAAAATGATGATCTTGAATTGCATAGAACATTTTGTGCTTTCTCATGCTGTGCCCTTTACTCTTTCCCTTTTTAAGAGAAAGTCTGCAACAAAAGAATTTTTAAACTACAGTCTAATAATATTCTTCTATTCTGGAACAAAAAATGACAAATATACAAATAAATTCACACAATGGAAAAAGTTGGTGGGGCAGGGGTAAAGACTATGACAAAATAAACAGTCAAAAGAGCAGATATGTTCCTAAAGTAAAAAAAAAAAAAAATTAAATATAGAATGACTAAAGATTTCAGCAAGCTATGAAAAAGCCAAGGATTTCTTTTTCTTCTCTGCACATACTAGAGTCACTTATTTTCTGTTTAATTCACATTATACTTTATTATATAGCAGTAGACACTTTTGTTTCTTTAAACATTTTAATCGTTTACTACAAATTGACTCTGGATGTCCGTTCAGAAATTATGCAATGAAAGAAGAACCCATGCCCACAATGTTTTTCAGATGGTTGCAGACCTTTATGGTGCAATTATCTAAGTTAATGAAGGAATAGAATCAGACATCTAATCTTGAAAGTACATAATCAAAAATTTACTGGGTAATACACTATTTTTAAGAAACTGAAATAAGAGCCAAACGACGCACATCTAGTTTTTCTAAAACCAGTAATTACTTGTGGGTATGTTATTTAAATTATTGAAACTTACTTGGCCCCAATTTTCTCAACTTTTTAAAATTCAAGAGTTATCCTGTTTTATACAACCAACATACTCTTGAGTCTATGATATTAGATTTTTCAAAGTTACTATGTTAATACATTTGAATATAATTTTCTTATTTACAGTTTATTTCAAAATATCTCCACCACCCTATCCCATCTCCTAGAAAAATTTCCTCCCATTCCTCATTTATATTGAATATGGACAGAATCACTTCTTAGAGTAATTCAAGTTATCAGCCTAAGAATTGACTACATTATAACTTGCTATCATTTTCTCCTCATAATTTACATAGAACTGGGAAGCCTATTTGGTAGTTAGTTTCAAAGTCCTTTCAAGGTTATTCTGGGCTACTGATTATATTAGGATTGAGAAACTTAGGCCATAAATATCTCTCAAAAATCTTGTGGTGGTAAAGTATGTTATTATTTGCACATAAGTTTTTATGTTTGCTGTAGGTATAGCAGCTCAAACTTCATTCCATTTAGAATTAGTCATTCACAAAATTTGTCATGTATCAAATAATGTGTTGACTCTGTAAGGACCCAAGACTTGCCTCACGTTTACTGAGGAGAAAGATACAAATGGCTGCATCTCTTTTTCAATATTCTTATTGTGACAAAATATACCTAATATAAAATTTATCATTTTACATTTTAATTATGCAATTTAATGGTATTAATAATAGTACATTCATAGGTTTTGCAACCATACTCACCTTCCAACTAGAGAAATCTTTTTATCCTGTGAAACTAAAACTGCTTATACATTAAACAATAACTTCCATTTCCTTTCTCCCCCAACTTAAAGCAACCACCATTCAACTTTGTCATATGATTTTGACTATTCTGAATACCTCACACAAGTAGAATCATGTTTCACTCAGCATAGTGTCCTCAAGGTTTATCCATGTTGTAGCACATGCCAGAATTCCTTTCCTTTTTGAGGCTGAATAATATTTCATGGTATGTATAGACCACATTTTGTTGACCCATTCATCCATTGATGAACACATGGGTTGCTTCCATATTTTGGTTCTTGTGGATAATGCTACAATGAAGTGCAGCTATCTATTTGACATTCTAACACCATTTCCTTTGGATATATATTCGAAAGTTGGATGACTGGATCATATACTAGTTCAATTTTTAATTTTTTGAGGAACCTCATTACTGTTTTTCATACTGGCTGTATCAATTTATATTTCCACCAACAGTGTTCAAGAGTTTCCTTTTTTCCACATCCCACCAACAGTTTTCTTTTGTTTTTCTCGTAATAGAAATTTTAACAGGTTTAAGAGGATATCTCATTGTGGTTTTAATTTACATTTATCTGATGATTAGTGATATTGAGCATCTTTTCATGTGCTTAATGGCTATTTTTGTATCTTCTTTAAAGAAATTTCTATTCAAGTCTTTTGCCCATTTTTGAATAGGGTTGTTTATTTGGTTGTTGAGTTTTAGGAGTTCTCTGTATATTCTCAGCAGTAACAGCCTATCAGATATAATATGTGCAAATGTTTTCTCCTATTTTGTGGGTTTAAAAAAATTCTGTTCATATTAATTTTTTAAATTTTATTTTGTTTAAATTTTAGATTCAGGGGATACATGTGCATGTTCATTACATGGCTCTATTGCATAATTGTGGGGATTGGGCTTCCAGTGTACCCAAAACACAAATAGTGTTGTACCCAGTAGGTAATTTTTCAAACCTCACCCTCTAGCACCCTCTCTTTTTGGAGTCCCCAGTGCCTACTATTTTTATCTTTGTGTCCATGTGTAGCCATTGTTTAACTCCCACTTTTAAGTGAGAACATGCAGTATTTGATTTTTTGTTCTGAGATATTTTACTTAGGTCTCCAGCTCCATCTATCTTGTCACAAAGGAAACTATTTCATTTATTTTTTACAGCTACATAGTATTCCATGGTATGTATACATGACACATTTTAATCTAATCAACCATTGATGAGCACTTAGGTTGGTTCCATGACTTTGCTATTATGAATAGTGCTGTGATAAATATCCAAGTGAAGGTTGTTTTTTGTTTTGTTTTGTTTTTGTTTTCTATAATGATTTATTTTCCCTTAAGTAGATATCAAGTAGTGGGATTGCTAGATTGGATGATAATTATGTTTTTAGTTCTTTGAGATATCTTCATACTGTTTTCCATAGAGGTTTAACTAACTGACATTCCCATCAACAAGGCATAAGCATTCCCTTTTTTCCACATCCATGCCAACATCTATTGTTTGTTAACTTTTTAATGGTAGACATTCTGACTTGCAAGGTCTTATCTCAGAATGGTTTTAATTTGCATCTCTCTGATTAGTAATGTTGAGCATTGTTTTCCTGTGTTTGTTGGCTGTTTGTGTGTTTTCTTTTGAGAAATGCTGTTCATGTCCTTTTCCCAGTTTTTAATGTGGTTATTTTTTTCTTGCTGATGTGTTGAATTTTTTATAGATTCTGGACATTATTAGCTCTTTCTTGGAGGCAGAATTTGCAAATATTTTCTCTCATTTTGTAGGTTGTTTACACTGGTGATTATTTCTTTTTCTGTGCAGAAGGTTTTCAGTTTAAGTGTCATTTGTTTATTTTTGTCTTTGTTGCATTTACTTTCAGGGCCTTCATTATAAATTATTTGCCTAGGTCAGTGTCCAGAAGAGATTTTTTTCTGGATTTTCTTTGAGGATTTTTACAGTTTTAGGTAATATATTTAAGTCTTAATCAATCTTGAGTTGATTTTTATATATGATAAGAGACAAAGGTCCAGTTTCATTTATTGCATGTGGCTAGCCAATTTTCTCAACACCATTTATCAAATAAGATGTCCTTTTGCCATTTTTTATTTTTGATCCTTTTGTCAAAAATCAGTCAGTTGTAGGTATGTGACTTTATTTCTGAGTTCTATATTCTGTTCCCCTGATCTACATGCATACTATTGTGCTGGTACCATGCTGTTATACCTACTATAGCCTTGTAGTATTAATTGAATTCAGGTAATGTGATGCCTCCAGATTTCTTCTTTTTGCTGAAGATTGCTTTGGCTATTCTGCCTCTTTTTTGCTTCCATGTGAATTTTAAGATTGGTTTTCTTTCTAACTCTGTCAAAAATGACATTAGCAATCGGATAGGAATTGTGCTGAATCTGTAGGTTGACCTGGGCAGCATAATGATTTTAACAATATTGATACTTTCACTCCATGAGAATGGGAATTTTTTTTTATTTGTTTGTCTCATCTATGATTTCTTTCATCAGTGTTTGTAGTTCTCCTTTATTAATCTTTCACCTAGTTAGTTAAATGTATTCTAAAGTATTTTTTTCTGGCTGTTGTAAATGGGGTAGAGTTCTTGATTTCACTTTCAGCTTGAACTTTGTTGGTGTGTAGAAATGTTACTGATTTTGCACATTGATTTTGTATCCTGAAACTCTACTGACATCTTTTATTGACTTTAGGAGTCTTTTGGAGGAATCTTAGGGTTGTCTAGGTACAATCATGTCATCAGGACCAGAGAAAATTTGACTTCCTCTTTTCCAGTTTCAATGCCTTTTATTTATTTCTCTTGCCTGATTGCTCTGATTAGAACTTCCAATACTATGTTTAATAGTAGTGATGAGAGTGGACATGTTTGTCTTGTGCAAGTTTTTAGGGGAAATGCTTTCAACTCTTCTCCATTCAATATGATGCTGTCTGTGGGTTTGCCATAGATGTCTCTTATTATTTTGAGGTAGTTCCTTTGATGCCTGGTTTGTTGTGGGTTTTTATCATGAAGGGATGTTGGAATTTATTGGATCTTGCTTCTGCATCCAGTTGAGATGATCATATTTTTTAATTCTGTTTATGTCATGAATCACATTTATTGATTTGCATATGTTGAACTATTCTTGCATGCATGGAATAAAACCCACTTGAACATGATAAATTATCCTTTTTTACGTGCTGTTGAGTTCTGTTTGCTAGTATTTTGTTGAGGAATTTTCTATCTAGGTTTATCGGGGATATTGGCCTGTAGTTCTCTTTTTTGTTGTCTGAATTTGGTATCACGGTGATATTGGTTTCTTAGAATGAGCTAGGGAGGAATACTTTCCCCTTGATATTTTGAAATAACTCTTCTTTGTATGTTTGGTAACATTCAGTTATGAATCCATCTAGTCCTGGGATTTCTTTTTTTGGAAGATTTTTTTTTTATTATCAATTCAATTTTATTACTCATTAGTGGTCTATTTAGGATTTCTATTTCTTGCTGGTTCAACCTTGGCTAGTTGTATGTTTTGAGAAATTTATCCATTTTCTCTAGGTTTTCAAATTTGTGCAAATAGGGGTGTTCATAGTAGTCTCTGATGATCTTTTGTATTTCTGTAATATGAGTTGTTAATGCCACCTTTATAATTTCTAATTGTACTCATTTGAATCTTCTTTTTTCTTGGTTAAACTCGCTGGTGGTCTATCAACTTTGTTTATCCTTTGAAAGGATCAACATTTCCTTTCACTTTTCCTTTGTATAATTTTTTGGACTCAATCTCATTTAGTTCTCCTCTGATCTTTGCTATTTATTTTCTTCTGATAGCTTTGTGTTTGATATGTTCTCATATTTCCAGTTTCTTAAGGTGTGAGGTTGTTAATTTGAGATGTTTCTCTTCTTTATGTAGGCAGTTCATGCAATAAACTTTTCTCTTAGCAATGCTTTTGTTTTATTCCAGAGGTTTTGTTTTATTGTTTGTATATTTTGTTTTGAAAAATTTTCTGATATCTGCCTTAATTTCTTTATTTACCCAAAAAGTCATTCAGGAGCAAGTTGTTTAGTTTTCATTCATTTTTATAGTTTTGAGAGCTCCTCTTGGATTTGATTTCTAATTTTATTCCATTATAGTCTGAGACAACATTTGATATGAATTTGATGTTTCTGAGACTTGTTTTATGGCCAGTCATATGGTAAATTATGGAGAATGTTCCATGCATATATGAGAAGAATGTATATCCTGCCATTGTTTGTTATAATATTCTTTAAATGTCCATTAGGTCCATTTAGTCTGTAGTCCAGTTTAAGCCCAAAGTTGGGTCTGTATGTGTCTTTAGCAATTAGATGGGTCTCTTGTATGCAGCAGATGTTTAGGTCTTGTTGTTTTTTTTTTTTTTAAGTCTTTTTTTGACACCCTATCTTTTAAATAGTGCATTATGGCCATTTATATTCAAGGTTAATATTGACATGAGAATTTTTTCTGTTATAGTGTTGTTAGCTAGTTGTCTTGTGTAATTTTTGGGGGATCTGTGATATTTGTGTTTGCATGTTCTTTTATGATGGTATCATCCATCCATTTCCATATTTAGAACTCCTTTGAGTATTTCTTGTAGTGTTGATCTAATAGTGATAAATTCCCTTAGTGTTTGCTTGTCTGAGAAAGAAAATTTTTCCTTTATTTATGAAGCTTAATTTGTCAGCAAATGAAATTCTCGGCTGGCATTATTTTCTTTATGAAGATCAAAAATAGGCCTGTAATCTTTTCTGCCTTGTAATAGTTCTGCTGAGAAGTTTGCTGTTAGTCTGATGGGATTCCTTTTATAGGTGATGTGACACTACTCTCTAGCTGATTTTTAAGATTTGTTCTTTTTTATTGACCTTTGATAGTCTGACTAACTATATAACTTTGTAATTTTTGTATTGTATAGTATCTTTCAGGTGTTCTCTCAGTTTCCTAGATCTGAATGTCTACATCTCTAACAAGATCGGGAAAATTTTCCTGCATTACTGTCTCAAATATGTTTTCCAGATTTATTACTTTTTTTTTCCTCTCTCTCTCTCAGCAATGCCTATAAGTAGGTTTTGTTGCTTTACACACTGCCATATTTATCAAAGTGCTTTCTAAAAATTACTTTTTCTATATTTTTGTCTGACTGGGTTAATTTGAAAGGTTGACCTTCAAGCTCTAAAATTCTTTTGATTTGTCTAGTAGATTGTTAAAGCTTCAACTGTATTTTGAAATTTTTTAACTGAATATTTTCTTTCTACTAGTTCTGTTTGTTTTAAAATATCTGTCCCTTTTTTCATTTCTTGGATTGCTTTTGTGGTTTCTTTGTGTTGGTTTTCAACCTTCTCTTACATTTCATTGAGCTTTCATACAGTTCACACATTGAGCTTCCCTACAAGTCATGTCAGTCGTAGTGGTACTGGCTAGTTGGGTCAGCCCAACCTCCGCCCCTGTGGGCAGTGGTCAGATGCCAGTAGAGTTGGACTGGATTAGGAAATTCCCCAAATTCCCAGGCCTCTAGATGATCTACTGAATGGCATAGACATGTCCTGAAGGGGCTGGACCAAGACCACATCAGCAGACTTGCTCTCAGGGGCCCAGAATTTATTACTGGCTGTGTTAGGGCAGGGAACACTATTTCCTAGGATCACCAGAAGGAATGTAAGGTGGGAGCAGGCAGAATGCTCAGGTGGTAGGAGCCTGAGGGGAGATTACAAGCCTGTGGAGGAAGGGCTGTCAGAAGAGCTCCAGGCTGCAGCTGAAATGGATAGGTTTTAGTAGCGTGGTTGTGCTGTGGGCTTTTCAATGGGGAAGGCACACCCCACTCCATAGGACCAATAGAGATTGGCATTTCCCTCCCACAGAAGCAGCAGTGGATTTTGTTGTTGAGAGTGTGCATGAATGTGCCCTGACTTTCTGCTCACTCCTTGACAAGGAACGACAGAAGCAATACTGATAGTGGCACTGACTTTTTGGGGAGCTAAAGGTCTTATTGGTGTCCTTACAGCCTGGGATCTCAGACTATAAGGGACTGCAGCTATAGTGCTCATGTAAGGACAGGGCAGCTGCTCCAAAAGCCTAAGACTGAGGTGGGTGGGCCCTGTTTAGTAGGTAATGGAGGCAGAGAGTCATGCAGTGTGTAGTCTGTCTATTTCTTCCTAACATGTCTGCAATATGTCTTTGGGATGTGTGAAAGTGCCTGTCCTCCCCACTGCCTCCTTGTCAGGTGGCAACAGCTGACACCAGGATACTCTGGGATTAAAGCCTGTGGGATTCCACCTGGTTTTGAGCAATGCCTCTACACAGTCTTCAAGCAGCTGCCTGAGATCATATGCAGGCCCAAAGGGGTCAAAGAAACTCCCTTACGACTAGGATTGTAAAGGTTCATGGTGAAAGTGTGGAACCATGGGAGCTCTCACTCACTTACCCCTTTCTCACATTAAGGAGCCTGTCCCAGCCTCACTGTGGTGCCAGCTTCATAGGCTGCCTGGCTTTACTCTCCTCTGCTTTCCATAAATACTATAACTTCTCTAATGAATTCAAGTATGCTTTCTTAAATTATCCACTTGAAACCTTAGCATTTACTCACTATTTTAATTCTCTTCCATGAGCATCACCCACTAGCTGTGTCTAGTCAGCCATTTTGAACACCAAAACCCAATATTACCTTTTGTTACACAAAATGTTTTTAATTTAGTAATGCCCAATTTGTCTATTACCTCTTTTGCTGCCATTGCCTTTGGTGTCATATCCAAGAAATCATTGCCAAATGTTGTTCTTAAACTTTTGTTTGTTTTCTTCTAAGAGTTTTATAGTTTGAGGTCTTACATTTAGGTCTTTAATCCATTTTTAGTTAATTTTTATATATGATGTTAGGTAAGGGTCCAGCTGCATTCTTTTGCATTTAAGTATCAGTTTTCCCAGAAAGACTATTCTTTTGCCATTGAGTGGTCTTGGCAGCCTTGTCAAATATCATTTGACCATATATGCAAGGGTTTATTTTTGGGTTCTCTATTCTACTACGTTAGTTGATATGTCTGTCTTAATGCCAGTAACACACAGTTTTGATTACTATAGCCTTGTAGTAACTTTTAACATCAGAAAATATGAGTCCTCCAGTTTTGTTGTTCTTTTTCAAGATAGTTTTGAATATTCAGGGTCCCTTGAGATTCCACGTGAATTTTAGTATGGATTCTATTTCTGCAAAACCATGTCATTGGGATTTTTGACAGGGATTGCATTGCATCTGTGGATTGATTTGGTTAATATGGATATCTTAACGATATTACATTACGTCTCCTAATGAATGAACATGGGGTGTGTTTCCATTTCTTTATGTCTTTAAGTTATTCTGTAATTTTCATTGGATAAGTCTTTAACCTCCTTGGTTAATTTAAATTCTACATATTTCATATCTTTTGATACTTTTGTAAATGGAATTGCTTCCTCAATTTCCTTTCTAGATTTTTTATTGTCTGCAACTGAATTTTGTAGGTTAAATTTGTATCCTGCTACCGGATACTATGTTGAGTTGATTTATTAACTCTAACAGTTATTTGTGGCATTTTCAGTATTTTCTATGTATAAGATCATATTATCTGAGAAAAGAAATAATTTTACTTATTTCTTTCCAATGTGGATGCCTCTTTCTCTGTTCTTTTGCTTTGTGTATTGCCTAATTGCTCTGTCTAGAACTTCTAGTTCTATGTTGAATAGAAGTAGCAAAAGCATCCATTTCTGCCTTGTTCCTGTTCTTTTAAAATATCTTTTCATCTTTCACTGTCGAGTATGATGTTCACTATGAGTTTTACGTGCATGGCCTTTATTATGTTGATATTGTTTTCTTGTATTCATTTTTTTATCATGAAACGCTGCTGAATTTTGTCATATGCTTTTTCTGCATCAATCGAGATGATCTTATTTTTTTAATTCATTCTGAGAACATAAAGTATCACATTGATCAAATTTTGCATAATGAACCATCCTTACATTCCAGAAATAAATCTAACTTGGTATTGTTGTATAATTCTTTTAATATACTGCTGAATTCAATTTGATAGTATTTTCTTGAGACTATTTACATCAATTTTCATAAAAGAGATCAGCCTGTAGATTTCTTTTCTTGTCATGTCTTTCTCTGACTTTGGTTTCAAACAGCTCTATTTTTTATTTTATTATTTTATTTATTTTTTTGAGATAGTCTCTCTCTGTCACCCAGGCTGGAGTGCAGTGGTGTGATCTCAGCTCACTGCAACCTCCGCCTCCCAGGTTCAAGCAATTTTCGCTCCTGAGTAGCTGGGATTACAGGTGCATGACATCATGCCTGGCTAATTTTTTGTATTTGTAGTACAGATAGGGTTTTACTGTGTTAGCCAGGATGGTCTCAATCTCCTGAACTTGTGATCCACTCACCTCAGCCTCCCAAAATGCTGGGATTATAGGTGTGAGACACCACACCTGGACAGAGCTCTATTTTTAACAAACCTTCTAGAAGATTCTAATGTGTCAAGATTTACCCATTGTCATAAATGAGAATTTACAGTAAAAATGTCAGCAGAACCTCCTATTTAGACTTAAATATATAATATATCCTCTAAACTGGAGCTCCTTTGAGAGTCAAATAGGGTTCACTATTAAGAGAGAAAGCATTAGTGTGACTAGGCAATGGTGCCCAGTTTTGTTTTTGTTTTTGTCCAACACTATTCTAGATGTTGCCATGAACATATTTGGAGATGTGATTAACATCTGCAATCAGTTGACTGATAAGTAGAGGATATCACCTTCAATAATGGGGGTGGGCATCATTCATTAAATTGAAGGCATAAAGAGCAAACACTGAAGTTTCCTGGAGAAAGAAGAAATTTTGCCTTAAGACTGTAACATATGAATCCTGCCAGAATTTTCAGTTTTCCAGCCTGCCTACAAATTGTGGTCTCAAGGCTACAACATCAACTTTGCCTGGATTTCCCACCTGATGGCCTGCCCTACAAATTTCAGATAAGCTAACTCTCGCAATTGTGTCAACCAATTCCTTAAAATTACACATACACATATGCACAAGTACACAACCTATTGGTTCTGTTTCACTGTAGAATCCTGTCTTATACACTGCTATTGGCAAAATTAGGTAAATTATCTATTCTGTCATTTTTACTCATTTCAATTCTCATTACTCTCGTCTTCTGTTTACAATAACAAATTGAATCCTCTGTTCTGATTGATTTATATATAGATTTTTGAAGAGAATTCTGATTTTGAGGCACTTTAGAATAAGTGAAAGAGCAAAAGAAGCAGAAGTAAAAAATTTTGCGATGACATATAAGGAAATGATTCAGTCCTAAGATATCTGCACTTTAATAATGTAATTATTAATATGGTTACATTTAAATTTACTATCTTATCTGCCTTCATTTATCTACTCTCTTCTTTTTCCTTTTTCCCAATTTTCTCAACTAATTATTTCTTAGAATATTATTTTATCTCTACTATTAGATTTTTAGCTATATTTTTGCTTCAATGTTTTAGTGTTTGGTTACAGTTTAAAATTTGCAACTTTATATTATTCCAGTGTATCTTCAAATCCTATTAGTTAAATTCATATACAATGTAAAAATTTAACAACAGTGTTCTTCCATAACATTTTATTTTTTCTATTATCACATTATACTTTATTATCATTTCTGGTGTTTTATGTTCCTTACATAAATGCAAATTTTCTTATAGGGTTCTTTTCTTTTCATCTGAAAAACAACTTACAGATCTAGCAGCAAATTCTCTCAGCTACTTTGTCCTCATCTTTTAAGAACAGTGCTTCTGAATAGAACTTTAGTATTATAAGTTTTTTTTTCCTATCAGGTCTTTCAAAACGGAATTTCACTGATTTCTGACTTCATATTTGAGGAGAAAACTGTGGTAATCTTGGCTCCTATGTATAAAATATGTATTTTCTCCTATGGCTTTCAAAACTTTCTTTCTTTCACTAGTTTTCAAGAATTTCATCAGAAAATACTTTGGTATGATTGTCTTTAGTTTACCCAGTTAAGGTTTTTACAGCTCTTGAATCAATGAGTTTATTGGTTTTATAGAATATGGAATATTTTTCAAGTATTCACTTTTATCCCTTTTTCAACTCCAATTCATATATGTTTAACATCTTGATATTTTTCTAGGTTGGTTACTGAAGTTCTTTTTAGTTCCCAGCATTTATGTTTCTCTGTTCTTCACTTTGGATATTTGCTATGGCTGTATTTTTACTCATCTTTTTTGAATAGTGTCAAATGAGCTATTAATCCCATTCACAGAATTCTTCACTTCTGACAACTGTCTTTTTCATTCACAGAAGTTCAATTTGTTCTTTTATATACTTTTCATTTCTCTCTTCATTATTATCATGTTTTTCTTTTAACTTTGAGCTTGCTTGTAGTATCTCCACCTGCTCTGTCATTTCTTTCTAAGTATCTTTTTCTACTAACCTTTCTACTCACTACAAATTTTAGATTCTTCCAAATATCTGTTAAGCTTTAATTGAATACTGGACCTTATACATATATGTTAATGTCATTGTTGTGTTAGGTGTCTTTAAAGAGTGTTAGGCTTTCATCTGACAAGCAATTAAAGTCACTTGTAGATTAGCTTGTTTCTTTTTGAGGAGTATTTTTAAACTTTTTCAAAATGATCTACTTTTACCCTACTATTAAAATGTGACTCTTATAATGCCTTTACTTAATTCCTTGGTTGTTCAAAGAAGACATATTAGAACTGATGTATCTCCAGTCCTTTGTGAAATCTGAGAATTGTTGAACTCACCTGTATATGTCCCACAGTTGTTCCTTGGCTGGGCTTCTGAAGTTTTTCCATGTATATGAATGGCTTAATATTCAGTAACACTCTCAGGGAGACTCCTATGTGGATTTTGGGATCTCTTTTTCCACTGTGCTCTCTTTTCACCAGTACTTGGCCCAAGATATTCCAGGTGTCTCAATTTTCCCAAACACTTTCTGTCTTCTTGACCCAGAAAGTCTATTGTCACTAATTATCCCTCCCTCTCCTCTTCACACCTTTTTTTCACTATGATTTGTAAAAATTCTCCTGGAAGAAAGTTTGGATGGTATCATAGGACATACTTCACATGTTTATTGTCTCTCTGTGTTCTCAGTATTGTGATGCCTACTGTTCAATTTCAGAACATGTTTCTTTCCTATATATATAAAATCGATGTAGGTAGTTATTTATGGCAATAGGTTCAAGGTGATTTTAGTAAGTCTGCCATGGCTGAAAGTAGAATTAAGTAATGTTTTATTTGGTATATTTCTAACCATCAACAAAGTTAAATATTTGGTTATATACAAGAATATCTCCATTCCTATGATATCAGACTAAAACTTATTAGAAAACATATATTTTTATCTATAATTTAAAAATAGTTGTTTACATGACATATAAGGTAAAAGTTCCTGGAATCCATGAAGTTCTGGCTGTTTTCACTCAGTGTTAGAATAATCTAAGGTTTTACTTTCATTTCTTCCCCTTGATGATGCAGAGACCTTCAACCTCAGATTTTTGAATTAGAAAAAAATGATTATGGTTTATAATTATAGTATCACATTTTTATTCTGCAATATAAATTAAAAATGTCTTTCCTATTTATTTCAGTGCTACTGAATCTTCCATTAAAACCCCCACATGTGGCTGCCACTTGTTTATAAGCCAGACCTTAACATGTGTGCCTATTACTTGTTTCTAGTCAAACATAAACATAAACACTTGTAATTGAGATATATATTATATGAAATAGTGAAGATTATTTTAAAATGTTTAAACATGACCTAAGATAAATTGAACGACTTGCTTTCTTTTATAGAATTACAGAAGTGGTATAATTGTTTTGCTTTAGTTTGAGAATAAAATTTTTAATGAAACAACTTACTTTACATTTTTATGCATTACTGCTGGTCAATAATTGTCTAGTGCAGCATGGAAAGTGTTCTTCCTCACAAGATTGAGGTAGACACTTTAGTCAATAAAGGATCATTCTTTTGGGGCTTATCTTGCTGACGCAGCAAAGGTCCTTTCTTAATGCACAGAGGCATCAATGGGAACTCTGTGCCAAGATAGATTCAAACATGGACATCCTCTGCTTTTTTATTAAACGTGTCAAACTAATGGGAGGGGATTTAATCTCATTGGCATATCCAGAAGTCTCTATTTGAAAATTAAGATGAATAATTTCAACAACCTAAATCTGATGACTGCTGCAGAGATAGAAAGTGATTGAAGGCAGTTCCAGCTTTGATTACCCTATAATTTTTGAAAAGAGAATATTAGCCACGCACAGTGGTGTGCACCTGTAATCTCGGCTAATTGGGGAGCTAAGGCGGGAGGATCACTTGAACCCAGGAGTTAGAGAACAGCCTGGGCAACATAGCAAGACTTTGTACCAAAAACAAAAACGAAAAAAAAAGGAATGACAATATTGGAAGTGACATGTTATTATTTTATCATATTCTTCCTAATTATAAAGTAAAAAGAATATTTTACAATGGTATATCCAATGACTGATAGTAAAAAGGAGAGTGTCACATATTTGAACACAATATAAGGAATAATTATTGATTTTTTTCTTCAATCATTTACTTGCCGGTTTAAAAACAAAACACTAAAACTGTGTTTTAGACTGTGAACATAAACAGCATTCATTTATATATACTGTGAAATTTGTATGTTAGTTTCTTCTTTACCCTAGAAATATAAACAAAAAAGCACTGATCTTAAGCATTAAGAGATATTATAAAGAAGTTGTAAGTAAAACATGTGTTTTGATTACTACAAAAAAATTGAGTTTTACAGATAAATATTTATATTTAATTTCAGGCTGCATGATAACACATGGCTGTAATTTAGAAAAAATTGTACCAACTTTGATTTTGTAGACAAATCACTAGCTGAATTGGGATGGCAGATGCATTTGTTTTATGTGGCCAAAATTGAATGCCTTAAGGCAATACATTTGCCCTTCAAGTTGACACAGGTGCCACCACTCCCTCTAGCATACAGCCACCAGAAGTAGACAGTTTGAATCTGAACGCCGCATTTCTTACTATGTGCCTACTCCTCACTATACTTATCCATAAAGTAATGAAAATCACAGTGTCTAAATCATAGCATTTTTTAAAGGTTAAATAAGGACCCAGATCTAGATCTAGAGCTATCTATCTATTGCTTGAGACAAAACCTGGCATACAGTAAGTTCTCAATAATTGTAATAGTTGTAGTAAGAGTTGTATTAAGAGTAAGAGTAATATCTGGTCTCTCCACAAATATCTTACTTCCCTGGCTTCTGAAGGCAACATGACTGCAACTCTAAACCTTAATCAGAACGTTGCACTGGTCCACAGCATAATGAATAGTAGTTACTGACAAAACTCCTGACCAACCTGCTTGTTAGTTTACAGTAATTATCTCTCTCATTGTAATTCCACCACCTTTACTGTTTTCTTGTTCACTGAACTTCTGACTGTATGTAGAAGCTGACAGGTGTTTTCCAAAGGTGACACCAACCACTTCACACAGCTTTTATCTAACAGTTTTTAGGTCTTTCTGAGAAGAGCCTGTGACAGAAATGCCATCAGACAAGCAGGCCAACAGTTGTATTTGGCATAATTACACACTTCTTTGAGGGAAGGAAACAGTCAATCTCACAGTTTTTAGTCAGGCTGACACTATCCACCTATTTTGCAAGGTGCATTCACAAAGTTCAAGTAGTTGATTGACTGAAACTGAGCAAGAAAGGCTAAATGTCAGGCTTTTAAGATGAAACTGGTGGCAGCTCTGTAGCAGTGTGGCAGGTAGAGTGAAGTCTGGAATTAAGAGTGACAGACGAATGGCGGGTGGTAAAGGGAAGTGTGTTAGCTGGCAAAAAAGAAGTTGGGCTGTGCTCAGAGCACGCATAGAGTTTGATTAGGGATGGAAAGGCTAAAATGTCTGCAGATTAAGTCTTCAAAATTATCTTAATATTCCAAAGAAAAACTCTCAGAATTTTACTACAATAATCACTTTTAATCCCTTTACTTTTGAAATGTTAGTATGAATTCCCTTTTCTGAACAGTTTTCAAGATGTTGAGATTCTGTCTAAAGATTATTGTACTTACTGCATTTTGTCACTCTAGTCTCTTCTTTAAGAGCTAGGGAAATCTGAGAAAATATAAATAAATTCTATATTAAGGGGGCAGAGAGTAGAGTAAATGCAATTGAAGGTAATGAGAAAATTAAGAAAATTTGTGAAAAGTTTTGATTCATTATATTTTTGTGTGAAAATGAAAATCTAATCAGGATTTTGAATAGTCTAACAAAACATAGTAAGTAGAGCACCCTTAATTTAATAAAATTGTCTAATGTGACACTGTTATGGGAACCTTAGGGTATTACTTTTCCAGCCAGAAACCTCTGTGGCTGGTGGTGCCTTTGCCTGAGTGTTTGCTCAGCCCCACTGGTCTTACTCCGTCTACTCAGCCTGGCAAGTGAGGTTGTCTCATGCTACCTGCCCAGATCTCATGCCTGCCCAGGGCAAGCCAGACACAGAGTGACAAGGTGTGCATGCGTGAGTCAGCACAAGTTCTGGCCACTGCACACAGCCAGGCATACAAGTTGCTGCAGTGGGGTGGGCAGCTTCAGGCTCTGGCACAGGCACCGGCTTTGTACAAGCCTATGGCTGGATTAGATGCAACACAAGCAGCTTCTGCTGTGGGCACCTATATCTGGACAAGGGTAATGCAGTAGTGCCTGGAAGCTTGGAAATGCAACCACAGAACCCCAAAGAGGTTGTCACAGCCCTGGGTCAGGGAGCCCCTAAGTGTGGGCTCTCAAAGGGCTGCAGCTCTTCTTTCCTTCTAGTTGCCTGCAGCATGGCAAGTGGGGGGTGGTATTTTAGCCCTGTTTGTGTTACAGCTCTTTCAGTTGTCCCACTTCTAGGAAGAATAAGGTACATGGACAACTGGAAGGTGAGCAAGTTGGAGAGGGGCTTTATTGCATGACAGAACAGCTCTCAGAAGACATGCAGTGGGTAGCTCCTTTCCACAAGCAGATCATCCCAATGAGTGTCCTGCAGACCCAGAGTGGGTAGCTGCTATCCACAGGCAGTTGTTCCAACAAGTGTTCAGCTCTCAGTGAAGAGGTGACCTGTAGAGGGTAGCTCCTTTCATTGGCAGATTGTCCCAACAAGTCAAGGAGACCCAAAATGGTTAGCTCCTTCCTGCAGCTGCTAGTCCCAATGTCTGTCTGTCTGGCTGGGTCCAGAGGTTTTTTATGAGCTCAGAAGGGAGAAAGCTCATGCTGATTGATCTATGGGCAGGCATGGGCAGGCCCAGAAAAAGCACCCTAAGTTCTCATTCTTGGCCACAGACTCCACCCAGAACTAACAGCCTGGACCACAGGCTTCAGCCTGTCCCTGTTTGAAGGTGGGGCTTCACTGGGGACCCACCGCTTTCTGCCCAGGAGCCTGTCTGCCTCCATCCTCCATCACCATGTCATCCATGGCACCTAGGCTGTTTGTGCAGAGCGGCACCTGCAGGCTCATGCCAAGTTGCCTTCAGCCCCCCCTTGGCCTCCCTCCCATACGTATCAGTGCCCAAGTCCAGAGGGGGCCAAGGCAGCAGGGGCCTGGCATGTCAGCACCACCCCGAGCGTGCACATACACAGCCAGGTCACAACAGCACCCAGGCTCAGCCACCACTTTGCTCTGCCTGCTCCCAGGAGCAAGGAGTGGGCAGAGGACAGGCACTGGGGGAAGCCTTTTCAAGCCTCCAAGGGCAAGGGGCTTTCTGGGTTCCCAGGAGCACAGGGATGCCTGCATCCAAAACCATGGCTGGGCAGCTGCAGCTGTGCCCAGGAGCATGGGACTCCCAGAGTGGGCAGTGTGAGGCTCAGCTGCAGGCCCGTTGATTTGAGCCTTTGAGGGAGGATAGGGCTGGCCTTTGTGAATCCAGCAGAGGCTGAGACCCTCCACCTCTTCCTCTCTCTAAAAACAACCCTACTCCCATTGCCACCTTCACTCCTGTGTCTCCAGCTGATTAGCTTCAGACTCTTCATTTTTCTTTTGTAAATAAAAAGGACCAGGTTCCAAAAAAAAAAAAAAAAAAAAGAAAAAGAAAATGATGACTTGGTAGGGGGCAGGGTTCCTCCCTGTTTGTGGCATCTGCTGACTCTGTGGAGTGCGCAGCACTGGCTGTGCCTCCTCTGCTGCAGCCTGCATCTTAGTAACAGTGGCTCCAGACAGGGTTGGCATCAACACTACCATCAACTTTACTGTGCATGTGTTTTTGACACCAAGTCTTTTTTCTTTCTTATTTTGGAATGACAAGCATCTAAAAGTCATTATTTTAATTACTTGGGTTATAGAAATCATTGGATAAACTAATACCAGCCTTCTCACTTTTTGCAATTGGAGAAAATTATAGCAAACGATTCTGTTATATTTTCTTACACTAGTTTTAGTATGTTTCAAGATAGAATAATGGTCAGTCTAATGTTGTCACATAGGTAGACAATATGAATCACATTGTAATGAACTGTCATTACATTTAAAATTTTCTAGGAACTAAATTAACAAAAATTATAAAAAGAAACCAATGAAATTAATCTTTGTAATGTATTTTATCAAGCCTACTGTCCAAAATATTATTTCATCATATAATCAATATAACAATTATTCAGATATCTAAAATATCATTTCAGTGGTTAATGTAAAATTATTGGGATAGTTTTTATCTTCATTTCATTCACTTATTCATTATGTACGTGGAATTCAACAAATGAAATATTAATGGCAAATACATTTTTATTGTCTATGTTTTCATTTTATGTGGCTAAAAAGGAATACATGAGGCAGAGTAACTTAGAAACAAAGCTTATAAATAAAAGACGTTTATTTGGTTAACATTTTTGCAGGCTGTACAAGAAGGTTGGCATCTGCCCGGTTTCTGGTAAGCACCTCGGGCAGCTTCCACTCAAAGTGGAAGATAAAGTGGACCAGCATGTGCAGAGAAAGGAATGGCAGGGGGATGGGTGCCAGGCTGTTTTAAACAACCAGCTCTTACGGTTACTAATACAGCAAGAAGTCACTTACCTGGTGGAGGATCTATCACCATGACCCAAACACTTTTCATTAGATCCTGCCTCCAACATTGGGAATCAAATTTTAACATGAAATTTAAATGGGACAAATATTCAAATTATAAATATTTTCAAGCTATTTTCAGTAACATTTTCCTTTCAGGCTAAATAACTTTCAATATTGGTGATGTATCTTCTCATTATGAATATTATTTAAATTACTAAAAACATTCTTCTAATAACTATTGCTACATAAGTGACCCAAAATTGTATTAGTGTAAAATTATCATTTTATTATGTTCATAGATTCTGTGGTCAGGATGTGAAAAGGCAGAGAAGGGATGACATGTTTCTGCTCCACAGGTTCTAGAGCCTTGAAGATAAGTCTTGTTGAATGAAGATAAGTCTCCTTGACTCAAGGTCTGGGAGCTGGAATCTTCTGGAATCTTGTTCACTCACATATCTGTTGCCTAATCTGGGTTAACTCAAACTACATGGAGAGGCCACATGTAGCTACAGGCCAACTATAGCCACATGTGGCCTCTCCATATAGTTTGACCTCACTACTTGGCATCTGAGGTTGAACTTCCCATGGTTCAAGGTCTTATTTGCTACAACATTTGCTCAGGGCTCCAAGTGAAAGTGTTGCAGCAAATGAGACCAAAGTTGCATTGTCTTATAAGACTGTGACTTGGAAGTCACACAGCATCATTTCCATTACTTTCTACTGGTTTCAGATAAGTAATTAAGTTCAGTTGTTACTCAAAGGGAGGTGACATAGACCTTCCGTATTTACGTAGATGTCAGAATTTTAGAACATGTTTTACAATGATCACACAATTTTTCTTTCTGAAGACTTTACTTCACACCTTCCCATATCCACAGTTATGAATTCTCCTGGCTATATCTATTGTAACCCCAGATATTGACTGTACTCAGAGATTCATCAGATATTTCTTGTCTGTTTACTCAGAGTCTGCTGTAATGCCACCTTATTACACACATAACATAGAGTTTTGAGGATTACATTAACTGATCAAGAGGAGGAAGTAGTCATTTTTTGCAAACAATAGAGAGAGAAAAATTCTGGCCAGTTTAATTCTGATGTATTTTATTACATAAGATCATTAGGGTTCTGGAAATAGCCTAAGACTAATTAAGATCAAGTAAATGTCTAGATTGATAATAATAATTGGGTATCTATTAGAAACATTTATAATTAATTAAATAAAATTAGGATTATTAGCTATTTTCTTACATGACTGATTCTTACCTTCATGTAGAACATTAAGAAAAAACATTAACACAAAGCTCTATTGTCATTCTCCTATCTATATATTGCAATATATTGAAGTCCGTCCTAAGTGGTTAAGAAATTGCTATTCATATGTGTTTATAACTTCACACTCCAGTAATGACTATCACAGTTTAAAATTGGTTAATATTACTAATAACCATGTGGAGAGTACTTCAATGGTAATGATAACTACTGTTATATCAAATGTAACTTGTATTTTTGTTTAAGTTTTACCTTTTTTTTCACAACAGTCCAAAGGTATGAATCCATAGTGAATGATACCATACTGGAAATCCTGTATCAGGCTCCTGTATTAGCTGCAGTCTTTCCTCACTCTGCAATGTAACAGTAAAAACAAAGTGATAGATATTCCACTCAATCTAACCCTTGAAGAATCTTTCACTCATGATTTTTTCATACCATGCATTTGATTTGTATTACTGCAAATGTGCAATATTTTCAGGAACATTGTTTTTAGCCTCTTACATATGGCTCACAGATGACACTAAGAAAACTAGCCGAAAGTCTAGGTGAAGGAAAACTGTTAAAAAGCATCACTGAGCTAAATTAGGAGAGCTGGGATCTAGCACTCTCTCAATTGCTAACAAAATAACTGATTTTAGACGTGCTACAGACCCCCTTTAAGATAATTTGCTTTATAATTGTTGGTGTGGTATAGAATCTATAAGGCATAGAACCTACAAATATCTTTTATTTCATAAGATACAATATAGATTTATGTCTCTTCATAATGACCAATATTAAATATACAATATTTTTATAAACTAAAAAATAGATACAGTTTGGGATGCTGTGAGACACTGATTTAAATTCCTTTATTCTTAAGCGATCAATAACATTCTTGACTTATTTCCTCACTCCATCTATCTGTACACTAAGATAGAGCTGCCTTAGTAACAGAGATCAATGATCAACGATAGTGATTTGGATCTTTGATTTCTTTGTCTCTGTGTTCCATTCTCATGGTTAAAACTGACTCAACATTTTCTTTAACTTCTGATACATAACAGTACTTTTTAAATAAAATACAATAATTTTAGACTTCTTGTCCTTCAGTTCACATATGAACTTACTGAGGTCAGTATCATGGATAATTATGTTAAGAATAATTTAAGATTGGTGAGTTGGAAGGTTTCCAAAATTAATTGTTAAATTCCTGAGTATGACTAATAAAATTAATGAGTGAAAACCATGCCTATATGTAATATTATTTCACTTTGTTTAATAAAAAATGGATCAGATAATAAAGTCTAACATGTTCAGGCACAATGCAATGCCATACTTTAGTCTATTTGTAAATTTTTCAGGTCAACCAAGTCTACTCAGTTGTTTTCAGAGATTATGCTCCTGATGCATTAAATTAATTTAATGAATAATAATGCAAATGTTAGAATGTATTTCTCTAATTTTTTTGAATTACTAAAATTTCTAGAAGTCCAGTAAAATTTAGGTTATTTTGTAGTAATGTCAAATTGCAAAATTGCTGAGTAAACTCTCTATTTACTGTCAGACCTTACAAGGAACTTAAATTGTTTTATGTTTCTGGAAGAGTGAAGGAGACATCGCTACATAATTATAAAATATATTCTTAAAAAACACATTATTATTGTATAGTATATGCTAGTCACTGCTAGGAAGTGAAAATATCTTGCATTATTAAATCTTTGCAACAAACTTGTGAAGTAAATTATTATAGGACTGTCATAAAAACAGAGGCTTAAGAATAGTGAAATTATTAACCCAATTTAGAACCTGAATATAACCAATGATTCCAATGATTTTTATGGCTTAAGATGACCACATATTTGATGATAGTGGATGTATTTTAAATTTTTTTCATTTTTAATTTCTATGGTTGTATATTAGGTATATATATTCATGGGGTACATGAAATGTTTTGATACAGGCATGCAGTACATAATAATCCCATTAAAGAGAATGGAGTATCCATCCTCTCAGGTATTTATTTTTTGTTACAATCCAATTATACTTTTTAGTTATTTTTGAATAAACAATTAAGTTATTATTGAAGTCTATAGTCACCCTGTTGTGCTATCAAATACTAGTGGATATATTTTAATTGGGAAAAATCTGGATGATATAAGAATACATCATATGGCAAAACATATACAGAGGAACTTATGGAAACAAAGTACCACATTCCTACAACTTCTTACCTTTTTAAAATTATTGATGATTTTATAGCTATATCATTTTATTTGTTCTTAGCCCTCTGAAAAGTTATTAATATTTATGTGTGTCTTTTTTCTTTTAAGTTTCTTTTTCCATGAACTAATATTATTTTATAATACAAGATATACAGAAACAACAGAAACTTTGTTAATGCTTGTGTTAAAGAGGTGAGATCCACAATTAGAGAAAAAAAGAAAATGAAAATAATAATCACATAGAGGCAATAGACCTGCTAAAACATAACTTCTTTCCATCTCTTCATATCTTCTTAGGATCATAAAGAAAAAACTAGATAGATGATTTTTCTCTTCCACTAAAAGCTTTTCATGAGTGGTTTTCCCTACAGCAACCCTGTTCTATGCCATGTTATTCAGTATCTGGGGTAATTCAACCCTTGTTTCTGCCTCACTAGCTGTTCAATGATTAATATATTCAGTGTCCTCATTGACTTGAAACTTTGGGGTTAACCTTCTTCCAGAATGTGTGCTTGAATCCTTGTGGTTGTTAGGGATTTTTTTTTTTAATAATGGTGATAAATTGCATTAAGTAATTTAGATCTCTCACTTTCCTTTTAAGTGTCAGGTATTGATCTATATGCCATGATGTCACTCATTCTTTTCCTGAATGCATTAACCTTCTTTCTCTATGTGTGTCTGATCTGCCTGTCTAGTTTGGAATAAAAGCCCTCTGGGAAAAGCCTAATGTGGTGCTGAGTATATTTTTAAGTCATTGTGTGAGCCCATTAAATGTCAATTAATAAATATAATTGTCAACATTATTAGTATTTATTACTGATTCATAGTAATGACAGTAGTATGCATGGATTATTATGGGAATCAGATAACTAGATCTGTTTTATTTTTGTTAATGAAGAAAGTACAGTGAATGTGTATGTACAAATATATAAATATATGCATAGGTATACATATTCAATAATTATTGTTTTTCATGTTCATATTATAGTAGAAAATGCTTCCTCAGTGACTGTTTTACATTTCATTTAAATATGCTTTTAACATAGTCAAAATACAGCTAAATGTTGTTTGCATTGACACTGTAATTAATTCAAAAATACCTTTTATTTATACATTAACAAATACGCCAAATATGTTGAGCACTCTGCTACACGTTGGAGAAACAAAAATGCCTCCCTTCCCCACCGTCCTCAAGTTGCCTAACATGACACATACACATAAATAAATGGGTGCTTGCAGTCCAGGGTGCTGAATGCTGAGACTGGGATTGGGTGTGAAAAGTTCATCCAGGAATTCCTTAAGAAATACTATTTTCGGCCAGGCTTAGTGGCTCACGCCTGTAACCCCAGCACTTTGGGAGCCTGAGGTGGGCAGATCACGAGGTCAGAAATTCCAGACCAGCCTGGCCAACATGGTGAAACCCCATCTCTACTAAAACTATATACAAAAATTAGCTGGGTGTGGTGGTACAGGAGAATCACTTGAACCAGGGAGGCAGAGGTTGCAGTGAGCTGAGATCGCACCACTGCACCCCAGCCTGGGTGACACAGTGAGACTCAGTCTTATAAAAAAAAAAAGAAATATTATTTTCAAGATACTCTCCTGATTTCAGAAAGAAACTACTGTGTACTAACTAAATGCAAGCTTCAAAAAACCTTAGTGGATACTTGGTTTCTATTTTTATGTAAGAAAATGAAAACTTAGAGGAACTTGTGATTAATTTATCCAAGACATAGAGCAGAAATTTGATTCCAAATCTGTCAAGCACAGCAAGGCCTAAACTCTTGCTGTTTACTAATTACTCCTAAGTAAAGCCTTAAGAATCCAATAAATTAGAAAATATACTTGGGTTTATGTAATAGAAAGTCTTCCTTAATTTAATCTATTAAGGATGTACAGTAAACCTATAATTTGAATGGTTGATACTTAGTATCCACAGAAGAATAGCAACTAGTATTCAAATGCTTAGACTTACAGCTGCTATGGCACAATTGCATTGGAAAATCATACTAAGCTATCTTTAAAAAACAGCATATTGCAGGTTTCTGTATATTCCTACGGTTAAAGGTGAATCCCACATACTTCTTAAATTAAAAACAAAAATGTCTTAGGACCTAATATTACTCTAAACTTATTGGAGAAGCATGTTCTCTTCTTCTGCTTGGACTAACCATTGTTAAAGCACCATAGAATTGTTTTTTTGTGATCTCTACATCACTGTTAGAAAATTACTCATTTGGTTCACTTTTTTTGGGTTAAAGTGCAACATGGGTGTCTCAACTGTCCAAGCCTAAAATATTGATTGCTATTGAACGCATCATTAAACACAACATTCAATAACTTCAGCACAGGATTTAAGTGGCAGTACTCATGCTTGAGAAGCAAACAGGAACAGATATAGCCCAGTTAAATGCAGCTAGAACACAGGGTTATCAAACAAACATACATGAAAAGTGGACCTTTTCTTGACACATTCTAGTGGCAAAACTGAGATACAAACTTATCAGCAAAATGTTGCTATAGTCGAGTTTATATTAATTTCTAGAAATTCTCGAAGTTCAAAGCTTTTTTGAGACATAGTGGCAAGAGAGTAAGTCCTACAGAATTACTCAGTTCTGGAAAAATTGATAACTAACTTTAACCTACAGTCCATTCTCTCCTTGCAGTGATCACATTGAGTCTCACATTGCTTTATCTTACATATTAGTTATTTCAAAATAGTTTTCCAAATTGTGTTCCAGTAATACTTGTTCTGTAAGATAGTACATATAAGAATTCTGGGAAAGTATGGGTTAAACAAAATTGTAAAAGTTTGTTGTTTTAATAATTTTTTTTAGAACTTCTTATTCCCTAGAGAAGAGTTATTTTATAGCAGCATTTCCAAACTAATTTGATCAGAAAATCTCTTTTGATTGAAAGCCAAAATTAAGGATTTTTCTGGACAAAATGCTGCAATATGTATAACATACTGTAGTTATTAAAATTTTAAATTAAATACTTATATGAATTTAAAACATGTAAAATCTAAGGAGCTGTTGAATGAGACTTTCCAGATGTCTTAGATTATTGCTGAAACTCCAAAACTGAGAGCATCAGATTATGCGTAGCCCACATTCTACTAAGGATGGCTGGACACATTCACAATAACTGAATACATGATGACATGACAATGGGTATGCTCAGCAGTTTTTAACCTTCCTTGAACCCCTAAAATAGAAGGCCAAAAATTCAAAAGGATGGTGGTAGAGTGTTGTGGAAATAGAGTTGTTGGCCTCATAAAGACTGGGATGGCATTTCCTGTTTCCTCCCCATACATGGGAGCTAACTTCTGCTCCCCTCCCCAACCCAAGAGAAACATTTACAGAACATTGGGGTGTGCTTGAAGGTCTAAGGGGGCATCACTCTCCTCAGTTGGTGAAGTGAAGAGACTCTACATAGAAATATGTAGAGCCAGCGTGTGCATTTGAGGGGAGTTAAACAAGATCATTCTTGGGACAGCCTCCCCTAGGTTGCTAAATTAAGGAATGTACATGAACATCTGATTCCCCAGTCTCCTTTTTGCCAAGCTGTGAGCTGTTATGGTAAAACAGCTTTCCTTATGCCATGAAAGGGGAAGAAATCTGTGTTTCTGCATTTTCGGATTATGTGATGGCTCACTCAGAGGGCCTACCTAATAAGGCAGAAAGAAGCCATAAGGTATGCCACTGGAAATAGTTGCCAGGGTGGGAGGTGTGTTCGGGTATATATAATGCACTTAGGGAAACTGCAGTACTATTTATGTGAGGTGTGTAACAGAGCAATGTTCTCTGAAGAAATCACAAATCTGCTTCACAAAAAAAGTATTTCCAGATATGCCCTAATAGAGGGTGTAATGGTCAGCCAGTATTAGCCAAGTGAGAATTACAGCAGACCTAGCACTTAAGAGTTTTGCGTGTCTACCTGAAATTCCTCTTCCACTACATTGACCCTGAAAAAGCCAAAAGAAAGAAAGGTAGAAGGAGACCTAAAGACTAAGCGAAATTCTTCCCACTGGGAGTACCAGAACACAGCTCAGGCCTATAATCAAGGGAAAGGAACAGCAGTTAACTGAATGTAAATGTGAATATTAAATGTCCCCAAAACTGGAGTTATTAATAACAGAGGTTTTTTTTTTTTTGTTTTTTGGTTTTTTTTTGGTTTTTATTCTTTTTCCTATTACCTAGTATAGGACCTGTTTCAATAATCAATAGTGATTATGAAGCCACAGGATCTCAATGAGATGTCTTCCAGGGACCTGAAAGGGATTCCCCAAAGAAACTCTTAAACATATGGATACAAGAAAATGTAGCTTTTTTCTTATTGTATCCCGTTAGATTCAGCCTGTCCAGTAAGCCAGTTACAGAAATAATGTTTAATTTCCAGGTAATTAACTTTATGTTGAATTACCAAATTATTGTATTAATAGATTAAAACAATACAAATTTACTAACTTACTATGAGATTAATTACACCAAAACCATCAAAGTAACATATATTTCATATGTATAATTTATATGTAATAGCTTATGAAATATTAACATAATTCAGGGTGAAAATACATATTCTAGAACTTAAGGTTATATATCAGGAAAACATTTTTAAATAGCTAATATTATATTTTATCCTAATTCATGGTTAAAATCCCAAATATTATATTATTTTCAGCTGATTATATCTAGAAACATCAGAACCGGAGGGCAAATGTCAACCTAAGTTAATTCTCTATGTCACATTTTGAGAGAAGAGCGATAAGAATGCTAACAGGGGAACAGAAACATATAAATGTGAAATAAACTCAGACACTCTGGTTTTTAAAATTATTAAAAAGTCATATGTAATATTTCTATATCATGTAGCTTGTGGCAAAGACATCAATCATCACATTATCTGTACATTGAATATGATAAATTGATTGTGTTCTAATGAGAGGATCTAATTATTTAGAGAAATGAAGAGGGCATATGAAAGCTCTTTAGCTCCAATAGCTGTATATTATCATTAATAACACTGAATCCAGTGTGGTTTAATTCCTTTGTTCTGTACATTTTGGAAGACATAATCTTCCTAATTCATTTCTTTAAAGAGAGGTCAGATAATTTATCATACTCCTAAAAATAGCAAAAAAAAAAAAAAAAAAAAAAACCATCACAGGAATATGAAATCTATGCAAGGGTCATCAGAGGTTTTATATTTGGTTCCCCCCCACACTTCCCTGCCAGACTTTGCTAAAATTCCACAGGTAGCAAACTAGAACTTACACATAATTATTGGTTCAAAATATAATTGTAAAACTTAATAATTTCTACAGGATATCTCATGATCATAAAATTGTGTTGGAGCCTTTCTATTGCCAAAAGCAGAATCAATATTCAGAATTATCTCAACAGTATGTCACTCAAGGTCAAAATAAGCAAGATGAAATACAATAGCAGAACTGAAAACTTGCGTATTTGAGCTTAAATGCTCATTTGTTCAAATGCAGCATAAGGAGACATAAGATATGAAATAAGTGGCCGAATGAGCTCACTCTCAGTTGAGAATTAAAATATTGCACGTTTGAAGGACGTTCATGTGGAAGGAGGATTGGATCTACAGGCGGGTGAACCTGTGGAATTTACCACTGGACAGTTTTTAATTCAGGAAATAGCATGTTAACAACCAGAGCTATCAAATAATGGAACTGGCTGCTTTGTAAGTAGATGAGTTTTCTTCCTGGTGTCCTTGGATACTGCCAAACAATAACTGTATAACTATGTCGGGAAAGTTGATTATATACAAAGCATTTCTGCAGTCAAACCTGGAAGTAATGATTATATGATTTCTAAGCTCTCTCCTCTGACTTTGACTTCCAGCTTGTGTGTGTGGTATTTTTTTTTTTTTTTACTTACATAACCTGTCAACCCTCTCATTGGTATTTATATTCTGTCTTATTAGTTATAGGTATATATGCATATCTTTAGTTCCTTTATAAATGTTTTGCTATATAATGAATTTTATAAGATAAGTAACTATTGTTTTTACATTCTCTTTTGTGGGAAGTCTAGAAGCCTTAGACTTAGAAGCATACCAAAAGTATTTGAGTGTACGGTGAAATAAATATAGGGTAGTATTTTTAAAAACAACATATAAGAGAAATATTTATTATAGTATTAAAATGACATTTTCATGAGTTATGTTTCAAAAACTGTAAAGAGTCTGAGTTTTTACCAAACTTACATGTTAACAAGGTAGCGCAAGTCAGTTTTATGGATGCTGATTGAATACATGAGACTTCAGGGTCAGAAGCTATCACAGCTTCATGGATGTTAACAGAGGACTCAAGGCTCATGAGTTAAAGAAAAATGACTTTATAACACAGCAAAAAGCACAGACATCAGCATGTTTGGGTCGATTCCCCTTGCCACCAGATCTCAGGGATAATACAGATGGGCACAGTTGGTGCTTGCACACCCAGTAGGTTACATTACAGAAGATAAACCTAAGTTTGCATAAGGAACCCAATTTTTTAATAATAGATAGTAAGCACATTTTCCCTCTGCTCCAAGGGAGAAAATATCGCTTAGCCCTTAAGAAAAAGGGCTGTTTCTTTTTTTTTTTTTTTTTTTTTTTTTTTTTTTGGTGGGGGTACGGAGTTTCGCTCTTGTTACCCAGGCTGGAGTTCAATGGCGCGATCTCGACTCACCACAACCTCCGCCTCCCGGGTTCAGGCAATTCTCCTGCCTCAGCCTCCTGAGTAGCTGGGATTACAGGCACGCGCCACCATGCCCAGCTAATTTTTTGTATTTTTTTAGTAGAGACGGGGTTTCACTGTGTTGACCAGGATGGTCTCGATCTCTTGACCTCGTGATCCACCCGCCTCGGCCTCCCAAAGTGCTGGGATTACAGACTTGAGCCACCGCGCGCGGCCTGGGCTGTTTCTTATACAAATATCCTTGGAAAGATGGTCCAAAGCAAAGTTAGATCAGTGCCTCTCTCACAAGACATGCAGAACATGAGAGACCCATGGGTAAATGTCTCCCAATGTCACTCAGAAAATACTTGTACATCATAAACTAAAGAGGGCAAGACTTGAGCCAGACTTGCTGTAGGAATGTGTGATGATGGGAAAAAAGAAGGAACATGAAAAAGAAATGAAGTTCACAGATCCAATGTGTCAAAGTGACTTTGAAACTATAATTTACCTTTAGATAAATAATCTGTATCTAGAATTGACAGTGGCTATATATTGATATCTATGATATTTGCAGCTTTTATTTATTGGTAGGACACCTCTGATTCCATCTTCACCAAGGTTCTTTTCTTTTGTTGTTCATTGTTAATTTCATACTAGAACTCTTTCATATTTTATTGTTTCTATGTGCCACACACATGAGCAGCTAACCAGAGCATTTTGTTTTTGATTCTAACCAGGATGGGTAACTTAACAGAAAAACAAAGGCAAAGAAAATCTATATGACCCATAAAACCCAATTTCCAAAAGGCCAAGTCCTCCATTTAACATTTCAATAGCTTGCTCAGTTTCCATACTGCAGAGACTAGCAATTCTATTTAAAAGCCATAAGGAGATGATAGCAGATATTATCAGAAATATATACAGGAACAGGACCCATTTTTACTTTAAAAGTTTTAAAGATAATAAGTTTCCTTTCAAAAAATAACTGTTTTCACTCTATTCAGGAGTAACCAAAGCTTTCATTTTCTTTGCTTTCTTTCTTTTTTAGTTTTGCCCTCTGTTGAAAGGCAAGACTTGCAGATTGATGCAGATCTGACTATTTAAGATACCCAAAATATATAAATTTCCTTAAACTCTGTGGAAGTTTTTGCTATAATTACTAATTTTAATCTCACTGAATCTGTTAACATTAACATCAAACACTATTTATAAAGTACTTAATTGAATGTTGGCCTGTGAATACTATTGAGCAAAGCTAATTAATACATACCAAAATTAAGTAGGCTATTATAATGGGACATATCCCACAATAGTACCTGGAACAGAAGAAATAGCCACCAATTTATGGCTTTACTGATACAATTGGGTTTATAAGCACAAAGCATAAAAATGACAAGTTTTAGAAAATATTTCAGTAACTATGAAAATGAATATCCTACTTTATTAAATTTATCAGTTCTGCCTTCATTACTCTCAGATTTGCACACAAGGATAAGAATATTGTCCACTAATAGATACAGTTATCTAATACACGCTTATGTAGCTTGAAGTTTGTTTGAGAAGCAAGTCCCTAAGACAGGCTTCTTGGGTGAATATACTGCACTGGTGAACTCCAAAGTTATGTTAGAGCACTGGCATTAGACTCTGTTTTACATTACAACATATGACTGCTTTTACGCATCACCTACTTACAGCATGTTTCTAAATGCATTAGTTTGGTCTTATCTTTTTCATCTTTGTATATGGTGGGAGGTAGGGGTCCAGATTCATTCTTTCTGCTTGTATAATTCCTTCTTCACTAACAACCTAATTCAAGCTCTCCCCTGTATAGCCGATCTTCCCTATCTTGTGAATTCTGTTCACTCGTAATTTGTGATTAGTCATAGTTTCTGCAGTTCAGACTTTCAGCTCTTCCATATTGTCTGTGTTCTTCTTAAACCTTCTTAGCTTCTGTTCTGTCAACTGATAAACTTTCCCCATGCATCGCCAATCTTCAATTTAAAGTCTTTGGTAAAATATCTGGCTGACACTAAACACTGTGATCTCTATTTGCACAGAGTTTTCAAAAAGATCTCTAACTTCGTCTGGTAGGACACAGGTTTTTTGCATTTAACCTCTAATAGGGTATCATATGAAACAGAATGGGATACTTTTTATACGTAGCCATGTGCCTTCTTACAGAGCAGAAGACTCTATGAAGGTAAGCCTTAGCTATGACAGGCATTTGTGGTTTTAAGTCTCCAGTGTAAACCTCTGTACATAGGCCATTTATAATTTCACAGATTGTGTATTTTATCTCCAAGTTGATTCATTTAAAGCAGAGGTCTGAATAGTTTATTCAGTTTCAACTCAGACCTAAAGGAACACTGCATATATTCTTTTGGTACACGATAAAACTTCTCTTTTGCAGAGTGAACAATTACTTCCATAACTGCCTAAGCTCAGGTCTAGTCTCTCTTTTCTCCAGATTTAGAACACACTTATATGGACTGCCCTTCCTAGAACCTTTCCATCCACTTATTTACTATCTTTTTCCTTGCAGCTTTGCCTCATAGAAAACTATTTCTTCATGGCCTCATTCATAGCAGAATTTGTATCCACATTATGCTTCTTGTAGCTTTTTCCACATCAGCTCCCACCATGTTTTCTGTCCTACTGATCTCAACATTTTCTGTTTAGCCTCCTTTACCTGCATTTCTCCACCCAAGTCCTCATTCAGTTCATATTTCTGGCTTCTAATTTCCCAGCCCACTCTAAGTATTATCTATCAATCAACCCCAATGCCTAAAAAGCATTTAACATCTCCGAAATATTTATTTTCACTTAATAATGTAGCTCCCTTTTAGGAAATGAAAGTCACAGTGCAGTCTGCAATAAATTAGACAAAATAGGATATTATAAGCCATGTAATCATGTTGCCTAGCATTTAAGGATGTATTAAAAACAACTTATAACTTATTAAATTATTCACAAGACAAATATACCTTTTTATTCAAAGGGAGAACTTTTTAAGGGCTTTTTTAATAAACAAAATTATATTGAAATTCATATGTAGATAAACATGAACATGATTTGTTATGAACAATTTCAGCATTCAGAATATTTATATTGTTATTAATAAGATTGGGAACAGAGAGCTAAAACATTTTACTTTGCCTTAAAAAATGCAAGCAATTTATAAACTACAGTGCTTCAAAATTTATCTAAGAAAATGCAAGCAATTATCAGCCTGATCATTTTAATATAAAATAAATGTTTATATTATAGCATAATAAATTATTACTCAATCTGCCACAATAATTACTTTAGCTAAAACCGAATGTACTTGTGGCTAGCATAGAAGGGGAGACATTTTCATGTTAATTTGAATTTTTTTAACCTAAATTATTCCAGCCTATTGATTCTAGATCTGAATCTTCAAAGAAAACTGATTTATTTCATTAAATGGAATATTTTAACCAGACAAGTCTATCAAGTTGGGGTTTCAGCCTGAATGAAGCTTTTCCATTTAGAAAATTGATCTTCCACTCATACTTTTATTAACCTTGAGCTTTTAGAGCATGGTTGCTTTTAAAGACAGAGAGATCATCTCCAGTAACATCTTACATCATTGACAGGTTGGAGTATGGATATTAGAGCAAACTAAGTTTGTGATATATAACTACCCACATACAGGCAAAATGAGCAAGGCATATATTTAAATACACAAGCTAGACAACATGCAGAGCAGTGAGTAAGGAGTAAATACTATTGAATCACCCTTAGAACATAATACATACTGGTAACTAAAAAGGCAGGCACAGGGCGGGAACTCCATAAAAATAATAATTCTGCAATAATGTCTTTTATTTACCAAATTACATCTCCAAATATATTGCCGTACCCATACATATGAAGAACTGAAAATGTCTTTGAATACAATTACTTGTGTTGCCTATTGACTGATTAAGAAAAGAGCATTGTCAGAATGTGATTTACTTGGATTAACAGTGGACCCTAGAATTATCTGGGCACAGAGTGAATATCTCTGTGCTCACAAAGTACTGGAATATTTATCGTAGAACTAAATGACTGACGTATGATGAGGCTACTTGGTAGAGTAACTACGATGTAGGTTTGGAGCCCCCAAAAAACAAGATTTGAATTTTGACAACAGCACTTAAGCCACGTGACCTTGGGTAACTTTTTAAACCTCCTTTAGTTTTTGAAAAGTGAGGATAGCAGGCACCTTTAAAAATCTTAATATTAAACAAAATGTTTGAAACTGTGCTTTCAAAAAAGGAGGCCCTCTATAAACAGGTAGCAATAAAATATGAAACATAATTGCCAAGGGTCATAGAAAATCCAATTTCTAGCAAAACTATTTTTTCCTCTCTAGAAAATCACAGGGAGTGAAGTTAAAATCGTAAGATTTTTGGTGCCCAAGAAATCAAAGCAAATGGAATTTGTAGTATGGGCCTGATCATTAAAGCATGCATCTCCATAATGGAAGAAGACAACATGCTTGTAAGAACTGAGCAGGCAGGATCTTAAGCAAGGGTAAGCCCTTCCAGAGGGCACAGTGAGAGAAACTCACATTCCTTCTCAAACCAGCCATTCTTTCCTTTCTGAGCATCAAATTTCATGCAACACACACATTCTTTAGACGTGATAGATTTGTTCAGCTAAGAATTTCTTAGATATTCTATGAGTTTACTATCAAATGGACAAGAAATCCCTACATAAATTGTGACACCTAAGTCGCAGTTCTGTTTACTTGAGCTCAGCATAAGGATTGAGGAAAATGTCAGGTTTTTTGGTTCTATATAAATATACTGAGACTTTCAATCAGGGCATTGTTGGTGTGTCCCTTGTCCATTTATCCAAAGTATTGCTTTTGGCAGTTTTGTGTTGCTTTGTATTCCCATCACTTTCTATATTTCAGTTGATCCGTATTTTAGCTCTTTTAATTGTGTGGAATTTTTTTCATCAACTGCCAAATTTGAAATCCATACCTTTCTTCTCTCTCTCAAAGACCTATTACATATGCTTCCCTGACACCTGGTTCTAAATTCTCAGGAAATACTGGACAGGAACCATCAGGGTTAAGAGAAACCATCTTGTCCAATAAAGAAGGCCTTCTTTTTCTTTTGTTAAGCTAAGCCTCTTACCAAGAAATTTTAATTTAAGAAGCCTAATTTACTGGTCTTAGCTGTTTGATTGCTTCTGGTTCCGTGTAATGAGTCTGTAGAAACAAGAGCCACAGTGAAGCCAACCCAACCCCAACTACAAAAGAGAGTTACTTTTTTTTAATATCTGGGGTTTGTCTTCAAGCTGCTGTTTGATACTTATGGAAAATTTTTCCTGTTTTCAACTCTCCTGAATAATTCTGAATCAGCTAATTAGGTGACTAGAGAGGAAGTAAATTCCTGGGTTTACAAGCATTTTCTCTTTCATTGATATTCTTTGATTTGCTCTTGCTCTAACTTCTTTCCCTCTATCCTGGGACTTGATTTGTATATAGCAACTATGGGAACTTTTACTGATATCAAGCGAGCAGAAGTGGGGAGGCTGGTAGATTCTCCCTGTTACATAAAGAAGCAGGACGAGAGTTTAGGAGACAAAAACAAATAATAGCCGATAGAATAAAAGAGGCTACAGATTAAACAGAATATACGCTTTAACAGGAAAATGAACCTTTTAAAAGCTAGCTTTTCTGAAATAGGAAAATCTAAAATAATGCAAGTCATCCAACTAAGACAGAAAAATATCTTCACTTCTCACAAGATCAAGAACAGGCAAAAGTTCTTCTAAAGTAGTAAAACATACTCCAGTGGAATAAGTCCTTTATCTCCGCGGCTCTTAGTTTCCTCAAAATTCTCTGAATCTATCATTATACAATAGATTTAAAGTCCTAAACCCGCCCTTCTTCCCCAGTTCTCTATGGTATTTTGTGGCACCACCATCTACCTAATCATTCACTCAGAAAACTTATATAGTTTTTGCAATTCCTCCCTTGTGATCGCCTCTACAAATTCTGCTGTTTCATTGTCCAAATATCTTGATTTTTCTCACTTTTTTCAAACTTTGCTGCCAATATCTTTGTTCAGCCTCACATGTGTCCTGCACTGAGTGGCTGAAATAGCACTGTAGTAGGTCTCTGACGCCAGTCTTGTATCATTCAAATCCGTGCTCCATAGAATTGATCCTAATGATGTAACTAAAGTAGGGGGTCAGCAAACTGTATCTTACAGGACATATACGGCCTTCTGCCTACTTTTGTATGGTCCACAAACCAAAATTTAAAAAAAAAATTTTTTTCTTCATTTTTAAGTGGTTTCAAAAATCAAAGAAGAGTAATATTTTGTGACACGTGAAAATGACAAGAAGTTTAAATTTCGGTGTCCATAAATAAAATTTTACTGGAACACAGCTGCACTCATCTGTTTATGTACTGTCCATGGGTGTTTTGTGCTTTAACAGCAGAGCTCAATAGTTGCAACAGAGATCACAGAATCCACAAAGTTTAAAAGATTTAGTATCTGGCTCTTTACAGAGAAAGTTTGTTGATTCCTGCTCTTAAGTGCAAAGACTGTCACATCATTCCTCCACTCAAAATCTTTTAGTGATATTCTGTCACCTGCAGGAGAAACCCAGGCTCCTGAGCATAAAATACAAACCTCTGCTAGCTGAGCCCTAGTCTCTCCAGCCTCACCCTAGTTTATACTATTACCTTGCACTATATTGTTCTGCCCTGCCTGGGTTCCTATGCTTGTCTTCCTCGAATGCCTTACTCCTCCCTCTTTCTCAGGTTAACTTTCTCATTACTTATTTATTTTTAGAGCCAGGGCCTTACTCTCTCACTCAGGCTGGGTTAGAGTGGTGCCATCATAACTCTCACTGCAGCCTCAAACTCCTGGGCTTAAGCAATCTTCCTGCCTCAGCCTCCCACTACAGGTGTGTACCATCATGCCCAGCTCTGTTTCTCATTTCTGTAGATGGAGTATTGAGGTTATCTCCTCCAGGGAAACTGTGTAGGCCTCCATCAGAAGAATATGTCCTCCCTGACTTCTCTTGTCCTACATACCACATTATTTAATGAATATCGACTTGTGCTTGTGTCTAAACTCCAAGCTCTGGATTTTGAGCCCACCAACACTTGGAAAATGATCTCATTTATTTTTTAGCCCCCATGAATATCACTGTCTCACACTTAATAATGGCTCAGTCAGTGTTTGTTGAATGAATTCAAATGCTTGATACATACGTCAACTAACAATGGGCTTTTAGGTATAAAAGAGGACTTTATATAATGTTATAAACAATATCTGGTAACAAAAATATAGCAATAAAATTATTTTTAAACATTTCTAATCTTTTCTATTGTGAATAATGCTGCAATAAATATGGGAATGCAGATATCTCTTCAACGTTTCAATTTTCTTTTCTTTAGATAAATAACCAACTGGATCATATGATATTTCTATTTTTAGTTTTTGGAGAAACCTCCATACTGCTTTCAATAGTGGTTTTACTAATTTATGTTACCACCAGCAGTGTATGAGTTTATCTCTCTCCACGTTCTAGCTAGCATTTGTTACTTTTTGTCTTTTGGATCATTGCCATTCTAATTGTGATGAGATGACATTGCATTGTGGTTTTGATATGTATTTCCTTGATGATTAGTGATGCTGATTGTTCAATTTTGGTACGTCATTACAAAAATATCTGATTTTCAGTTTAGGGAAACTGTAGCAAAAACATATAACTTTAAGAATATTTAGATGTAAAAATAAATTGCTCTCATAGGGCTAGATAACACATTTAATAATTATTTAAACAACTCAGCTTGTCATTTTCTTTATTATCATGTATCACTGACCACTAAAAATTTCATTCCTGTGCTATGATTATAGAAAAAATTAAAACCTCATATATGTGAAATATTTTGTATATTTAATATATAAGAAAAGATTTAGTATACTTTAATTTAGAATTTCAATATGCAATAAAATAGCATTTCTAGATAACACTTTGTATTTACTTTGTAAGTCAAGAAACAATATAACAAAATAGGCTTCTTCCTCCCATAGAAGTTAGTAAAATAACTATAGCAAACATATCACTAATTAATCATTAGTGAAATGTCATTTTTAAAGAATCTAAGGGGCTGGGTGCAGTGGCTCACACCTGTAATCCCAGCACTTTGGGAGGCCGAGGCGGGTATATCACAAAGTCAGGAGTTTGGGACCGGCCTGGCCAATATGGTGAAACCCCATCTCTACTAAAAATACAAAAATTAGTAGAACGTGATGGTGGGCACCTGTAGTCCCAGCTACTCTGGAGGCTGAAGCAGGAGAATTGCTTGAACCCAGGAGGCAGGGTTGCAGTGAGCAGAGATGGCACCACTGCACTCTAGCCTGGGTAACAGAGCAAGACACCGTTTCAAAAAAAAAAAAAAAAGAATCTAAGGCAATATATATCTATTGAGCTTCCTACCATGGTTAAAACTTGCTGTTAATTATTGAAGTATTCAAAGGAGTTAGTTCCTTTGATCTGGATAAGTAGGAAAATATATCTAATGACTTCAGTATTTTA
Source organism: Sapajus apella (assembly GCF_009761245.1). Classification (NCBI taxonomy): domain Eukaryota; kingdom Metazoa; phylum Chordata; class Mammalia; order Primates; family Cebidae; genus Sapajus; species Sapajus apella. The sequence goes on along the minus strand of NW_022436943.1, from coordinate 15,361,466 downwards.
GCATTCGTTCTTTTCACCCTCTTCCCCAACAACAACAAAATATTTGGATTGATTGACTTGCATGTGTAAATGTATGTGTATGTGTTTCTTAAAGGAAATTTTCCTTTTTAATATACAATTTTTCACAAAAATTTCTTTTTCTTCAAACTAATTGTTCCAAAAAGAACATTTTGCTTTTGTTATTTGTGAAGTAACATGAGAAATTTGTCCAGGGTTTAGCAGGAGGTATGTTTTTTTCTTCTGTAAAACTATAAAATCTCATGACCTAGCCTAATTTAATGATGGGTCACTTTCTGTTATGAATCTAATTTTTACATTGCCAATCTTTGCCGAAGGTATTACTGATGAGTAATACCTACGCACACACACTTATGGATTTTCACAGTGCTGTCTGTCACTCTTTGACTTATTTAATCCCAAAAATTTTAAGCTGGAAACTTGCTGTTATTATTTTTGCTTTAATACTGGTTTTATTATTTTGCTTTTTCCCTTCTAATACAGAATAGCTAGTGTAATATTTGATCACATTCCATCCCCTAAGCAGGACTCATCCTCAGTTCACCAAATGTAGTCCTTTTCTTTTTTAATCATGTGAAATTGTAATACCTCTTCAGGGTCTGAGCTGAAGCATTTGGTTCTTTATTGTACATACAGACAAATCACTGACTGTGAGCTATTTTGTGACATTTTTGGTTTATGCTAGACTCTTTCTCTTGGCTGAACTTATTTAGTTTATCGTGTGACCATTCACTTTCTGTTATTTGCCTGCTGAGCGCACATTCTTGCTTTTTCAGCCTGTATAGAAAGGTCTGCACTTTAAAAGTTAATAGGTAAAGAGAGGCTGTTATTTGAGGCAAAATGTTTTCCTAGGAGGATCCCCATAGCTGACATTTGCTTTCCTTCTAGATCTCACAGAGTGAATTTGCAGGCCTTTGGGACTCTATGCACAGCCCATCTGTTGAAGCAAAGCTATGCCAAGCTGATCTAGCTATGACTGAGAGGAATGAGGAGGGGATTTTTAAAAATTACTTTTATAATCACTTTTTTTTTCTTTAAATGCAAAGTCATATTGTTGGGAAGAACCTGATTCTGCCATCCAAGGCAAACTGACAGCATGGTATTAGAAATAAACATCAAACACAACTCGTCGAAATGTCAATTCATATTGGAAAGGCGTCAGGTTTCATATCATATGTGTTTCTGTTCAATGATTTGCATCGTGATGCAATCGATTATCAACAATAACTGAATTCAGTTAAACAATATGTTCAGGAAACACTTAGTAAATGCCTATAATGTATAAACTATGTGGAAAGTCTTAGATATGCAAAGATGCCTGAGATATGGTTCCTTCTTTCAAGAAGTTTGCAAACGGGGAATGGCAGAGCAAAGATGTATCCAGAGAATAAAATAAATGCCATTTAATATGTACAAATAGCATAGTTTTAATATTGATGCCACTTATATCTTAGTACTGTGGATAAGCAATTTACTAAAGTATGTTATGTATGACCTACATTTAATCTTATAACAAGTTATCTCCATTTTAAAAGGTAGGTGGTAAGATAATACAGACAAGTTATGGCCCCAGATATGATAGATTATCAGGAAGATAATGCTTTATCTCCAAACCTATGTTTACCAATCAACTACAATGCCCAGGGAAAGCAAAGACAGAGAAAGGGAAAATCAAAAATGTACTTAATGATGGGGCAGATGCCTGCCTCTATGAGAAATTATATAGAGACTAAGCACTCACCTTCCTGGGACAGTGGCCTTGGAAGAGTTTCTGCCAGGAAGCCTACTAATGGGATTTAAAGTAGGTCAGATGAAACTGGTTTTGCTCTGCTTCACCCAATTCCATCTTCCTGCCTTTGAACACAGATGCAATGGCCACAGCTGCTGCCACCATCTTGCAACATCAGAAAAAAAAGAAAAAGAGAGAGAGAGAATTCCATACATAGACCTTGGCTCAGATGAGTTGTGAACATAGCCAGCATCTGTCTTCCTCCATGTTTATTGTTAAGAGAAAAAAGTAAAGCCCTGTTGGTTTAAGCCATGGGAAAATCAGATTTTCTGTTATTTGAAGCTGAATGGAAATTTAAATAACAAAATCTATCTTTAACCTAAACTATTGAGGCTATGATGCTATTGTATTTTTTCTTCTTTTCAACATTTTAGCTTCCTTAGTTTGTATAACTTCACTTACTTTTGGTTTTGGAATAACTGTCTGGTTAGTCACACTTTATTTTCTCTGTAGACTATTCTTTCACTTCCTACCTCTTTATGCTATTTCCCAAAGTTCCATTCTTGTCTTGTAATTTTCTCACTGCATTCAGTATTTGCACTGCATACTCTCTCTGTGTGTGTGAGCTCATCCTTCTCATTAAAGAGGCATGTAGCATTGCCATAAAAGTGGCTTAACCATGACATCATATGCAGTAACTTTCCAACCTATATGTCCTGATCTTTCCCCTGAGCTCCAGACTGAAATATATCCAATAATCGTTTCAAATTCAAAACATCCAGTAACTGTTTTTCATCTTTCCCTGCAAACATTGTTTTCTTATCTACTCAATTGCCCGAGTTAGACATCTCTAAGTCATTTTGGACTTCTCTGCATTCTGTTTTTATTTCTAGTCAGACACCACATTCTGTCCAATTGTAATAACCCTTGACTCTATTCCATCTTTAGAGCAACTAACTGAGCCTATGCTTTTGCAGCATTTCTCATCTGAATTACTGTAGCCAGACCCTTAATGGATCTCCTTCCCTCATTTCTCTCATTCCAGTCAATTCCCCTACATTCTTAGGAGAGTGCTTTTCCTTAATAGAAATGTATTGGAGGCATTTTTATCCACTGAGATCCGTCAAGGATTTTTCCAGAGTTCTAAAGATTTAGTGCAAACGTTTAGCGTGGCGTTTCCTGACCTTGGTTTCCTTATCTAGTCTCTTCTGTATCCTGTGATTTGCATTCATTTCCATTTATCCAGTTAATAAATAGCTATTGAGGATAAGATATGTATGAAAACCAGGCTAACTGCTGGGGCAACAGACTTTGTCCTGGCCCTCATTGAACTTACTGTCAAGTAGGAGAGACAGATAATTTTTTAAAAGTCAGCAAAATAAGATCAGCCTGTGTTTAGTAAAATAAAGAAAATAGATTTCTGTCACTGAGAATAATGGTGGGGGAGAGTGCTTTGTATTACACCATCTGGGAAGGTCTCTCTGAAAAGGTAATATTTAAGCTCAGGCTTGAAGGATGAAGACTCAGCAATGTGAAATATTGACAATTAAAATGTCCTAGGCATAAAGAACAGAAAAGTAAAGAATATAAATTTAGATATGTTACCACTGAACTTACACTTTAAAATGATAAGATGGTAAATTTTATATGTGTATTGTACCTCAGAAAAAAAGAACAGCAATTATAAATGTCGTGAAGAGGTAAAGAATATGGAAGTTTCTAGAAATTATCAGGCCAGTGGGGTAGGAGAATAAGGAATGAGAAAGGTTGTATTAAAGTGAACTATTTGTAATTCTTAATTCCCCCAAAACATGACTCATTCACTATTGCTTCTTCCTTACATGATTTTGCTATTATTGTTGTTGCTTTATTATAATTAATATTACCTAAAACGCTTCCTCCTTTTGTCTTTGTCGGGTTAAATGTTATCTTTATGTTAAATACCTTTGGGAAACAGGGCTAGGTTTCCCTTCTCTATCTTTCTATCTCACATCTTGAATAATTGAAAACAGTTATTGCATTCTAATATAATTTGTTTCTCCTATTAGACTAAAATTTTTGTTGGCTTGTACAGGGGCTTATTCATCTTTAAATCAATAGTGTCTAGCAGAGAAGTTAACATATAATTAAAACCTAATGCTTCTTGAAAAAATGAATGAATGAGTGAACAATTGATGTTGTATTATTATTGCTGTAAATAATTGAGAAAATATTAAAAGAGTCAAAGACAAAAGAGGAGTGAGAAAAATGGTCTCTGATATAGGTGTGAGATTTCACTTGATGAGTCAGAGTGTGAGGCTAACCTCCTGCCCACTGTAGACAGGGACAAGGAAAGTGAAGTAACACATTGATGTTGGCACATGAGTAAGTGAAAGAGCTAGGTCGTGACCCCCTACCTGGCTGGCTGCAAAGCAAGTGCCAACTTTAATTTAAAAAACAGACTTAAATAATAAGTACCATTTTCTCTGACATACATGGACATTTGCACTATGGGCTGCAGATATGCTGTTGTTGTTATGGTTTGATTAATTGCCTGGGTGGCTTACTGTCACTTCATTAAGGTGTCTGCTAAAATGTCGCTTCCTGAAAAATGGTTTTCCTGAACCTGTCTTAAGGAAACTTCACCACCACGGCTCTGTACCTTTTTTTCAGGTTTTTTGTTTGTTTGTTTGTTTTTAAATAACATTCATCTTTATCTGGCAATTTCTATTCATTTGCCTACTATTTATAAGAGCAGAGCCTGGATCTCAGTAAGTTTATGGAACCAGTGACTTGAATGAGAAAGCTATTCATAGCTCCTTCCACCCACACAGTTTTGTCTTACCAATTAAAAATGAATGGGTATTTTTCTCCTTTTATAAAATTGAGGGCCCTTCTGACAGCACAGCTTGAGATTCATCTATTTGAATCTCTTACAATAAATAATCAGTTTCCATGCCCTACCCACCCAAATATTATATTTTAGGTTGCCTGTAAGCTGTGAAATTCAGGAAAGTATATTAAGTAACATGTGGCTTATTGTTAGTCTATACAAGACCTCCATTTTGGCTGCCTTTTGTTTATCTCAATCACTTTTATCTGAAGCCTTTGTTATCTCCACAAAGGGCACATGCCAACACATGCAATAAAATAGATCCAGGAGTTCTTCTGTGCAACTATGAGGCTGATGTGAAACATACTGACAGCCATCCCTAACCTTCATGCCAAAAATGTAGTCCCACCTCGCTGCTGCTGCTGGCAGGGTGTGCTGTACTTTCCTGCAAGTGTTCCTACATACTTCTAATTTGAATTTTTGCAAAGCATTTCAAGTATTTCTCTAAACATATCAGAAATACAGGAAGGCTTACCACACCCTGTTTAAGAGGTTATTGTCTCTAATATTGTAGCACATTTTAATAACGGTTGTTTTCCATCTATTCATATCCCTCCCTTAACGTCTTATCAATTTGAGATCCATCGATGTGTCACATTCAGGATTTGTTACCAAGAGAAACTTAACTGTCAGGTTTCCTGTTCCCTTTTAGAGGATGAAGAATGCTCTGTAGCTTTTACTTATTATATGTGATAGATGAAGGAAAACAGTGAGTGCAACAAATGTATAAAAGCAGAATGGTAAATCTTTGAAAAGCACTTTGGTGCCACCATGTGGATAAGACTTGGTAGTTTTCAAAGTATCCTGGGACATTCTGTTCTTCAAACATTCTACCTGCATACACAATTTTTGTTACCTTCCTAAAATCTAGTCTCCCATTACCCTTGAAAAGGTGAGTTTTTATTATAAAGTAAATCAAGGGAAGTCTCAGAAATTGATTTGAATAACATTTAACTTTTCAGCCAGAGCTCACTTTCTCTTTTTTCCTCCCTTTGAATGTGAAATAGGGAGTAAGACCTGATTTATAAGCTTCATTTAAGGATTTTCAATAAAAGAACTTTAGGTTTGAACTAAATCAATAACATTTACTTGGATTTTCATCTTCATAAACAGCCTCATGCCTGAGTACCTCTGCATTCTTATCAGAAGATTAAAAAAATCTATTTTTATTTACAAACATTAATATGGCTTACTAGAAACTATTCTAAGCAAGCCACAAAACCCAGCATTTGCTCTGTTTTGACAACACTCTGTGGTAAGTACGGTCACCATCAGAATCATTACCATCACCAGCAGCAGCAGATTCTGTGCTCCATTCACCTACTGCTCATGTCAATCAGCCTATGATTTGAGGAGCCTCTGACTTAACACTCATATTCTCAATCTATAGGCTGGACCCTGTTCAGTTTTTAGGTGATCCTAACTCAGGTAGGTAGGTTTGATGCCCATAGCCATGGCATCATTGTGTACCTTGAGTCCATTATTAGTTCATTTGCTCCAAACCTAGATTCTATAGTGCCATGGGCATGTCCTGTAAATGCCCAGATTTACTGGTAATCTTATTCTCCCTCCCTCTTGTGTTGGCCCAACCAGTATGAACTCCTGCCTCGATAACCTAGCATACCATTTACATACTGGGGGAGAACACAACCCTGGATTCTGACTTCCTCTGGAAGGCTGAACTGTAATGGCTGTGGCTATTTGGCATAAATATTTACATTGAAATGCCCCTGCTTCCAGGTTAAACCTATGGGAGCTAAGTTTAAGTAGCCAGAGTTATTTGTGAGATTCATTAATCTGCACGTATTCCCTGTACAGACACCCACACACTTGGGTCCATTCCGTGAGCCCCCGACTCCATCCTAACTCCTCCTCAGTGTGTGTTATTAAGATAACAGTAGATTTTCAACCCAAATCAGTCCAGCTCTTTTCCATTGCTCTGTTATATAATATCTACACTTCTTTGGGGTATTCTCCTATTCCCATGGTGCTCTTGGACTCTCAGGCACACATCAAATATCTCCCTTGGTTTCTTTAGGAAGGTGCCAATCTGCTCCACATTCAACAAAGCTTTCTCTGATAATTGGTCTGAGGAGGAAAGTTTACTAATTTCTTCAATCATAGGAAATTGAATGAATCATTGCCAGCAAAATTCCCCCAGTTATTTGAGCAGAAACATGCCATGCTCACTATTCACCTTGACCTTGTAAATAATCCCTAATATTAGTGTTTGGTTTCATGTATATCTGCAGAATTGGGAAACACTGTTGGTACTTTTTAACATTGTTTTCACTAAAAAATGCAAGGATATTGCTTTAGAGCCTGGAACCATTCTGTGAAAACAGAAGACAACTTAATATGGAGTCCTTAATAATTTAGTTGAATATTACTTATTTTAATTTCCCCTGAAGACATCAATATATTTTAAGTTTTTCTACAAAGAAGTGAAGGGTCTTTCCGTTGTATGCACATCATTCAAATATGGCTGGTGTGTGTGTCTAAGTGTCTATCCAACCTGATGTTGGATAGCTAGGAACTCATACATGAACCTTTGTTATTTACAGATAGTAAGTGTAGTCTTGTGATAAATGAATGTTTTTTGTAAGCAGAGTATTAAAAAGGCCTAATTATTAAAGGACAATATACCCTACATATATTTGTTTAAGGTCATTATATAAGGGGAAAACTCAGTGTAGCATAGAGGAACGATTTGGAGTCACAGAACTGAATTCAATTCTGCTCTCAACTGTGCTAACTACTTACTAATATTTTTATTGCAGTGAAAACTTTTTATGTAAATAGAGAAAATAATGCTGTCCTTCTAGAAGTGGGGTGTGTGTGTGTGTGTAATTAAAGGAGAAAAATCTGAAGCACCACATTTGTGACTTGTACATTTTAATTGTTCTATAATGCTTTTTGTTATTTTTAAGTCAATAAAACACAAACAATACTTCTATCTTTTCTTTTCCTGTGTCTTTCCCAGATTTTCTTCTTCCTTCTCTTTTTTTCCTCTTTTCTTCCTGCTTTTTTCTCCCAAAACGCAGTAGAGTATAGAGAAGAAGCAATACATACCACATTCTTACAGACTAACTGCTCCATTTCATTTTTACCCTCTCTAGCAAAAGTGCAGTTATAATTTAGGATAGTTTACAAAGGCAGTTTTGGTCAGCGAGTAATTAAATATGAACTCAGAGTAAGTATGAATTCAAAATGATTTTTAAACTGTGAATTAGAGTAAAATCAGCAAAATATTTAGCAAAGTGGTAATTCAAAATGAAGGAACCTTTGCATATTTTCATTTAAAATTTTAAATCAGTTTAGAAAACAACAGTTTTCCCCAGTGTGTCCCAACATCGCCCACAGGTAGACCACAGACTCCCCAGTCAGTGTCTTGCTCCATTAGAAAGCAGTGGAAAGTGGAGTAATTCGGTCAACCTGGGCATCTGGATCACCTGCCCTGGATTCTGAGCATTAGAGAGCTCTGCACTGATCTCTTCCCACCAATATTTTCTGTATGTCCTTTACCAATGAGGAACCAATAGGTCTGATTGTGTTTGTACTTAGATCCTCCACCATTCTTGTCAACCTGTGTTTCTCAAACACTCCGGGGATGAAGATCATTTTTCTCTTTACTCTTTTGAGGATCAACATGACCATAAAAATACAGTAAAAATAAATTTCTAGAAAGACAAAATGTAATTTAAAAGAAATTAAATTATAAGCATCTAGTTTTTTTTTTATTATTATTAGCTTCAACAGCACTCAGTAGAGCTGCTGTGAAGTTTCTAAGTACTTAGTCAAGTTGCTGTCAAGTTTCTAAGCTCTTACTCTCAATTTTGTATATATCTTGTTCATGTCAGTAACAAACAGTTTTCAGACAGCAGCTGTTTATGGACACACTTTGAGTAGCAGTGTTCTAAATCACACTCCCAAAACTCAGGCTCCCTGAATTCCCTGTGCAAAGGTCCCAAGCCAGCCACAAGAGCCTATAGCATCTCCTCCAGGATCATTCTCCCAAGAATGATCCCAAGACTCCTGGCAAAGGAGTCCCTTGGCCAAGGGGATAACATAGGGTCAACTGTCAATGGGTGTTGTGGGCTTATGGATGGAACTTGGACATATGGGCCAATATGACCCTGCAGAGAGACATAGGCACCTCGTGTAAGACTGGGTTGGGAATGAGAAGAAGGGCCCAGGACCCCAGCAATTCCTCCTCTTACCTTCTTTCTCCACTCACAGCAAACACTGGAGTTGGGTAGGGATATGACTGCTGTTCTGTCAGTTTTTTCTATATTTTTGAGAGCCCTACTATTCCCTGAACCTGGTCTCCCTGGGACTGCTAGACTAATCCTGAGGGTTGCTCCTGCCTCCCACTTTGCCCTTCCCCAGGACTTTGATGTTCAATGCATTTGCTGCAGATTCCCATGCAGGGTTACTCCTGTTCCCTTTTCTGAAAATGAATCTTTTAAACTATTAGCAGGATAAAGTGTGCCTATCCTAAATCCATGGATTTCCAACATTTTTTATAGAAACGGCACAGATTTTCTGAATTCGAACTGCTGTAACACCTTGTTGCCATCCTACCTCTGACATGTCTGTATCGATGAGCCTGGTTTGGGACTCAGATCTGCCATGAATCCTCAGTTCAGTTTATCTCAGCAGAAATGTGTTGCATACCTGCAATTGGGCAGGCACCACATTGGGTTCAGGGATTACGGAGCTGCATAAGACCAAACCCACCCTCTCAAAGTGTGTTCGGTCTAATAAGCTTTTATTTATTTATTTATTTTTCCTTTTTTACAAATGTGGAATCTGAAGTCCAGAAAACTGAAGCAATTTACCCAAAATCCTACAGTTAGTGCATGGAAGGTGCTTCAAACCAGATTTTTGGCTCAGTGTTCAGGGACCTTTCCAGTTTATCATTCTTTCTCATATGCCTGAGAATTAAGGTAGTATACATTTCCGAGAAATGTTCACCTTTGCTGCATGCTCTGTACCTCAAAGAGGTTTACATAATCTTGAGGTTCTATAAGGTCTATTAAATCCCTTCCAATGTGTAGGATGCACAGAGAATTGGAAACAGTAAGGGGCTGGAAGTCACACACTTTGAGTTTAAATCTGAGGAACTTAATTTATAGTTTCTCTTTGATCAACTTAATCTGTCGCCTTCAGCTTTCTTGTCTGTGAAGTAAGAATCATGTCTATTTCATAGAGTTGGTATGAAAATTAATTACATACATGAAAGGAGTTACCATTGGTGCTACCTCATATTAGAAACTCAATGCATGATAATTCCTTTCCCTTTCTTGTCTTTTTTGTGAAACTCAAATCCTTTAGTCACTAGTTGTAAATGTACACATTAAAAGTATTCATTAGAAGGTGCAAATTCACTATAACCACTGCCTAGTTCAAATTCAATAAAACTAGTGCATAGTTCAAAACTTGATTTTTTAAAATAATTTTTTGAAACAATTTCAGTTTTACAGAAAAATTGAGCAGGTACTGCAGAGTACTTATATAATCCTGAATGCCCTGTATACAGTTTATTATTAACATCTTACGTTAGCACAATACATTTCCTATAATTATCAAATGTTGATGTGTTAGTGTGTTCTCATGTCGCTAATAAAGACAAATGGACTCACAGTTCCACATGGCTGGGGAGGCTTCACAGTCATGGTAGAAGACAAGGAAGAGCAAAACGATGCCTTATGTAGTGGCAGGCAAGAGAGAACATGTGTAGAGGAACTCCTCTTTATAAAACCATCAGATCTCATGAGACTTATTCACTATCACAAGAACAACATGGGAAAGACCTGCCCCATGATTCAGTTACCTCCCACTGGATCCCTCCCATGTCACATGGGAATTATGGGAGTTACAATTTGAGATTTGGGTGGGGACACAGCCAAACCATATCAGTTGATAAACCATTGACTAAAGTCCAAAGTTTATTAAATTTGTTTTTAAGTTTTTACTGAATTACTTTTTTATATTCCAGGATCCCATTTAGAATATCCCAAGCAGAACCTAAGAAGAGGTTCTGCTTGACTGAGTCATTTTCCCATATTTTCTTCATTTTTGATGATAGTTTTGAGGAGTGCTGGTCCGGGTATTTTTTAAGACACTTTTCTGTTGTATTTTGTCAATATTTTTCTCATTTTTAGACTGGGGATAGAGCTTCCTGGAAGGAACTTCATGGAGGTAAAGCAATTTTTAGCACATCACAAGGATACATATATTATTTATATATAGCTGTTGATTTATGACTGTTGATGCTGATCTGAATCAACCAGCTGAAGTAGTGTTTGTCAGATTTTTCAACTGTAACATTATCTTCTTTGCTCTTCTTTGTGTACTGTGCTCTTTGAAAGGAAATGATTATATACAGCCTACATTCAAAGAGTGAGTAGTTATGCTCTCTTTTTTAGAGAGGAGTATCTACATAATTTATTTGGAATCTTCCTCCTGCATTTATAAGTTTATTAAACTACTTGCTTATATCAGTATGGAGTGATAGGTATTTGTTTTATTTGGGAGTTATTAGCCAGTGATATAGTTTACGTATTTTGTTGCTCAATTAGTTCCAGCTTTGGCCACTCTGAGCTCCTTCAGTGGGTTCCTGTGTACTTTGACATCTCTCCATCAATGTACATGTGTATATACGTGTACGTTCTGTTTGTTTAGCATTTTCTTACTTAGTGGAAGTACAAGATGCTCCAGGTCCAGTTTGGAAAGTCCCTACTCCAGTAATACAGTCAGCTATTTCTGCAAGCACCCCTAGTTGTTTCTAGAAGAGAATGGCATTTGAAACTAAGATCTGGGCACTAGGGGTGCTTGTTTCTACTGCACCACTATTTCTTTTAGGCGTTTGGATTTTAATGTCCACATCCATGATATTATTATCACAGTTTATCCTACTTTTCAGAAAACTTAAAAAGTAGTATGGTAAGAAAATGCCACTGAGCGCATTTTGGAAATTTTGTATTCACATAGGGTTTTCCCGGTTTTTGTGGGTTGACTGATGAACGTGTCATTAATTTCCTAAACATTATGATGTATATCAAAGAGGTAAAGTGATTATTTTTATAGAAAATAAATGTTTATATACACATCTTTCCCACTTGCCTGCCCATTTTCTTCCTAATGTTACAACCATCTCATTTTCTCTAGGACTGAGGCAGTTCCCAGTTGTAAAATCAAGAAAGTCTTGGGCAAGAACTAAGTCAGCTACTTTATTCACAGCTCTTATAACAATTATAATTAGGTATTAAATAGAGGCACTTAGATAGAAATATGTAGATGTGTGTTCATACATGTATGTGAATGAACACATACATGTGGAAGTTGGCATTATGTCTGAATATTTTCATCATAATATACCTAGCTTATTGGCTGGTTCACTCAATTAAAATTTGTAAATCAAATTAGTGACTGATTAGGTTAATTGAATGAATCCATAATAAGTTTGATTAATGCAATAAATATATGGCCATACATCATATAAGTATTTACATATTACATGTCTGTTTTTAGAATAATTTTTACCTTCTTTCTCTTTATCAGTGCATCCCTGTTTTTCCTAAACTGCAGTAATGTTGTAACGTTTGGGATAGTTCAAAAACTTTGTTTTTCTAGCCATGTCTATAGTGGGTTCACTTCCTCAATTACACAAAGCATTCTCATACTAGTAAACAAAATATTGGAATTTGCATTTGTGGATGTGAACATTGTTTTCTGTTTTTAGTTATTTGTCTCTATTTTTTAAAATAAATTTACTATTCCTGTTTTTTAATTTTTTGTAGTTGTATCTGTCTTACTAGTCAGAGCTCTTTGAATACTAATGGTATTAGGCTATTTTCTAACATATGCTAACCTTTTTTTCTTAGATTGTGGTTTGAATTGTGTGCTATAAAGAAGATTTATATTTTGGGATTGGGGGGGTTTGTGTGTTTCTAGTAGTGACATTTATTTATTATGTCGTCATAACTTATGACTCTGGTGTCATTTGTAAAACTTAAAAAATGCTATTTGTTACAAAAACAGCATTAAAAGTGGCCCATGTGGTTGTCTGTATTACTCAAGTCATGAACACCTAGCTACATCAGTTACCAGAAATGGCAAATATCATAAAATCATGTCAGGAGAGCATAGTAAAGGCATGCACGCGTACTTAAGTTGTAACATTTTCCCTTTGACAAAGTCCCCCTTTTGCAGGCTTTGTGGCTGGTATATACCGTGTTTATCTATGAGCCCAGACAAGACCACTAATGAATCTTATAAAGCTTGGGGAGCTGAAAACAGGTCCAGAAAACAGATCCAGCCTATTATTGTACTTCAGAAGGGAGATATGCAGGGACTCTAAAAATAGTCTTCAGTATTATTCCTTTTCGGAAATAATACGATTCTTTTATTTGAGATATTTAACTTTCTTTTCCTTTAATTACTACAAAAATAATTCAAATTTTGTACAACTCTGTGCTGTTCAGGAGTATTACTTTGTGTGGGTTGGCAAAAAATGGAAAATTACAAAGGTCATTTAAATGTCCTTTGAATAAACTAGATGTAAAAAGAGTAAAAAAGAAAAACCAAGTTCAATACACTTGGAACAACATTGCTAACATTATTTTTAAATGCATGTTTATGAATCCATAGTGACACTACACAAAGAAAAAAATGCATGTAAATTGCTTGTATTTTCCAGTAAATACCACTTTAGTTTTGGTAGTAAAATTTACTGTGCAAAATGGATTATATTCACTCTTCCCTTTGAAGGTGGTTGCAAAGTGTGTTTACTTGTGATCCAAGTTCATTGAGTGCAGAAGCTCTTGAAAAGATTATGGGTTTATAAGTTGCTTTAGGTAAAGAAGTTAATCAAATACTGGAGAAAATAAAATATCTAGGTAAACACACAATTTCAATATAAAAGATTTAAGATAGGCAGAGTTATTCTTATCTGACAGAATTACTGCCTGAAACCCTAAAGCCTCAATTTTCATAAAAACTAAAAATGAGTCATTTAAAAATCAAGGTTAACATAGTAAACTTAGCTGGAAATATAGGAAAAACATAAAAGATATACTTAAAAAAAGTAAACATCCCTGAACTTTTTAATGAGACAGGATTTTGCTCTTGTTGCCCAGGCTGGAGTGCAATGCCACGATTTCGGTTCACAGCAACCTCCACCTCCCAGGTTCAAGTGATTCTCCTGCCTCAGCCTCCGGAGTAGCTGGGAATACAGGTGCATGCCACCACACCTGGCTAGTTTTTTGTACTTTTAGTAGAAACAGGGTTTCACCATGTTAGTCAGGCTGGTCTTGAACTCCTGACCTCAGGTGATCCACCTGTCTCGGCCTTCCAAAGTGCTGGGATTACAGACATGAGCCACCATGCCCAGCCATATGCCTTAACCTTTTACTGTGTTCTTTCATGAAATAATTGACACTAAACATAATCACAAAATTTGAACAGAAAGCTCATGTGACGCTATTCCTGACTGTTAATGATAACCATAGAACCCACTGGATGCTTGACACGTACAAGACACTGACTTGGGTATCTCTCAGGTGGTAACCAACTGAATCCTCTTAGCAACCTTAGGAAGGAAATGCTATTCTTACTATCCCCATTTTACGTGAGAAAATTTAGACATATAATGGCGAAATAAGTTATCTGATGTCACACACTAACTGAAGTAAATAGAAATTCAATGTAGATATAATAGATAATATCCATTCTTATCACTTCCAGAATCATGTTGATCCCATATAATAATGTACAAGGGGAAAAAAAGCCTTTTGAAAACTTAAAATGCCCAACAACACAACTAAATAATTAATATCATTGTAGATTTTTTAGTCTCTCAAATATTTTCCTAATTCATATAAAATTATTTCTTAATGTCAGAAATATGCAGTTTTTACTTCAAACAATTTTCTTCAGAAAGTTTGAGAAATGCAATATATAAATCTTGCCATTCCTATTTCAACAGCTACAGAGCTTGTAGCCTACAAGCCACCTTCTCTCTTTGGTCTAAAAAGTATAGAATCTTGAGTCAAAGGGACTTCCCTTCCAAGTTTCATCTCCACAATTCATAAAATTTTACAGATAACTAAATTGTTGTGCCTGTGTCCTCATCTATAAAATGGGATCCACTAATAGTAATTATGACATAGAATTGCTCTAAAGATTATTGTTTGTTAGGATCAATTTTCAAAGATAATTAGCTGAAGCATATTGTGCCTGGTCCATAGTAAGAATTCAGTAAGCCTTAGCTGTTGCTGTTGATGAGTACTAGTACTAATATTACTTTCAGAGTAAGTTTTATTGTTGGTGTTAGAGTCTTATAAGAACAGAGGAAAAGCCCTCCTTATACTCAGATTCTGAGCTAATATTACAAGAATGAAATCACAAAGACCAGCTGGCAACATGGATCTTTCCTGGCTTGCGGTTGCTTTCCAGAATCTGGAAGGACACAGAAGACATGGATCTCCTGCATGGGAGGAGTGGTCGCTAAACTTTAGGTTACATCTTCCCTATATCTCCAGAATGACTGTGCCTCTAGCTCTTCCACCTCCCTCAGTCATAGGTTGTTTAATTTACCTGTGGAATGTTGTATGCATTCTCAGATGTTTACGGCTAGAAAGATCGTTAGAAGTGAATTATTAGGCTGGTACAAATTTACTTGCAGTTTTTATCTTACTTTGAATGGCAAAAACCTCAATTACCTTTGCACCAATCTATTAGTTCAACTTGTGGTCTCTACAGAGGGCTGTCGAGTCAGGGTCTGCTGGTTACAGAAAGAGCTGAGACTATCGTCAGGTTGTTCCTCCCTTCTTTCCTTTTTTTCATTTTCTTCATTTGGAAACATTTACATATTTTCTAAAATCTTAGAAAATATGTGAGTAGATTTGAACCCACAGAACATTTTCCCCAGAAGCATCCAGGAGGACACAGTACAGGCACTGTACCTGGCATTTTATGATTCAATAAAACATCTTCCTGATACAAGCCCTTGAGGAATTATAGCATAAATTACTGTAAATGAGGCTTTAGAGGCAGAAACCACTTATTTCCCTATGTGCTATTATATTTTCAGTCTTTGTCACAGTGCCTGACAGCTAATAGGTATTTCAAAAACATATAATCAATAAATATATGTTCTTTTTTAAGCATCACTTTCTTATTCAGTTGCACTTTAAGATACTTTGTAGATTTTTATGGAAATCTTTCTAAAAGGAATTGTTACTTTTCTGCTCCACTCCTTTATTAAACTGAGTTTACCTAACTTAACTAGTCCCAGGGGACTGTAGAGATTCTTTCTCTCCTGTTAGCTCTTATTCCAGTCGTATCAGCTTTTAAGAGCCTCTTTTCCTGCTATCATCTTAAATACATTTAAAACAAAAACAAAAGAACATCTTTATGCTTAGCCTGGGCATCTGAATATAATTAGTGTCAGTATGACACCTGCTTAAACTCTCAATAAAGGTATTGCGGAGTTAAATTTGATTAATCAGTTTAAACAATGTGCTACAAATGTAAGTCAATAGATTCTAGGAGAATCTGACTCTATAGAACTTTCTTACAGTACATGAACTTTGTAAAAACAATTTCTCTGCTTAAAAGCCTTTTTCTAATTTACTTCAAGGTTTGCTATCCTAATGTAGGCTTTGGTTAGCTGTAGCCCTGTAGGATTTAAAGAGAGAATACATTGGAAAAGATGCGTTCTAAATTCAGACTGATTCTCAAAGGCATGATTCTTATGAATATGTATACTGTCGATTCTAGCCTATGTGGATTTCTAGTTCCTTGCAGTATTTCTAGTTCCTTAGCCGTTACTTTCAAGTTCTTTTTCTGTGAAACCAATTAACTATGACTCTTTAGTGAGGGCTTCTTTAGCATTTGCAATTACAAAGTTACAGCTGCATAATTAATTATGAGATTACATCTGCATCATGGATATTACCAATAATTTAACTTAAATGTTTCAGTTAAAACTTTAAATGCATGGAATTAACCAAAAGTCAGTTAGATGTTACTTTATCAATAATAGATATTAGAAGGAAACAATTCAAGATGAATGTGGTAGTGAGTGAAAATGTGAGCTTTAACACTGCATGAATGAGAGGAAAGATGGGTTTGATGCCACAAGGAAAAAGGGGTAGTACGTACTAATAACCTGGTAGCGAGTTAAGGGAAAAATCTCATCCCCAAGTTTATTTCAGCATGAAGGGTTTGTTCAAAACTTATTCTAGGAAGTATATAAAGGCATTTACTTTTGGTAATGTTAAAGAAATCACTGTGATTTTACTTGAGCTCAGAATTCAGCCTCAGACGTGAGCACTGTTTACTGGGCTAGTCTATGTTCCAAGCATTTAAAAACTTTGGATCCTAAGCTGAGCCACTAAATTTTGAGCAGGTTTTACAGAGTACAACATCATTTCCTAGAAAAACAGCAGCAACAAATGTGGGGAAAAGAGGGATGTCCTCGGGGTTAGTGTGTCCAGGGATCACAACAATACTCAACAGAGTTGAGGGGCATTAGTACAAATAATTACTCCAGAGAAGTCTCTCTCAGAGTCCATAAGACTAATTTCTATTTAATTTCCTTACTGTCACATGGAAGAGATTGAGGTCTGCTGGCATCACTGTGGTAAGGACTCTGCCATCATAAAGTCCTGTGGATCATGGAAAACCCATGTAGAAAATAATGGGAAATAAAGGAAGCAGCAATATTGTTTAATTTGTAAAACAGACATATCTGTGTCTCAAGATATAAGAATTGATGTGCATACGCCAAGTCATTGTTATCTACATGGAAAAAAAGTAAATTCATCTATTATTATATGATGTGAAGCTGTGTTGTGACAAATTAAAGACTGCACCAGAGATAGTCATGTAACATTTTCAATGACTATCTCCTCTTAAGGCATTGTGCCCATCATATATGCTTAAAATTCAAGATCCTTGTGACTGAAAGTCAGTAATGATTATAATATACACAATTATCCATGCTAGCTCTAACAAATTAAATGTGTCCCTGAATGTGATAATAAAAACTTCTAAGTTCTATTCCATTTTCAACAATTAGCTCAGTTCCACTTGTCAACTATGACATGCTGTTAGATTTGTTCTTTTATTGTATTGTTTAAATGTTCAGTGGGCACAAGTTTTTCATTAGGTAAAGAATTAATGTGTCATGTTAGACATTAGCCTAAAAGCATGAAAGATTATTTTGATCCACTTTACTACATAAAATAATGATCACTACCCATTTTCACTTCAAAGGGCACATCATGACACGTATAGAAGGTTAGTGTTGAAAATAATTGTCATGGAATTTTTTTTTGGGGGGGGGGGAATGGAGTTTTGCTCTTGTTGCCCAGGCTGGAGTGCAATGGCATGATGTCAGCTCACTGCAACCTCTGACTTCTGGCTTCAAGCAATTCTCCTGGCTCACCCTCCCAAGTAGCTGGGATTACAGGCATATGCCACCACACCTGACTAACGTTTTATTTTTAGTAAAGATGGAGTTTCTCCATGTCGGTCAGGTTGGTCTTGAACTCCCAACCTCAGGTGATCCACTTGCCTCGACCTCCCAAAGTGCTGGGATTACAGGTGTGAGCCACAGCACCTGGCCGTGTTTATGAAATTAATAAATCTCCAAAATCGTGGTCCAAAAAATATTTTACCCCTTAGGTCATTCTATTGTCCTATAAGTTACCAACAGTCAATAGAATTAAGTTCATATGCTCTTAATATTGAGATGATTGCTGACCTTGAGAATAATTACTTTGGAGAAGTAGGGAGAAGAAGTTCTCAATTGGGGTACACTAAGGAGAGAGTATGAGATGAGAACATGAAATGAAAGATTACAAACAAAAATTCAAAGACTTTTGCTCTAAATAGGAGCAGAAAAATCATGTGAGAGTTCATAATGAGGAGGGATCTTAGTACAAATAATTACCCTTTTACATGATGGGGACTATCACAAATATGCTGTAGAGAAAAAAATAGTGATAGGAAATAAATGAAGAATCCTTGCACAAATCAAAGAGCATGAAATCCAAACCTAAGCAGAAGGATGTGTTTCAATAGGAAGGGACCAATGGCCCCATCATGAAAGAAAGGATACATGAAGTTGGTAGGTCTGATAGTGGGAGATGAGATACTTCTCTTTCAACTGGTATGATTTTCTGTGTGAAATAATCATTTCAAAAAAACAAATCTTGACAGAAAAGAGTTGAAGTTTTCACTTTGAGTGGTTGTTAGTCTTTAGAGATCATCATATTCGACATCCCTCTCAGTCTGGGAATCAGTTGAAAAGTGCTCAGATATTTTGAATATGGCCATCCAGCAATGAGCAACTCAGTTTTTTTCGGGAACAGCCCTTTCCATGTTTAGACAACATTAAGTTTTAGAAAACCTTTTCTTACTGTACTAGTTCTCTACTCCTTCTATAACAAATTACCACAATCGAGCTGCTGGAAACAACCCAAGTACATTATCATACTACAATTCTGTAAGTCAGGAGTCTAATGTGGGTTTTACTGGGCTAAAGTCAAATTTTCAGTAAGACTGTGTTCCTTTTTGGAGGCTAGAGGAAAGAATCCTTTTCCTTATCTTTTCTAACTTTTAAAGGCCATTCACATTTTTTTGGCTCATGGCCCCCTTTATTCATCTTCAATGCCAGCACCGTTAAATCTCTGTGTGTTTCCACTATGGTCATATCTTCCACTGACTGAGTACATATGGAAAAGGTTCTCTGCTTTTAAGAATGCATGTGATTAGGCTGAGCACTTCTGGATAATCAGGACATCTCCCCATCTCAAGGTGCATAACCTTAACCCCATCTGCAAAGGTCTCTTTTGTTTTGTAAGATAGTCATAGGCTACAGGGATTAGGACATGGACATCTTTGGGGAACATTATTCTGCCTACCGCACTTATATTAGGTTTAAATCTTTTGCATACTGCCTCTTGACTTACCCTATGGAATTGTGACACAAAATAGAGTCATCCTATCCCTTTCCATAGAATAATCCTATCAAATGTTTCAATATAACAGGGGCTCTTGCCTTTTTTCTTTTTTCCAAAATTTCTCCTAAACTACTGTGCCCATAGGTAAAAGTAAGTCATATTGTATCATATAGTCTTTTTATACATATAGAGAAATACATTAATATATAATTTGAAAGTCACAGAGTACAGAGAAACTGGAGTTTATTTGAATGACATTACATTATATTCTTAGAATTTCATGTTGTGTCCTTTTCAAAATATGAAAAACAAGTTTAGATGTAAATTTATATTTGTTGAAAGGAAAGTGATGAAACTCTTTCAAGCAAGTTGATTTTAATTTGGTTCAACTTCACAGTCATTTATTGAACATTACTGGTACCTTACAAAACAATCTCTACCCTAACAGCCTGGGGTTGATTGGGAAGATGGGCACAAATGGTTTTGTTGCATGAGAGTAAATGAAATGATAGAGTAATTGTAGGTTGCAATGGGAACGTAGATTCGGGCAGAAGGACTGGTGAAGAATTCTTCCTGGAATTGTCACCTGAGCTAAATTTTAGTAGATGAGAAGTTAGGGAAGTGTACGGTATGGCAAAAGCTTTCCAGACAATAGAAATAGAAGAAGAAAAAACACTGTAAAGCATCAAACATTCTAGAGGGAGTATTTTTGGTAAATATCAAGAAGCCTACATGAATAGCACTAGTAGTAGCTTTAAATTCTGATTATCATTTACTATTTATCAGCTAACTTTTCTAAGTGCTTTATTCTTTTAACCTTCGCAGAAATCCTATGAAGTAGATACTATAATTACGTAAATTCATTAATTTAGGGAACTGAGGCACAAAGATGTTAAGCAACTTACTAACAGTGTATAGAAAATCCAAGATTTAAAACTCTGGAAGTCTGGGTTCAAAGATTCTACTTCACTGTACTGGCTCTCAGGATGACCAGAGTATAATAAATAAAGCAAAGAGTGGTGAATGGTAAGTCAAGGAATGTCAGCAGGAACTTTTGTTAAAGAGCTGGAACCTTAAACAGTGGTGGAGGGGCTTTCTTGCTGGGGTTAAACAGAAGAGTGTCATGATCAAGTCATATGTCACTGTGGTTGTCACTGTGGTTGTGGTCATGTGGAGAGAGTAGGAAGTGATAAAAAGAAAAACAGGATAAAAGGTAATTCAGAGACAGGGGCACTTATCCAGGTAAAATATGTCCAAAAATATAGCAGAGTTAGCAAAAAAAAAAAAGTGCTGAAAATGATAAATATGTAGGAAGTAAAATAACAGGATGTGATATATGTATACATAAGTATATAATGTAATAAAAAGATGAGAGATAACACTCAGTGTTATAGTTTGAATGACTTTTGAATTTTTGTAATTTACTAAATTAGAGAACACGTAATAAGAGCAGAGTATAAGTTTATGCTGAGCATAGTGAAATATACAGTTGCGTGTGAGAATTGCAGGCTGTGCCACTGGGCGGCGGCATTTGTGCGCCTGCATTGTGCGAATTCTGCCCAGGCCTCACTGGCCGCGTGTTTTGTCAGTGAAATTCTCAATGTCTAAAGACCTCCTATTCTCCATCTCTGTTGTAGTAATAGTTTCTCACCACACGATGGAGCCATTTCTCCACATTTCCTCACACTGATTTCTTTTTATAAGAAAATCTATCCAGTCACATACTAGCTGGAGTAAAAGTCATTTAAATTATCAGACTATTCCTCTAAAAATTTAGGTTCTCTTTGGCAAGGAACATAAAAATTAATTCAATAGGTATTCAGAACCAGCTTCAGATTATTTAAAATGAAAATTGAAATTGCTGAAAACAACACAGGAACATTGATTTTAAAAATTGTTTGGAGACACCAAAAAAGCGTAAATATATAACTGCTTGAGAAACTTTGCAAGACTGAATCAAATTTGGAATTCATTTAAAACAGATGATTGTACACAAGTACATTGTCAAGCCACATTCTATTTTGTGTATGATTCTGCCAAGTTTTAATAAATATTAGCAGAACTTAGTCTTCAACCTTTGGTTAATAATGTTTTAGAAGAAAGTAACAATAAATGGTATTGGTAGGGCACTTTACAGTTTGCTGTGCTTTCACAAGCCTTATTTCATGTAATACTGAAAGACCAACAATTAAACCCCTATTGCAAGGAAAATGTAAAGAATTGATAGATTCTAGACAAAGGAAAAATTAGTACCATTGTCTCCCTTCACCTTACACATCTATACTGTCTCTGGTACACTCTTGCTCTTTAACAATGTATCTTCAATTTAATATCTAAAATATGTTAAAATGCTTTTAAATTACTGCAACAATAGAAACATATGGTTCCTAAACTTTCAGGGCTAGCTTGAATGACCTGAAAAGGGCTTCTGAAGTCTTCAACTTAGCATTCCTCTTCCCAGGTCAAATAATCCCTCCTATTTTTTTATCGCAGGGTGATGAGTCCTTTTGGAATGATCTCTCTTTTTGACCATGATACTTTTCTAGTTCTCTGTTCAGAATCTGGATACCTGAAATCACTATCACACATGGAGTTTTTGTGCTAAGGCGTAGTTGGGGTAGCCTCAGTGAAAATACTGTCATTCTTAATTTTACAGTCATCTAGGGTCCCTTTCACTGCTCTCCAGAGAGAGGTCTTATCTAGTGTCCAGGATTCCAAATTCATAGACAATTTTCAGTTTTTATCTCTCTCTGATACCTACAACATTGCTTTCTTCCTCAGAGCTGTGTTTTAGATTTCTTCATGCATTTCTCAATACTCTTCAGCTTCTTTTTCCCTATCTCCTTCACTTCTGTCTCTATATTCTATTAAATACCAGATTTATTTCTCTAGCTCAGACCTCTTCTATGCACTCAGGTCTTATAGATAAAATTGAATTATTGATATTTTCTACTTTCTTACCATAATGAATGATATGACCATCTGTTCTCTTACTGTTCAAATGAGAAATCTCACACCCATCTGTTTTCTCTCTCCTCTTTAATGCCCATATTTAAATTCAATCCTTCAATGTACCTCATCAAATCTATTTCAAATT
>NW_022436943.1:15141193-15333772 GCF_009761245.1 Sapajus apella | reverse complement strand
GTGTGTGTGTGTGTGTGTGTGTGTGTGTGTATCTCCTCTTCTTTATCTGTCTGAACTTTACATTTAGTATATTCCAGTACAGTGATGACCTTGACTTATTCTAGATGAGATCAGGGCTAAATTTCGTTTTGTAAAATACCTCACCATGTTTTGTGGAAAGCCTTATGAATATCTCCAAACAGCATTATTTTGAATAGGAAATGAAGGAGAGCTTTTCCCAGAGGAATATACAGTGTTTTCATTTCAGCAACACTGAATTCCCACTACACATAACCCCATGGCCTTGAGTAAGTAACTGACTCAATATGATGCTATTGTGAGAACATCACTTTATAATGACTTCATACTATGTGTATCATATTTCCATTCAGAATGGAATAGATTCAGTTTAAATATCTATCTCACAAATGTTCATGATAGCAACTAACTGCAATCAGCTGCACTTTTTCTGGCCATAAAATTGGAGGGTTTACCCATAGACATAGATTTATCATTAATGAATATCTTTACTACAATTGATAGAATTTGGTTTTTATTTCAATATTTACTGCAGTTTATTAAAATGTTAGAGATTGAGTCTTTAGTGAATCTCCATTTAATGCACTTTTCTGGTGGTATACTATTAGCTATGGTTGTATTGTTCAGAATGTCCTGTTTCAGCAATAGAATTTATAGCTTGTTGAGATTACAGGCTGATAACACCCAGATAGAGTTTGGGCAGTAGGAGATAACAATTTATCACATCAGGTAAATAAAGTGGAAACTGGCTATCCCCTGCTTCCTTTTTTACCTTTTTTAAAATTTTTAACTGCACAATTTAAAATAGAAAAAGGCTGTTCCAATTTTTAAAATCACATTTTTTTATTTATTTGATAGTGAATTGAAATACAGCAACTTTTAAGAAAAAGAAGTCCTGAGTAATTTCATAAATCAACATTACATTTGGTAAAATATTATTTCTTTTTGAGAGATAATAGTAACAAATCAGACATGTTTAAAACAAGAAAATAGTAATAATAACAACAGAACATTATAAAAGAGGCTGTGAGCCAATACTAACTAAAGATTAAATTGCATATGGCATTTGGGAAATGATGACCAAACAGCTTAGTTTTTGTATATATGCAAACTGTGTGGGTCATATCACTTCTAAATTAGGAAGAATGTGTATGCTTACCTCTCACATGTTTTCACTATTAAGACATAGGCATTGTGCCACCATAGAAAGATCTGACAAACTCTATGTAACCAATCAAACTTAGACTTGAATGCAGTCCTACTTATAATTATTTGAACTGGTATAAGATACTTAACTTTTCTTAAGTCTTGACTTCACAAGCGAATTACAGGTTTGTGCCTTAGGAAGTGTTGACAAATGATAAAATAAGGAATATAAATAACTTAGTACAGTTGCTGCCAAGCAAAATACCTCATTACTTACGAAATGTCATAGCTGTACTTGTAAAGATTACAGGTTAAACTAAGCACCACCCTGACAGTGTTAACTGTTAAACTGTTTGATTGGATTAGAATTCATATTATTAAATTTTGTGTTCATGATCTCCACATCTAAATCAGAGTACACATTATAACATGCTCTAGTCACACAGATTTATGTGTTGCCCCTAAACATATCTCTTCATTTATGCTTTTCTTTCTTTTCTCCCTACTTTTGACCTTGACCAATATCTTTTGTCTGCCAACAACTCTTCCCGTCTTTGTGTCTGTCTTTCAAAAGCCTGAGATATGCATTTATGAAAACCCAGATGAACCACTGTATCTTCCATGAAACTTTTTAGACAACACTTTTAAACTAAACCTGCCTGTCTCTACTATTCCTCCCGTATTTGCTATTTTCTTAAACTTTTGAAGCTATTTATGAAATGTTTGTCCTATTGGACTTTGAGTTGCTTGCACCAAAATATATTTTCTGTGCTCTATATTACATTCTCCATAGCTTATAAGAGTCTCATGTATTTAATATATTTATTAATAAGGGCTTGGTGGCCTTATTAATAAGGGTTTTAATAGCCCTTATTAATAAATGCTTAATTTTCTAGCCGTTTCTATGTTAAAGGCACTGAGGATACAAGAGTAAACAAGACATCTCTAATAATAGGTAATAATAGATACACGTTTGTTTGAACTAAATTTGTATCTGTCTAGTTACCACATTTCTAGCAGCTTCTACCATGAAAAACAAAGCTACGAACCTGAAAAATGGGGGAAAATCTCTAAATTCTAATGGAAAAATTTCTGATAAAGACTATGTCTTACTCTTAGGCGGCTTAGCACTCAGGTCAGAGTGTACAGACTTAGCAATACATGTATAATCAGATTAAGGTATTAATAAATTAGCCATCTGATTTCTACTGGCAACTGTTAGTTTTCTTTAGGTCCAGGGACTGTGGACAATCATCAGGAGAGAGTGGGAATCACAGAAGCTAGCTCTATGACAGTATTAGAAAGTGTTAGCAATTAGGAACAATACAGAATAGGTAACAGTAAGAATGACAATGTGAGCCTTTTACTGGGAGTGCAACCAACTCCACCCATATTAATAGACTCCAAAGAATTTCTGTTGAGTAGAAATAAAATAATAATCATCAAGGAATGAGAAAGCCATCAACAAACAATTTTTTATGGCTATAAAATTACTCAGCAGTAACTAAGCTGACCCAAATCATCATCACAAACAGTCATAGAAACCTAAAGGGCCACAAACCGTAACATTGAACTTTGGATTTACACATAAACTGGTGATCAAAGCAATGTCCCCGTTGGGACCACTATAAAATGTATTTTATTAACTATCTTTACCAAAATAAGAATTCTATTACTACATAAGTAGGATTCCTTCATAAATGGATAAAACTTTTCTGTATTTATAGAAAATTAAAAGGCATGTTTCATATGTTTGAAAAATTCAGTCAGTCAAGTCTAGGTTCATTAAAGCATCACTTGGGTTATTAGACAGAATTTGCTCATGCATTCAGTAAGAACAATGGGAAAAGCAAAATGTAGGCATAATATGTCTTCTGTCTAACTTTAGAAAGGAGTTGGGATTTTGGCATTAAATGGAAGATTACCTTGTTTCTTGCTTCCTGGAAGTGCTTAGGGTACTTAAAGGATATTAGCTTTAGATTAACAATAGTCAAAACTAATATTCCAGTAGATACATTTAGTAAATAGCTGGTTAGACTGTCGAGCTCACCAGTTACAGCACACTAGGGGTGTCATTTTTGGAGTTATCAGTATATAAATGGTAGTTGAAGCCATAGAATCAGATATGGACATCATTAGATAGAATATATAGAGTAAGAAGTCAGGAAATTTTCTAGGATTAAAGTTTAAACAATGAGAAAAAATCAATAAAAAACTGAGGAAGGATGGGTCAAAAAGATAGAAGAGAAGCCACAGTATACTGTCACAGAGAAAAAAGAGAACTTCAAGGAGCTGGGGGAGGTCAGCATGCTAGATTGACAACCACTCCAATTTTTCTTGAACTCATTCTATTGATATCCATACAGTGGGAAAATGATGAACTACTATGTTCCTTTAGGTTGGTTCCACAGTATTTATTGAGTTGAAGCCTTTAATCCTGTAAACTACACTAAGGATTCTAGTTCTGACCTTGAAAAGCCCACGCCTAGTCATGTAGTTAGGGAGAACTTGCTGTTTGCCAGATAATGGTGGTAAAAAGGTATGCAAGATAGTAATCATTCTTTATTCCCGTCATTTTAAAACGAACATCCTGCTTACTGAGGGTGATGAGAATAACTGATTGAACATTTACGGTGAGTTAAATAACAGGCTAATACTTTACATATTTTTTTATTTTATTCTCACATTTCTATGAGAAGATGTTCTATAAAAATAAAATGGAAGCATCAAAAAGTGAAACAGTATTTAATTGCTACAATGTGCTGAAGAAAGGTAAAATAAGTCCAATTATCTTCTGTTTTAAATCCATTCCAATTGTTTATAACACCGGTCATGTCTTTTAAGTACTATCTTCTATATAAGAGCCATTCCCAGGTTCTTCAACCATTGTTTTAATGACAAAGTTTTCAAGCCTTTTGTTTTCTGGATAAATTTATCGGAATATGATAATATGAACAAAATCATCTTTTAAAACATTTTTGGAGATAGTTTTTCAAACACAATAGAATAATCAGCCCTCTTATTGTAGCAACTTTGGTTCTACCAACATTACTTTCAGCTTTTTGATAGGTACCGATACTATTGAGAGATTTGCAAAAAAAGTCATAAAAACTTCTAGATATGTTTATATGAAGTGATATTATGTCATCTTGTTCTTGGATATAAAGTATTTTGAGGTAATTCTTTCTTTAGGTCCAGGAGCTATAATAAAATGACACTGTAAGTGTAGATCTAGAAAAGACCTTATTTAACGTTAGGCTCTTAGCATGGTGCCTGGAATGGAAGTATTCAATCAATGTTAGCTCCTCTTCCTATTAGCTTTGTGTTCTAGAGATGAGGAAACTGAGCTCAGCTTTCTCATTTTCAACCGTTAACTTCATGCTTAATAACACAATATGTAAACTTACAGGATCTTTGGTTTTCTCAATCTGAACATAATTAAAACTCCTTGGCTCTTTGGCCTTCTGGTTAATCCTAACTTGAGACCGTCAGACACCAGTATTTTGGTTCTTCCATTCTGTCCCATTCTTGTTTATTTGACCTCTTTTTATAATGTAAAGTGTCATTTTCCAACAAGAGTTCATTCGAAAATCCTCTATTACTACACGCTTTCTTTGGAGCCTCTGTTTCTTTCTTATCATAACTTTTTTATTATAGTCAGAATTTAATTTTGTGCATATCTACAAAAAGCTACCTTCCCTTTTAAAAGCATGGTCTAGAGCCATTATTCTTATATTTACTCTGGAATGTCTTCTATCTACTCTCCTAAAATTTGGAGTTTATCAAATTATCAGTGTTTCATTTTTGGATGATATAAATTCAAAATGGAAATATACTTTTCCCCTGTAGTTTGGCAAATACAAGCAAGTTGCTTTAGTATCACAGAACAATTCTTCCTGTGAGAGATAGAATGTATGCAGGACAAGTCAGGAAATACACACATTTTTTATAACAGTAAAAGTATCCAGAAGCACCCCCAATAGTAGCTCTCCCCTTGTTACATCCTGATTCTGTCAGCTAAATGATCCGTATTAGGAAGATATCACAGTGCCCTCCATCTAGCTGGACAGCCTATAATATACTACCGCAAAAATAACACCTCACCCTCTCCTTTTCTCATCACCCAAATGTTACTCTGCTTTTTCCACCTACAGATTCTTGGATCTTTTACAATGTCAATCTTATTGACATTCCACACTTATTTTTAAACTGGTTTCTTTTGCATGAAGAAAATCCTTCTACTGTCACAAAAATCTATTACTGACTGATATGTATTTTTCAAATGTGAGGAGGAAAACTATATGCCAGTATTAAAGCACATCTTGAAATCTGTTTATGGGTGAAATAACAACATCGTATGTTTCTTGCAGAAAAACTCTCTCATGGCTTATTTCTCACCCCTTCACCTAAATGGAGTAGCTGTTTATGCTGATGTTCTAACTATTCTGCTGTGACTGGTCTTCACCTATGGAAGGCTGGGCTCAGTGTCATATCTGAAAACTAATAACAGGAAATTAGTCAAATTACCTTCCTATCAGAAATATACATACAGTTATGTAGATGCTTGGTAAATGTTATGATAGTATTAAAGGTTCTTATTGTTAATGTTCCAAAATTCTGTGAGTCCGTGATTCTAGCATGTGAGAGTGACAAAATATGTTTCGTTTGATGTTGCAGACATTTTATCGAAACAAAAGCAACTGACTTCATCAATTCAATTTTTGTTTATTCTAGGACAGTTTTGCCCTTTCAAGCCTGTATTTTGGGGTATTTTAGGATATGAGGAGATAGATGTGAAACTATTGCAGTTGTTCTTAGTAGTAGTCGTAGTAGCAGTGAATGCATCCAAGGTCAGGTGACGTTTCCTATAAGATTTTTATGCATTTTCTCCTGTGCTCCCATAAAGCCTCCAAGTATAACAAAACACCAGTCCAGCCACTGGCTGCTTGCAGAATCCAATAACAAGAGTAAGTTATGGTAGAAAGTGACTTTATTTACCAGAACTAGTATTGGGGAAGTGGCCAGGTTTACATCTAAAGTAATCACTTCAAAGTTTAGGCTGGGGAGAGGGGCTTTAAAAGGGGAATTTGGAATGGAAGGCATTCCAAATTCAATACAATACAAGGTCTGAATATCTTGTTTCAGTGGCTAATTCTAGCTGTGGTTTTCCTGGAGTGTGAGCTGGGATTATCTCAACAGTAGCTAGGTTGCTGACCAACCGCCCAGAGTTAATTTCTGGAATTTTGCAGCTGGGTTTCCATGCATGGTCTGTTTCAAGGTTAGCCCCTGGAATTTCTTTTTTTTTTTTTGAGACGGAGTTTCGCTCTTGTTACCCAGGCTGGAGTGCAATGGCGCGATCTCGGCTCACCGCAACCTCTGTCTCCTGGGTTCAGGCAATTCTCCTGCCTCAGCCTCCTGAGTAGCTGGGATTACAGGCACGCACCACCATGCCCAGCTAATTTTTTGTAGTTTTAGTAGAGACGGGGTTTCACCATGTTGACCAGGATGGTCTCGATCTCTTGACCTCGTGATCCACCCACCTCGGCCTCCCAAAGTGCTGGGATTACAGGCGTGAGCCACCGTGCCCGGCAGCCCCTGGAACTTCTAGATAAGCTCATAATTAGTATAGGCATACTGTTAGATAAATGTGCATGGTTTAAGGGATAGTATGGTGAGAAAGAGAGGGAGGTGGTGCTTCAAAGAAAGTACACTTAAAGGCTAGAACAAATGGACTTAACAGATATTCACAGAACATTCTACCTAACAACTACAGAATACATATTCTATTCATTAGCATGTGAAACTTTCTCCAAGATAGACCATGTGACAGGCCACAAAACAATTCTTAATAAATTTAGGAAAATTGAAATTATGTCAAGCACTCTTTCAGAGCATAGTGGAATTAATTTGGAAATCAACTATAAAAAGAACCTTCAAAACCATGAAAATATATGGAAATTAAATAACCTGCTCCTGATAATTGGGTCAACAATGAAATCAAGATGGAAATTAAAAAATTCTTGGGCTGAATGATATAGTGACATGGCCTATCCAAACTTCTTGGACACAGGAAAGGTGGTGCTAAGAGAACAGCTCATAGCCTTAAATACCTACATCAAGAAGTCTGAAAGAGCACAAATAGACAATTTGAGGTCACACCTAGAACTAGAGAAACAAGAGCAAACCAAACCCAACCCAGCAGAAGAAAAGAAAACCAAGATCAGAGCAGAAATAAATGAAATTGGAACAATAAAAAATACAAAGGATAAATGAAACAAAAACATAAATAAAAACATAAATAAAATTGACAGACTATTAACAAGGTTAACCCAGAAAAGAAGAGAGAAGATACAAATAAGCTCAATTATAAATGAAATGAGAGATTTATAGCAGCAACTTGCTGGAGCATTACAGTACGGGGAACTAAGAGCTTCTGAGGAAGTCTGTACTCATCCCTATGCAGAGTGTACAATGGCAATAAAATCCTTAGAAACCAAGGTGAACAATAAGCAGAATACCAATCATATTGTATATGAGAGTCTTGTCTGTATTAAGAAGTTAACTAACCATGTTGTTATGGATCCTGAGAAAGGGCATCTATAACAGAAATATGAGTATCCAATGCATGCATAGCTTGGATTATATTGTGAGAATGAATGTGTGTGTGTGTGCGTGTGTGTGTGTGTGTGTGTGTGTGTGTGTGTACATATATACACATTATCTCAGAAGCCACCTACAGCCTTACTACCTTTGACCGGAAACATCCTTACCTCCCTCCAGCTGGAAGTGGCTCAACTTAACTCGTTGGTGACTTGCAGAGATGAGTGGGATTCACCCCATACCATGTAGGTCTAGGGTGCTGAGACACTCTCTCTGGCAGGAGATTTTCACAGATAAGAAAACAGGTTAAATTTATTATTCATTCACTTAACAAATATTGTACATCTCATATGAGCTAGGCTTTATTCTAGAAATTTGGTATTACTAATTTTAAAATTGGCTAAAATACTTATCCTCATGAAATGACAGTCTAAGAAGAAACTTCCCATTTATTACTTCTCATTTATTACTCATAATAAACGAGTAATTAAAATTATATCTAGAACTTGTTACATTCTTTAGAAAAAAGGAAAGGTAGAACAGTATAAGGAAGATCTGATTGCTGGAGTGATAACAGGGAAAGTGTAGCAATATGAAGCATCATCCTTTACTCATGCATGTTTCTGGCTTAAATTCTACTTTATCTGGCAACAGGATTTCACCCCTGCTTTCCTGTGTATTATCTTGTCTGTTAAAGATAATACATTTTTAACATTTTCTCATTCCTTTACATTTAGCTTTTTGAATCACGGTGTTTCAATTTTGTCTTTTTTGGTTTTTTTGTTTGTTTGGTTGGTTGGTTGGTTGGTTGAGACAGAGCCTTGCTCTGTTGCCCAGGCTGGAGTGCAGTGGTGCAATCTCAGCTCACTGCAACATTTACCTCCCAGGTTTAAGCAATTCTTGTGCCGCAGTCTCCCAAGTAGCTGGGATTACAGGTGTACACTGTCACACTCAGCTAATTTTTGTATTTTTAGTAGAGATGGAGTTTCCCCATGATGGCCAGACTGGTCTCGAACTCCTGGCCCCAAGTGTTCCCCTGCTTCAACCTCCCAAAATGCTGGGATGACAGGCGTGAGCCCCCACGCCTGGTCAAGTTTGTCTTTTGTATATAGCATAGAGTTCAGTTTTGCTTTATAAGCCATATTGAACTTTTTTATTATTATTAAATGAATGCATCCTAATCACATTTAGGATATGACTAATATGCTGGGTCTCAATTGTCATGGTATCTTATGTTGTAATTACTGTGTATATCATGTTATCTTATTTATACTGTGTTCCCCCTGCCCCCACCGTGTTGTGTGTTTTTGTTGTTGTTTATATTGTTTAACTTGTTTATACTATATTTTGGTATTTATAAAGATTTCTATTCTAGCTCCAGTGGTTGCTTTTGTTTTAATATTTTATATAATAATCTTAATTTTTCTGTTTTTGTATTCTCCATTTTGAAACTTTTACAATCTCTTCTGTCAATTTTAATTGGTATCTTTCAGCTCCTATCTAAGACATGGACAATAGTTAATGAAATGATTCTACTTTCCTTTCTCCTTTTCTATGTTTTCTTTTTGCGAGAATATATTACATTTACATAATATTATTCTACCCAAAATTAAGACTTCGTAGTCTCAGTTTTTTGTCTTAGGTCTACTAGTAAAAATATGAAATACCCTCAGTCCTTTGGTCAGACTTAATTGGATGAAGCTCAGCCTCTAGCATATTCCTTTGAAAGGGCACATAAGTGTGTATTTTGCATGTTCAAAACCCTTTTTGCTATTGCTTTCACACTTCAAGGACTTAGTTGATGTCAGAATTTCTTTCTTTAAATTTCTTATAAATTCTGCTTTAAGTTGGTTTGCTTTTTTATTTTTGAGAGGTCTGATTGCCTGCCTATTCTCATGGTTTTTTACCTTGTCATTTCATTTCCTGGAGGCCCTGAGGATGCTTTATTTTTTTATTATACTTTAAGTTCTGGGGTACATGTGCAGAACGTGCAGGTTTGTTACATAGGTATACATGTGCCCTTGTGTTTTGCTGCACCCATCAACTTGCCATTTGTGTTAAGTATCTCTCCTAAGGCTATCCTTTCCCTACCCCTCACCCTCAGACAGGCCCCAGTGTGTGATCTTCCCCTCCCTGTGTCCATGTGTTTTCTTTGTTCAACTTCCACTTATGAGTGACAACATGCGGCATTTGGTTTTCTTTTCTTGTGTTAGTTTGCTGAAAATAATGGTTTCCAGCTTCATTCACGTGCCTGCAAAGGACATTAACTCATACTTTTTAATGGCTGTATGGTATACCGTGATGTATATGTGCCAGATTATCTTTATCCAGTCTTTGAGTATGGCTTGGAATTGCTCATACCAGCTCAATTTTTCTTAATACACCCTTTCAAGATGCAGATTCAGGTCTTTTTTTGTTTTCTGAAAAGTTTCCTTGGCTTGTAGTTTTAAATGTTAGTTCTCTTTCACAGTTTTGGTTTTCTTAGTGAAAGGTTCCAGATATGCAAATCTTGGACTTCCTTTACTTAACTTCCATTTCAAGCACCTTCTCTCTGACCCTTTTTCTTTTTCTTTTTTAATAAAAAATTCATTTATATTACTCTGGTGGTTTTTCTCTTTATTCAATACCCTTTATAAAATTTGCATTTGAATTCATATTTTTTAGTCATTTTGTAACTTGTAATTTACTTTTCATTTCTGGTATTTAATTTTTTTATTTCTTTCTCGGGTTCAATAGATTCTTATTTTATTTCTTCTTGTTTTTGTCCTTTGCTGCTTTCGGTGTTTATCTTTCTAATTCAGCATATTTTTAAAAAAATTTCCAAATGCTCATTTGAGGATATTTAGTTTAGTTTGGTATATTATGTTACAGGTCCCTTCAGTTCTTTAGTTGGTTTTATGGGGATACCTTTCTCAGCTGAAATGCGTCAATTCAATTTTAATAATTTTCAAAATAGTTGTGTGTGGATGTGGTCTGATTTTTTTCTATGGCTGTACTCTTCATAGTTTGAGACTGCTCACTTCTTTCAGTTCAGCCCGAATTGTTGTAATTTATTTTATGAATGGTGTTTCGATGGCAATGTGGTGGGTGGAAGGATTGGAGTGTTTTATTCTCTTTTGTTTCTTTGTTTCTTTCCTTTCTAACTTTATCCATCTGACTTCACCCTTCCATCCTCTGTCAATAACTCCCTGCTGTTGCTACTTCTGGCACCATTCACTTTCACTGAACACAGTGCTATGAACCACCAAGTCCTGACCTGTGTTCAGTATTTTGGTGTTTGATGTTGAACTTTCCTGCTTTGGTGATGCTTTTGTGTTTTATCTAATTCATCTAGTCTCCTGCTCTTTTAAAATTCTTAACATTCCTCTCCTTGTGCCTCCACACAGACAGTAGAAATACTTCTTAGTGCTCCTGGATATGTGAAACATCTGTGGTTTTGTTTGTTCTCCTTGTTGGTTTTATAGTTTTTTGGGAGAAGGATCAATGAGGAGATTCAAGCTCAGACAGCCAACCTTGTTCTTCAAGGCTGTAGATCTTTAGGATCTAAAGGTGAACAAAGAAGATGTTAATGAGAAAGTTATTTTAAACAAAGCCTTGAGAAACATTAGAAAGTTGTGCCGTGGGATGCATTTCAGGCAGAGGAAACAGCCTGATGGTCCTGAGGTATAAGCATGTCTGGCATGTTTGAGGAACAGAAATGAAGGGAGCTGGAGTGGATTATTGATGGGTAGGGAAATATGGAAAAGAAGAGAAGTGGGTGAGGTGTGTTTGTAAGGACTGAATAAACATGCCTGAGGATAGAAATTGGAGAAGGTGGTATTCAAATATGTTTACATGACTTCACACCTTGTGTTCTTTGTACAATATGATGTTACAATTCAAAAAGAGTTTTTATTAAGTTCACCTATAATGAATATGCAGTTTTGAAGTTCAGGAAATAATCTTCTAGTGTGGGAGAAAGGTAGGTCTTTGTGGACTCAATTTATTTTCTCTGGCACTCGCCTTTCCCCTGAAGAAAACTGATAAAACTCCTGGTGTCATCAAGCTTACAGTCCATGGAGGGAGATACACAAGAAACATGGTATGTTAGTAAAAAGCACAGTATATTATAGTGACCATTACTAAACAGGAAAGTAGGATAAGTGCTGGAGAGATGTTCAGAATTGTAAGCAAGACAGCTGTGAAAGCTTACTGAAAAAGTGACATTGGAATGAAAAACCTGGAAGATTTGAGTTAGTGCAAGGTGTTTAATCATTTTGTAACTAATTTCCTCATTTGGAATTTGAGGAAGGATTACACTGAATGGTCTATGTCAAAGTATTTCCCTATACAATAGTACCTAATGGGTGCTCTTTGCATAGCTGTCTTTTTAATGCCCAGGTTTAAAGTTAGTAACACAGAAGACTGTGCTAGAGACTCTCCAGCAGAGTTTAAATGTTTAAGCATGGGCGCACATGTGGGCACGTGCACACACACACACACACACACACACACGACAGAGCCAATTAACTCTGGCAAAGATCATTTTGGTCTCTGATTAAACATTACAGCATATCACCTGTGGAGGTAGACTCCTGCAGAAACATTAAAGCAAGTTTTCATTAGTAATTAGAAAACAACATCAGATTCCAAGGGTGCTGCATAAATTTGCCAGTATATCTTAATTCATCAAATGCTGTCAGCATACATGACCTAGGCTCCCCATCATCAACAAAAAATACAGAAGAAAAGTTTATGTTTTATTCATTCAGTACTAATTTGCATGTGGTTTGATTAGAAAGAAAAGCAATGCAGTCAATAGATGGTGCCAGAGAGTTGCTTTTTACTGCAAGGCAGTGTTTCCTGAAGATAATCTCTTGTCCAATGATTCTGTGATTCCTTATCTCTGACCACGCTAAACATTTTTCACACATGGTGAGCTATCAACATAAGAAAAATCTGAAACGTTGTAATAGATTCACATTACTACATGTGGAATAAATCATTATACCTCTTTTTAAAGTGTTTAAATATATAAATTTCAAAAGAGGAAAATATTTCTCATGTATTATACTCACAAAAAGGAAGTGTTAGCATTTCTATAAAATTATTAATATATTATTTGAATTTATATTCCATATATTAACTTGAATTATGAATATATATGTGTATTGTATATATATGTTTTTAATAATATATGTTTTTAATAATACTGTAATGTCGTCTCAAAAATGATACAGGGAATACATAGTAGTTCCATCTACCTGTATGAGAAGATTTTCTCACCAAATCCTTTGGAGTTTGTTCTTCTGGGTGGAAGATGATAGTCTTATTCAACTATCATCCGTTTAAGCATAACACCACATGTTGCTCATTCATCGAATAAATATTTGTTGAATTAATCTCTCACAGTGATATCTTATTCTCAAGACTTCCCTCCTTTGTGTTATTTTTATAAAAGGCTTATTAACTAATCATATTCACTCTTTTTAGGTTCACATAAAGATTGCATATGTTGTCAACAAAACTTTTGTAAAGCCCTTCCGATTATAGACCATGTTAATCTTTAAAATTCTAAAATTTACTTAGATCAATGCCTGGAAACACAGATAACATGACATAAATGCCATAACTATTATTAATATAGTTAATATCATTAATATAGTTAATATTTATTATATGATTAATAACATGTATTGAACCACAATATTAGATTGCTTATTTCTAGGCTCTAACAGTGAAGATGAAATACGTATGGACTAAATTCAATCCTAATTAGGAGACAAATAGGGAAATTTGCTGAAACACAGAAATTTACTTCAACCCCCAGGTTTTGGCAGCAGTTAAATTTAGAGATAGAGGTAAATGCTTTCCATAGAATAAATACAGCATTTCAATTTATTTCATTTGAAAAGTTTAAAGTATCAAAAATAAGCAACAGGATACATAAATATGACATTTGGTATACATTACAGACTATGGAAATTGGCAAAAGTTAAGGTGACAATTGAAAATCATGACAATTTCATAAAATGTGTTATATAAAAAAATTTAAGAGAAACAGACTATTGAGAGATGGATGAGGAAATAAAGATAATTATTGAATTAGATTTGGAGCAAAGTAGGTAATGTATTGAGCCAATTGTTGGGAAGGAACAGGATGTCAGATTCTGTAGATAAAGCCTTGGAAAGAAAAGAGCAGGTCAATTGGATTAGGATAATTTAAAAGAGTAGAAAAAAAGTCCGAGTATCTTGAATCTGAGAAAATAAGAATATTTCATCAAGCCTTTGCATAGTAAAGATCTTAGAATCTTTTGCCAGAACCCTCACATTTTCTGACACAAAAATTGAACATATTATTAAATCCAAAAGGCTAAAATGTCTCATAAGGATTTCAGTCCCCTGTGATTACACATAGGAGTCTCAAGTATAAGACAATTTGGCGTCAAATGTGTTTCTACAAGTAGGCATAGCACTGGACTATAATTGTAAGAAGAGGATAAGAATGTAAATCTCTTCTTCCAAAAAAAGCTTTTGTTATCAAACTTATCATTTTAAATCAATCAATCTGATACCTAAAAACTTAGAAATTATCTATTATAAAGTTTACTGTTCTAATAGTAAGCATAGTGGATATTATATTTGATGATTCCATCACTTCAATTGGTATGATCTTAGTTAAAGGATTGCACTATTATTTATGCCATAGGATGCTCAGAACCCCTGCTAGTCACTTTGATACTCACTGAGTAATGATAGTTCTATGCTGCTATGGCCTTAGAGTAACTTCACCCAGGAAAGTATTACAGTAATCGCCTTTCAATAACTTCTGCAATAATTGAACATATTTCTTCTACATCCCTATCTTTGCTTAGATCTTATTTTTAAAATGGCTCTGTACTGGACATGTATTTTTTTTCATCTGAGTAAATCTTTGTAAACAACAGTGAGTTAGGTTTTATAACCCCACATTATGGATCTAAAACAGGCTGTATAATATGTTTAAGTCCATAAAGGGAGTAAGAGGTAAGGCTATGATTCAATTCTTGGTCTGCTTACCACCAAAACTCTTGTCCAATCTATCTCTGGGGCCCCTATATTCTGGTTGTCTAGGACAGTTCTGATTGACACCTGTCCAGCTTAGCATTTGTCCTCTACCAAAGTGTCTCATTTTGGATGATAAATGTTATAGTCACTCTAGAGCACACTAAGAAATCAGGATTATTTAATCAGTATTCAGACATTGCATCAATTCACTTGAAAACTAGAAATGTGTTTTCTACTGAAATGCTTAAAGAAAAATAGGACGAGATCTTGGACATCTATTCAAGTTAATCTACAGGACACTTGTATAAATCTCACTGTGTACACTAGCTAGTCCAATGATAAAAACAAACAAACAAATGTGATATGAAACTTGAGAGTAGTTGCCAGAGTATAATATTAGAAATGTTTGCATGCTACGCACATGCTTTCTTTAGAAAGAATTTGTCCCTGGGAAAGATGGATTAATAAAACTACTCTTGTTCAGATGCCTTTAATTATATACCACTTTTTAAAAAACCAATATTTAATGAATAGGTTATTTCTAGCCAAAAGAGTTATTAAAAAAGTAACTTTTTTACTTTAATATTCTAATATAAATAATTTGTACTTTAATATTTTCCATAGAACTTACGCATTCTAACATACCTTATTTTATACTTATTTATTTCACCTATTCTCTGTCCCTCTAAAAGGTAAGCACATTGAGAATAGGGCTTGTATTTTAGTGTTTTTTTTTGTTGTTGGTGGTGGTGGCTTGTTTTAATTTTTTTGGATACAAATACACACACACACACACATATATATATACACATAATAAATATTCACAAAAATAAATATATATATGTAGCCACAAAAATTAAACCACCACCACCACCACCATGTACATACATAAAATTAAACTACCAACAACAACATATATGTATATCTCATGTACTACACATATATGTATATAATATGTGTACAATGTATAATCACATCAGGGTAAGTGGGATATCCATCCACTCAAGCATTTATCATTTCATTGTATTACAAACAATCTAATTATACTGTTACTTAGTTTTAAATGTACAATAAATTATTGTTGACTGTAGTCATCTTGTTGTGTTATCAAATACTAGGTCTTATTCATGCTATTTTTTGTACCCATTAATTGTCCCCACTTCCTACCACCACTTTGCTTTCCCACAAACTTTCTACTTTATATATCCATGAGTTCAATTGTTTTAATATTTAGCTCCACAAATAAGTTAGAACACGCAAAGTTTATCTTTCTGTGCCTGGATTATGTCACTTAACATAATGACCTCAAGTTTCATCCATGCTGTTGCAGAAACAGACTCTCATTCTGATTTATAGCTGAATTCTATTTCATTGTCTGTATGTGCCACATTTTCTTTATCCATTCATCTGTTTATGGACACTTTAGCTGCTTCCAAATCTTGGCTATTATGAATAGTGCTGCAATAAACATGAGAGTACAGATATCTCTTCGATAAACCATTTCCTTTCTTTTGGGTATATATACTTAGTAGTGGAATTGCTGGATCATATGGTGGGTCTATTTTTAGTTTTTTGAGGAACCTCCAACTGTTCTCCATAGTGGTTGTTAAATTTATATTCCCACCAACAGCGTACAAGGGTTCCCTTTTTGCCACATCCTCAACAGGATTTGTTATTGCCTTGCTTTTGGGTAGAAGTCATTTTGATTGGGGTAAGACAATATCTTATTGCAGTTTTAATTTGCATTTCTCTGATGATCAGTGATATTGAACACCTTTTCATATGCCCATTTGCCATTTGTACGTCTTCTTTTGAGAAATGTCTATTCAGATCTTTTGCCCCTTTCTAAACCAGATTATTAGGGTGTTTTTATTTGTTGTGGTGGTGGTTTTGAGGCAGAGTCTCACTCTGTTGCCCAAGCTGGAGTGCAGCAATGCAGTCTTGGCCCAATGCAACTGCTGCATTCCGGGTTCAAGTGATTCTCCTGCCTTAGCCTCCTGAGTAGTTGAGACTACAGGTGCACACCCACATGCCTAGCTAATTTTTGTATTTTTAGTAGAGATCGGGTTTTGCAATGTTTACCAGGCTGGTTTCGAACTCTTGACATCAGGTGATTCACTCACGTTGGCCTCCCAAAGTGCTAAATTACAGATGTGAGCCATGGCCAAGGATTATTAGATTTTTTTTTTTTAGAGTTGTTTGAGCTCCTTATATTCTGATTATTAATCCTTTGTCGGATGGATTTTTTGTTTTTATTTAGCAGGGAGGTGTTTGGGGTCTTTTTACTGCAATATATACCGCAGTGTCTGCCATACTGCACATCCTCAATAAATATAACTTGACTAATAGAATGAAGAAATAGATTATGAATAAGCTGAACTTTATCTTAGAGATGACAATTGGTCTCAATTGTTGAAAGTATGTTTCAGATTAACAGCAGGATCCCCTGAATCAGCAACCTTATTTAGTTACTTTTAAGATTTTATGCATTACAGAGAACAACAATAGTTAATGCCTTATGGCATATAACTCACCAAAGCTTATAATAAATAATGCTTTGAATACTGGAAATGGATTTAGTAATTTGCCTCTTTCTCGCAGTTACAGAAGGGTATGGAGGGTAAGTTCCAACGAAAGTCAATTGTTTTTTGTTTTTGTTTTGTTTTGTTTTCTTATATGCAAGGGGACATATTTGCAGTGTAACTGATTATAAAAGTACAAGACTGGTTTTCACCCTGATTGAGGGCACAGCTAATTTTTTTTTTAAGTTATAACATGTGCCTGATTCTGCAGGCCCCAAGACAACTCCCTTTCTGATATGATTGAGGTTCTCCTTTGAAAGACAAGTATTGATCAGCAACTCTATTGGCAACCTGTAAAAATAGTTGTCCTCTTGAAATAGAGTTTTCTACTCATAGGAATATGACCTGACTCATTTAAATTAAGCCATAAAAATAGAAATACAGAGAGAAATAATACCCCTGACCGATTATGGACTATAAGTTAGGTACACTTGGCCCTCATTCACATCTTATGAGATGAGATATTTATATTCAGATTTCAAGTAGGTGTTTCAGAATCCAGGTTCATGATTTTTGGTAAATAGTAAGCATTCACAAAGTATTAGTGCCTTTATTTGTTTCCCCACCTCTTCCAGCTCTAACATTTTATTATTATATTTGAAAAGTGAATAGAAGCATACCAAGTTATCCAAAATTGAGTGTAGATTTCTTGACAATTAGTGTAATTGTTAAAGCATTATCTATCTAAGATAATATACTCAAATATATTTCAAATATTGAAATATATTTCAAAGCCCACATTACATGAAGATAAGAAATTTCAGCTGCTGACACTGTAAAGATTGTTTTTACTGTACTTTTAAAACAGACCAAAAATCTGTAGGCTTCCACAGATCTAGGGTATAGTAACAAATCCAGAAATTGCTGTGCTGTTGAAATGATAATTTTCTTTTCAAATTGCATAATAGGTGTTGGGTTTTTCTCCATCTCTTGTACTCTTTAAAAACTGTCCTGAACAGTGTCTGGAATGTAGTAGTTGCTTGTATAATATTTGTGCATTTATCAAATTAGTTTTCTTTTACTAAAAAACAAAGGAGTATGCTTTCACAGTAAAAATTTCCAACAACTCAATAACATTGCAGTTAAAAGAAAGCTTCTCTTCCTTCCTAGAATCCTAGTCTTACTCTCAGCTGAAACTGGTTATGGTTTTTTAGAATACTTCTTGTTCCAGCTGACAGAAAGCATTCATGTGCATAGCTTTCTCCTCAAACAGTGCATTAGTAAAGGGGCTTTATGGAGCATATATTAGCAAGTTCAAAGAGAATAGAAAAGCAGCTATCTGCAGATGAATACCTTCAATAGATTTCTAGAAGATAAAACCTTGGTGAAAGAAAGTCAAGTGAAAAAACAGATAACAGAAAAAACACTAATAAAAGGGCAGAAAGGCCACTTGAGGAAGTCTTTTCTACAAATGGGGGAATAAGTCAAGAAAGAAGATAGGAGATCCAGGATATTGTGGATCCAGCTCTAGATGAGATGTTGCAACAGGGCTACAGAGCTGCCAACTCTGGTTGGTGTATATTCTACCAAGTCAATCAACGGGCTGGAGGAGGGCAGATTTCAGGAGAGAGTTCACCATTTGACATGGATTGCTGTTCTTTTACTTTATTAAGTATACTCATGAGAAATTAAAATTAAATCCTAAGCCTGCCAACTACTGAATGGATTCTCTCTGGGTGAAGGGGATCTCAGAGAAAGCTTAGAAGCTGACTTCCCAGCAATGACAGGATGGGAGTTGGACACCACCTCCCATGTGCAATTAAGGTTTTCATGTCCCCTGCTTTACCTTTTAACACCGCAGGGCTGAAAATTATACCCTCAAATTATGCTAACCCGTTTTCAGAATATGGGTCCCATGGAGAGACATGAAACTCAACTGCACATGCCTTACTCCATTTATAAATATTCATGACTCCTTCTATAGTTTATTGAATATGTATATTTGGTCAATCCATTCAACACAAATCCCTGTCATATTTTTCTGACCCTCAAAATGTGTGTTTCTGGCTTTTGGATGGAGGCTACACTTCCTGGCCTCTCAGAGTGGCTACCCTGCAGGCTGCAACCTTTATGAGAAGTAAAGCTCTCCTTTCCCAATTTATGAATTTCATCATTCTTCAGTTGATACATCTTTTTAAATTTATGTATTGTATTTCTCTATAAAATGTATCTTTCACTTTCATACTTTATTTCTCTCCCTCTTATAATTAGAAAGCTATAAACACAGGAAATTATGGATAAACCTGTAGTTTTAGAAACAGCAGTAAGTATGCTGAGGAACAACTGAGTCATCAGTACTAGTGATCCCATAGAACGTGGTTCCAACAGTTTGTATAAAATGATGAATAGACAGAAAGTGCAAGTGGAAAACTGACAATCCAGAGCTGACAGTC
The DNA here is from genome assembly GCF_009761245.1 of Sapajus apella. Classification (NCBI taxonomy): domain Eukaryota; kingdom Metazoa; phylum Chordata; class Mammalia; order Primates; family Cebidae; genus Sapajus; species Sapajus apella. The sequence goes on along the minus strand of NW_022436943.1, from coordinate 15,314,007 downwards.
TCTCTGCTCAGAGATGAAGCGTCTTTGTATGACCCTTACATTTACAAGAAAATATAAATAAGGAAAAGTAAATTAAAAGAAAAACTCAGGTTGATAGTCTGTGGCTAGAATTTGTCAGATATGGTGTTGCAAGAAGTGGGGAAAGAGGAATTGGGGTAGGAAAAAAGGGGGGAACTACATCTCAGTCTCATATTAAGCCAAATTCTCCTTTTGGCCGTTTGTCTCAGTTTGCAGCTGGATATGGCTGCCGTGAAGAGACAAGAGCTCTCTAATAGAAGAAAGAAAAAAAAAAAAAAAAACAACTGAAAGAAGCATTTCTAGGTTGTCTCTGACTTGTTTCCAAGGAAGACAGCTTACTACAAGTTGGATAGATTTTTCTTTAGTGCTAGTGGTTTCAGGCTGTATAGGCATTATGTTTAATGGTGTATTTCCAGGTTACTGACCAATGAGCTGGTTAGACTAAAATAGCATTGTTGCAGGGTGGGTTCTCCCAGGAAACAGACACTGAGATGGAAATTAGATTGTGGAATGTTTGTTAGGAACTGTGGAGAGATTAACACCTTTTAAAAAGGGGTGTGGGGAAGTAGCATCAGGCAGAGAGAGAAGTGGAACTGTGATGCAGCATGGATACCTTAAGCTGACCCAGAGGAAGTTCTGGAGTGGATAGGGTCTGTCTGTGGCGCTCCCCTTTAGGCCCAAAGTGAAAGGGCCATTCTACCTCTCCCTGGATGAGACATTAGATGAGGGTCACCCCTGAAGAGTGTGCCCTTGGTCAATGGGAGGCAATCAGAAAAGGCTGTTTGATGAAGAAAGGTAGCTTGTCATAGCACTACCAGCTGCAGAGGCAGGCTCTTCCTTAAAGGGGACCTAAGCAGTTTAATAATATTGAGACATCAGAATAAGTTGAGACATCAGAAAAACTTGACAGAGAGGCAGAAAATATAAGAGAATAAAAGAAAGACTATACAATATGTGATAGTGGGCTAGGAGTGGGTAGAGGGTCAAGGCAAACTGCTAGAAAGGAATACGATCATGTAGCTTTACCTAGTCACAATAATATGGACATCATATATTGTTTTTGCCTTTTATATTCAACCTGTTAAAATTTGGAAGATTTGTGGCTACAAGGCCACAAATTAATGCACATGGTCCCCATATTAATTAAGATTAAAAATTATAGAAAACCAATATTTTGCAGTTGACAGTGAGAAGGTGTGAAAGACAATAGGATTACTAATGTCACTAAAAGATAAAGTTAGAAATCAGCAAATACTGTCTATATGAAAAGGACAATAAATAGAGGTTTAAGTATATTTTTCAAATTTACAATGGTTACCAGTAGGGAGACAATAAAAGAATAACAGTTTGAAGAATAGAAGTATCTATTCCATAAATATTTGGTAGGTGGTTACATTTGAAGTGATAATAGGCACAGTACTTTATAATTTTCTCAATTTCTTCTATAACTGGTCTGTTTGGATGTAATATCCCTTTCAAAGAAAAGATATTTGTTCTAAATTTTCAAATTTATGTACATAAAGTTGAGAATTGAGAGTTATTTGAATTTTCTACTTAATGATTTCTCTCAATATTACTTTTTAATTTCTCTTTTTGTGTCCTACTTTATTAAGTAGTTTATGTTATCAGTTTTTTCACATAACCATATGCTTGATTTGTATTAGTTTTACTGTATTCATACCTTCTAAATATCATTAATTTATACTTTTATCTTGGTTAACGTTTCCCCTTCTGTCTCATTAGAGGTATTTATTTTGCTTTTTTAATTTAATAATTAATTTATATTTTCCTATTCTCTGATAGTTGTTTGTATTTCTGTGGGGTCAGTGGTAATATCCCCTTATCATTTCTGATTGTGTTTATTTGAATCTTCTCTCTTTTTTATTAGCTAACTAGAAGTCTATTTTATTGCTTTTTTTCAAAATCCAGCTCCTAGAGAAATACAGAACACTTCACAAATTTGCATGCCTTCCTTGCACAGGGGCCATAATAATCTTCTCTGTATCATTTCAGGTTTAGTGTATGTGCTGCCGAAGTGAGCACAAACACAAGTCTTGACTGAGCCATCTAAACTATTTTTCATCTCTCTTATGCCATCAAATAAAAGATCATACTAAAAATATTGTAAACAAAAAGTAAAAGACAGTACCAGACCACTTATTATTTTATCTAGTATTTTCTGGATATACATTACTCTTATCACAATGAGAACTAACGGTCACCCTAATGGTTCAGGTTTTGATAGGCTTTTAGATCTGTATATGCTTTGTCAGTAAAACAAAGATAACAGATCTTTGATTCTGCCAACCAAGGTTGCCTCTATTCTTGTATGAAGAGTCAGCTGTAATGTATATATCTAACCACTATAACATATTTTTACATTGCTGTAAAATACTAGCCTATTTTTCCTGTTATTGGCTTCATGGCCTGAGTCCCTTACTTCTTAGGAGATCATAGCGAAGATGCTGTATTAAAAAGGGCCTTCATGTTTATTCATGTGAACAAAACATACGTATGAAAATGAGCATGCATGCATATGCACATATGTATACAGGCACATACACAACAATAAATATTTAACACTGTGAACCAAGCTCTGCACTAGAATCTTCAGATATAACAAAGAACTCTGTACTTATGGGAGGTTAGAGTTTGGAAGACATGGTGGAATGGAAAGGCATTGAAAAGGATGCAGAGCAATTTATCCTGGCCTTGTGTTTATACCAACTGAGGAGTTACAAAAAATATTATTTCTGGGTCCCATCCAAATCAAATAAATCAAACTGTATGGTTATAGAACCAACTATATGTATTTTTAAAATTTTCCCAGGAGACACTAATGTGCAGCAAATACTGAAAATACTCATAAAGACAAAGCTTTACAAACGTTTATCTGAAATCATATGAAAACTTTTCTGTGCCATCTTTCTTCCACTGCTGTCCTCTTGCTCCATACTCCCGGATTTAGTAAGAAGAAAATGAATTATAATACTAAGATAAATGGCAAGTTGATGGTGCTTGGAGTTTATTCATTTATTTATTCTGTAAACATTCACTGAGAACCTATTATAAGCTGTGTGCTGGGCACTCTGGTGGTAGTTGCTAATATGAAATTAACAAGGCATTGTTTTCATTATATCAATTACGAGAAACAAGTAAGTCACCCGTGATTGCATTCCTGAGCGATAAGGGCAACACTGTGAGAGTAAGTTTAAGTTAGGTAAAAGTGAGGAAGCTGGGCGTGGCTTTTTAAAACAAAAGGAAGAAGTTCCTTTTTCTCTCTTCTGTTTTGCCATTTAATTTATTTGTGGAAGAAAACGGGTAATTTGTCCTATAGATTTTGCTTATTTTGACCTTTTATTTATTTTTACTTTTTTTTTTTCTCTTGCATCTTGTATTTCCTGTAAACTGTTAGCTGAATCTAGAGACTTGTTCATATTCAGGTTCAAGTATGGGCCCGAACACTTCATAGGTAATGTTAAGTACTTCCATCAAAAGACCCATGCTACCTGTCTTAAGTGTCTTTGGATTTCATAGACCATTATTTTCATTCCCTAAATCCAGTATTTTATCAAGGACTTTAAGTAATGATTTTCTTTTACTCCTTCTTAATTTATTTGCCATCATTTTCTATGAAGAGGAGTTTTCTGTGATTGACTGTTTAGTTATGCTGCAGTACAGTGGATATAGAAAAATCAAGATAAAGGCTTGCTTCTTCATCAGTTTCCAAAATGATGAGTTGGTACTTGAATATCCAAGTTGGCTGATGAATAATTTTTCCTGTTATCATTATGAACTCATGTTTATTAAAATTAATATTTTTGGTCCATTACAATTATTTTCCCTGAATAATCCCAACTTTGATCAATGACAACCACTTCTGATTTGCTCCAGAGAACTTTAGACTTGACCCCAGTCATCACTGGTAGCTTCCTTGTTTCTGGTATGATATAATTTAACTGACGTATCTTATTCTTTCCCTGATCTACGCTGAGAACCAACAGCCTAACAAGTACCTTAGTGGGAGCTGATATTTAGGGACTCAATCTGAAAACCTGCCTGGAGTTACATAACCTAGGGAGGATGGCAGTGCTTTTCTGAGAATGAGTGATAAAATGGGCATTCCACATGGGCTGAGAAGTGCATGGTGCTCTGCAGGAAAATCATGCCATAGAAACAACAGGCTTTTTTAATGCTTTTTCATTACTACTTTTCATTGTCTAAGGCAATGTTTGTAGGCTCTATATCCCCTTTCCCCATGGCTTACCTCCTTTGATGATGAAAAGGTTTGACAGTAGCAGGCAATTATTTTATAAATTACCACTTCATTTAATGTGGTTCTGTGTCCATCAAGGTATATGATAATCAGGAGATACTTACTGAATAGTCACTGTGCTAGATTTAAGGGAATCAAACAGGATTAAAACCTTATTTCACATTGTCCTTCAGCCTATTTCAATAGCGTGATGAATGCTATTGGAGCCCAGAGCAAAAGGGTAATAAATTCTGCCTGAGAGAAAAGGAGAAACAGTCATGGAGTGAGTTTTTGGTAAAGATCTTGAAAAAATAAAACTTTGGTGTATGTGTATGTATGTAACAGGGCATTGGGGAATTGGGGCATTATTTAAAACAGATAGACAGCTGTAATAAAGACAAAGACAAAGTGATTTAAAAGTGGTGAGGTAGTAGACCCAGGTGGTTAGAGTATTGAGTGCCTGGGTGGAAGTTCCAACACTATGCTGAGAAGACACTTTCAGTCAGTTTGTTGAGGAATCAAGGTCACTTATAAAGTTATTATCTAAACTTGAGTAATTACAGTTGGCAATAAATAGAGAGGCATATTACTGACACACTGTACATATAGAACAGCTATTCTGATAAATGAATGTGAGGAAGGATTTAAAGATGACAACATAATTTTGCTTGTGATGACTGTTTTTAGAGCTTGATTGATAATGGAGTGAGACCAGAGTAGGGTAGTTAGAACTCAGAAATAACCTGATAAGACAGAGAAGGATATTAAAGAATTTTAGAAATCATAGAACATAAAGAAATCAAAACATAGACAATCAAGAATCAGAGAAATTTACCGGTAAATGTCAGATAATTGGCAGGAGAGCCATTAAGTTTAAGTAACTTGTTCAACAACACATCTATCCATCCATTCATTTATTAATTCATTCATAATCATTTCCTCAATGATTATCAAGGCCTATTAGGTTTGTGTGTCTTACGGTAATAAAAAACTGGGATTCAAAGCCGCAACTTTTAGTCTGATATCGGTTTGTCAAATACCCCCTGCACAGTCCCTCTCACTGGGTACACTTTGACTCTGTATGTTACACTAAGGTAATTAGACATTCATCCTTTTTCACTAAATGTTGACACTAGTTGATTATGAATAGTTTCTGGGCTTGCACAGGGTCACTTGGGCATTCTGTTTTTGGAACATTCACGTGCTTCTGAGCATGTTTTATTATTTTTAATTTCAACTTTTATTTTAGATACAAGGGTACCTGTGGAGGTTTCTTGCATGGATATATTGCGTCCACGTAATGAGTATAGTCCCCATTAGGTAGTTTTTCAGCACACAATCTCTCCCTCCCTCCTCACTCTAGTAGTCTAGTGTCTGTTGTTTCCACCTTTATATCCATGTGTGCTCAGTGTTTAACTCCCACTTATCAGTGAGAGCATGTGATACTTGGTTTTCTGTTCCTGCATCGATTCACTTAAGATTATGAGCTGAGCATGCTTTTGATCAAGTCTGTCCACAGTCAAGGATTCAAAACGCCCTATCATATAAGATGACCATTCACTTTTTACAGTCCAGACCTCAAGGAGATGGTGTACTTCCATTACTAATGGAGAAAGTGTGTCCAACTTCTGCCCTAGATTCACACCATAGCTTAATACATTACATATCCTCAAAAAATGGTCTACTCATTAAAATAAGCATAAATTTTTTTATTTTACATCCAACCCTATAAGTATTTTGCTATTTGATGCATCTCTGTAAATAGAGCAGTTTACAAACTAGAAGTGCACATTTCAACTGATTCCTAGTCTTTTCATTCTCTCTATATTCATCTTTGTTACTTTAGTCTCAAAACACCTGCAAAAGAATTCATGCTGATTCTTGCTTATTTGACATCAAAATTCCTGAGAGCTTGTTCCTCTGAACCAGGTTTCTTTCTTTTTTTTTTTCTTTCAGTGTAAGGGATCTTCTCTACTTCCTGCTGAAAAAGTAAAATAAAATAAAATAAAACCTAGTAATAATAACCTACCACTTCTTCCACTGATTTCCCACTGATAATAGGACCCTGGTCATGGACTTTCTGCCCAGGATCAGTTTTCATATTTGTTCCCTAAAAATACACATGAGGGACTTCAAAGCTCTTTTGTTGTTTTTTATACTTAAGGAGTTATACAACTCTTTCTGCCAGACATTCAAGTCATATTGAACACAGTGCTTATACACAAAGTAGCAATTTCTGTTGACTGTCCTTTGAGAAAGAGAAATGTCAGAGATCTGATCGCCCTCAGAGTTATAATTATAAAAATTATGTAAAAATTTTCATAATGTCTTACACCATAATACATTGGTGTAAGACATTATGAAAATTTCATATGGCTATGAAAAAATACCCAAGGCTTGGTAATTTATAAAGAAAAAGAGGCTTAATGGAGTCTCAGTTTTATATACCTCAGAAGCCCTCAAAAGCATGGTCAAAGGTGAAGGAGGGGCAAAGGTGTGTCTTATATGGCAGCAGGCAAGAGAGTGTGTGCAGGGAAACTGCCCTTTATAAAACCATCATATCTCATGAGACTTAATCACTGTCATGAGAACAGCATGGGAAAGCCCACCCCCATGATTCAATTACTTCCCACCAGGTCCCTCCAAAGACACATGGGGATTATGGGAGCTACAATTCAAGATGAGATTTGGGTGAGGACACACCCAAACCATATCATTCTGCCCCTGGCCTCTGTCAAATCGTATATCCTCACATCTCAAAACTAATAGTGCTTTCCCAACACTCCCCCAAAGTCTTAACTTATTTCAGCATTAACTCAAAATCCCACATTTTAAAGTCTCATCTGAGACAAGGCCAGTCCCTTCTGCTTATGACCCTGTAAAATCAAGAGCAAGTTAGTTAGTTACTAGATACAATGAGGATACAGGCATTGGGTAAATACACCTGTTCCAAATGGGAAAAATTGGCCAAAACTACAGGGCTACAGGCCCTATGCAAGCCCCAAATCCAGCAGGGCATTCAAACCTTAAAGCTCCATAATGATCTCCTTTGACATTATGTCTCATATCCAGCTCATGCTGGTGCAGGAGGTGGGCTCCCACAGTCTTAGACAGCTCTGTCCCTGTGGCTTTGCAGGATACAGCACCCTCTCCTGGATGCTGTAATGGGCTGACATTGAGTGTCTGTGGCTTTCCCACGTATACAGTGCAAGCTGTCAATGGATCTACCATTCTGGGGTCTGGAGGACAGTGGCCCTCTTCTTGCAGCTCCACTAGGCATTGCACCAGTGTGACTTTGTGTGGGGGCTCTACCCCCACATTTCCTTTCCACAATGGCCTAGCAGAGGTTCTCCATGAGGGCCCTGCCCCTGAAGCAAACTTCTACGTGGACATCCAGGCGTTTCCATACATTCTCTGAAATCTAGACAGAGGCTCCCAAACTTCAATACAATATACATGGAAGATTCTAAGGCTTGGACTTTCACCCTCTGAAGCCCTGGCCTGAGCTGTACCTTGGCACCCTTTAGAAATGGCTGGAACAGCTGAGACACAGGGCACCAAGTCCCTAGGCTTCACACAGTGTGGGGGGGGAGGGTTTGGGGGGGCGCTGGGCCCAGTCTATGAAACCATTTTTTTCTTCTAGGCCTCTGGGCCTGTGATGAGAGGGAATGCTGCAAAAGTCTCTGACATGCCCTGGTGATGTTTTCCCCCATTGTCTTGGCAATTAACATTTACTCCTCATTACTTATGCAAATTTCTTCAGCCAGCTTGATTTTCTCCTCAGAAAATGGGTTTGTCTTTTCTATCACATTGTCAGGCTGCAAATTTTTTAAACTTTTTATGCTCTGCTTTCCTTTTAAACATAAGTTCCAATTCCAAGCCATATCTTTGTGAATGAATAAAACTGAATGCTTTCAAGAACACCCAAGTCATATCACTAATGCTTTTCTGTTTATAAATTTATTCCACCGGATACCCTAAATCATCTCTCTCAAGTTCAAAGTTTCACATATCTCTAGGGCAGGGGCAAATGCTGCCAGTATCATTGCTAAAGCATAACAGGAATCACTTTTACTACAGTTTCCAACAAGTTTCTCATCTCAACTTACACTCTCATTTGGTTACATATGAATTTTAAAATAGTTTTTTTCTAATTCTTTGAACAATGGCAATAGTAGTTTAATGTGAATGGCATTGAATGTACAAATTGCTTTGGGCAGTATGGCTATTTTCATGATATTAATACATCCTATCCATGAATATGGAATGTTTTTTCGTTAGTTTGTGTGATTTCTGATTTCTTTGAGTAGTGGTTTGTAGTTCATCTTGAGATTTTTCACCTTCCTAAGTAGCTATATTCCCAAGTATTTTATCCTTTTTGTGGCAATCGTGAATGGGAGTTTGTTCCTTATTTGACTCTTGGCTTGACTGTTGTTGGTGTATAAGAATGCTAGTGATTTTTACACATTGATTTTGTATCCTGAGACTTTGCTGAAGTTGCTTATCAGCTTAAGAAGCTTTTGGGCTGAGACGATGTGGTTTTCTAGATATAGGATCATGTCATCTGCAAAGAGGAATAGTGTAATTTCCTCTTTCTATTTGAATGCCTTTCTTTCTCTTGCCTGATTGTCTTGGCCAGAACTTCCAATACTATTTGAATAGAAGTGGTGAGAGAGGGAGCATCCTTGTCTGGTGCTGGCTTTCAAGGGAAATGCTTCCAGCTTTTGCCCATTTAGTATGATATTAACTGTGACTGCCCCAACTTTCAGCATTACTCCAAATGCAGCTTTCTTTTGTAGTTCTTTCTTGCACTTCCTACTTCTTCCAAAGGCCAAATTGTACAGTCTGGATGATTACACAGTACTTTAACAGTACTTCAAAGATAATTCTTGTTATCATTATCTCATCAAGGCTGTATAATCCAGGTGAACAGGACCATTTGTCTTTTATCCTTAGCATAATTTTAGCATATGGAGAGTACTCAATAAATTTTTGATAAAGAAAATTTCCTCTGTTTAGTTCTTAGTGTAGTCAGTGCTTGCTTACTAGGTTATTAGGCATGAAATCCAAGATTACAGAACATTTAGAAGAAAGTAAATTTCTTCTTAAATTTTTGAAAGCAAATTGTATACAAGGTAAGCACAATTTGAGTTAAAGTTGCTTCTTAGATTTATTCTTACTTAATGTTTATTTAAAATTTTATCATAAAAAATATATGCCAATAGTTCAGATGTAAAAAAAAAAAAAAAAAGAAGAAGACATAAAATTTACTGCTATCTACTGTTAAGTAGCTCCAAGTTCTTAAAAATGTAATTATGTTTAGTTAACTTATTAGGTTGAAGGTTTTTAAGCCGTAAAACCCATAACAAATAAGATTTATTGTATTGCCAATACCATGCTGTTTGAGAAATACATTTTATTCTGAAGGCCTAGCAAATAAATATTTAAATTCAATATAACTTGAATTTTTCATGAAACTTCTTAAATATGCTTAATAAATGTTTTTATTCTTTGAATTACAGTGTAACTTTGGATGACTTAGGTGGTTTTTGAGATTATTTGAAGAATTTTTTTTCAAAAATATTAAAGTATAATCAGTCCACCAATTCTATTATTTTCTACTGATGATTTTAAGAAATTTGATGTAATAGATATTTACAAATGGCTCCTTAAATAGGAGATAGGAGAACTGAATGGAATAGACCTAATTCCCCAAATATTAGTTTAAAATTTACTTCAAGATAAAAATTAGCTTATACTGAGGAATATTTTCAAAATGAAATTTTAGGAGTTTATTTTTGACTTAGGTAACCAATATTTGATTATTTTCATGCTCATACAAATATTATCAAATTCAAATATCTTTTTTTTTTCCTCTGAAAGGCCAACTTTGTTTCTTTGTGGAAATCCTCACTATTTTATGTGTTTGGCCACATAAAAAAGTTTGTCCTTTTGGGTTCTGCCTTTTCTGTATATGTTATCCTTGACTTTTCACCATAGACATTAGATCATCTTTACGACGTATGTTATTCAGGTGATGGGTACTCTAAAAAGCCTTGACTTTACCCCTATACAATCTATGCATGTACCAAAATTATAGTCATACCCCATAGACTTGTACAAATCAAAGGAGAAAAAGTATTATTGGTCACAAACAAAAAGAGCATGAGTTGGTGAATCTGACTTAAAAGAGAACTGTGAGGCAATCCATGTGTTAATTAGTGTAATGGGGCAATCATTTCACAATGCATGTGTATATTAAAGCATTATGCTGTATATCTAGAGTATTTCCAAATATTATTTGTCATGTATACCTCAATAAGGATGGAAAAAAGAAGAAAAATAAATAAAAAATATAAAGACATAAAATGATAGTGATAAGTGACAATATTTTGTAAATGGTCTTACTTGAAAGAATATTTTCCCTTTGATGTTTTTCTGATCCAAGTAATTGCAATTGCAAAAACTAGGAATCACTAATGTAGAAATACGGATAGCAAATTTGGGTCACATATATTATGACTATATTAGAAATGCAGCTTATTTCTTTCTCCAAATAGTCCCTGAGATTTTGCAGATGTCCATACAGCAGAAATAGGTCTTAGTTTGTGGCTTGCATGCAAATATACAAAGCTTGATTGTAGGCATAACCCCTTTTTTCCTACAGCTATTTTATGAGAATGTTGCAATCAAAACCATGTCCTAACATTCCCAGTGTGCTCCCAAATCCCATGTCCCAGTTAGCATTTTTTTATGTGAGCAAACTGATTTCACAGTGAGTCCATGAGATAACTGAATCTGTCTCCAGAATTTTAGTGTTATCATGCTTAATAGCAAATGATTATTTAAGGTCTCCACCCAATCCTAAAACAGCCTTCTGGATTTTAAGAAGCTATCTAATAGCTAGTTATGCCATCATTAAGCCTCAAATAAATGATTACTGAGGGCCTTCTGTACTAGGAGTTGTGCGTGAACATAGGAATGAATGTAGAACTTACAATCTTTTCAAAATATTTTTATTGCTTGGGCTTGATTACATATTAAAAGATAATTTTTTTTTTGAGACAGTCTCGCTTTGTCACTTAGGCAGCAGTGCAGTAGCACGATCTCGGCTCACTGCAACCTCCGCCTCCCAGGTTCAAGCAATTCTCCTGTCTCAGCTGCCCAAGTAGCTGGGACTACAGGCGTGTGCCACAACGCCTGGCTAATTTTTGTATTTTTAGTAGAGACAGGGATTCACCATATTGGCCAGGCTGGTCTTGAACTCCTGACCTCGTGACCTGCCCACCTCAGTCTCCCAAAGTGCTAGGATTACAGGCGTGAACCACTGTATTCATAATGCACTCTCACACTTTGAAGGAGGAAATAAAGAATTAAAGGAATGAAGAAGCAAAAAGATTTTATCAAGACAGAACTATTTATGTTAAGCCTTCAAAGCTAAACTTCTTTTTCTCTAGTTGTCAATGTCCCAGATAAAATAAAACTTGATCTTGATTTGTCTTTTATTTAATAGACTAATAAAGAGTTAAAATTATTATGTTTGTAAAATGCATTTTAAATAACATGGTCAGTTATTCTCATATAGCACTAAATATAGATTGGAGATTATATAAACAGTTAAACTGGTCATTGTGATACTTATAACCTTAAAAGGAAATAAAAGAAAGTATAACTGGGAATAGGAATAGGCTACCTACTAAGAAATGATATGCTATAATGTCAAGAATAAATAATTTGCCTATTTCTTAATGATCTCAGTAAAATGTGTTTTTTAGAGATTTTTTGAATCAGAAAACTGTACCTATAACATATTCTATCTAACAATTTAAACTGGTGATAAACCTGGAAATAGAAAAGAATTGCTTCTGAATAGAAAATGCTTAAAACTAGTAGTATTTATTGATATTTTGTGCAATAAAAGAAAATAAAAGATGCAATTACTTCAGCTGCTTTCTCAGGTAAAGCTGTTTTTAAAGAAAACTTCTTAAAGTGATGGCTAACCCAGCTCCAACATGAAATGACTTTTTTATGACATTTTCAATATACCTTCAATGCATATACTTCTAGTCTAAATTATTAGCCGAGGCTACTTTCCCTTTACTCACCTCAGATAGCATTTTTCAAGAAATAAACTTATGTACAGCACAAGTGGAAAATAAAACCACTTTCTATTTCTTCATTTATAGGAGTTTGAACTTCTTTGGAGTGCTAGAACTATAGATTTTTCTGGATGTGTGCTTCAGAGTGAAGTCAAGTGATATTACTTTTCTCTTAAATTACCAGCCAGCTGAAAAAAATTGTTAGTTATAAATATCAAATTCCACAGATATCATAAGTTATACAAAAGCATTTTGCTTTTCACACTTTTTTTTTAACATTATATGGGAACGGACAACTCTTGATTACTATAGCTAAATTGTGAGCTTTATGAATTACTTCCTATACAAATGACCTCCTCTGTTCTGCAAGTGCAACTTTTTTTTTTTTTTTTGAGACGGAGTCTCACTCTGTCACCCAGGCTGGGGTGCAGTGGCAAGATCTCGGCTCACTGCAACCTCCACATCCCAGATTCAAGTGATTTTTCTGCCTCAGCCTCCCCAGTGCTGCAATTACAGTCATGCACCACCACACCCAGATAACTTTTTTGTATTTTTAGTAGAAACAGGGTTTCACTGTATTGGCCAGGCTGGTTTCGAACTCCTGACCTCAAATGATCCACCTGCCTCGGCCTTTTAAAGTACTAGGATTACAGGCCACCGCACCCGGCCAAGTGTAGGATTACAAGCCACCGCGCCTGGCCAAGTGTAGCGTTTTTTAATACAAACAAGCATATGATAAAGAATTTTGTAAAAGCCTGCAAAAGGTCAGAAACATTGTACAAACCTATTTCAATATGGAGTTCTTTCTTGAGTCTCTTTATTACTTTCACATTTCCTGCAGAAAGCTAAGTGCTCACTAGCAACAGTGCATAAAAGAAATAATAGTAAGGCCATGTAATCACTAAGTAGCAGAAGCACTGGCATCTCTTAAAATGCTGGATTACCTCAGTGCTGATCAGTGGAAAATCAAAAAGGATGGCAAGCCCTGTTGAGCTCTGAATGAAGAGGAGATTGCCTTGCTGAAAAATTATGATCAGAACACTTATTCTAGGCAAAGTAAGCAGGTTGAGAATGACATTCAACAACTTCTTAAGAAAATTAATGATCTCAGTAGTATTAAAGAGTCTGACACTAGCTGGCCACTACAAGCACTATGAGAGTTGACTGCAAGTAAACAAATGCTCCAGAGTGAACAATGTTTACAGGATGCAGGGTGTAGAAAGGTATTAAATTCTGTCTCTGAGAACTCAAAATACATTGTAAATATAGAGCAGATTGCTAAGTTTGTGGTGGACCTCACTGATCTACTGACATTGAGGCGGGGAAGAAATTTGATGTGGAAGAACATAGCATTAAATTCATGTTCCCATGCTTTCTAAGGTTGACCCAAATATTACCATGATCCAAATGGAGTAAAAACCTGATGTCATATGCACTGATATTGGTGGCTGTAGGGAACAGACTGAGAAATTGTAAGTAGTTGAAACCCCACTACTTCATCCAGACAGATTTGTTAACCTTGGCATTCAGCCTCCCAAGAGCGTGCTCTTTGGTCCACTAGGTACAGGCAAGACACTCCGTGCTCAGGTGGTTGCCAAATAGGACTGATGTTTGCTTCATTAAGTTATTGCGTATGAACTTTTACAGAAGCATGTCTGCAAAGGGGCTGAAAGGGTTCATGAGCTCTTCCTGATGGCCAGAACAAGAAACACCTGCCTTATCTTCTTTGATGAAACTGATGCTATTGGAAATGCTCAGTTTGATGATGCTGCTAGAGGTGACAATGAAGTACAGGAAAAAATGTGAGAACAAATCAATCAGCTGGATGGTTTTAATCCTCAAGGCAATATTAAAGTGCTGATGGCCACTGACAGACCTGATACATTGGATTCAGTACTGATGAAGCCAGGGAAATTGGATAGAAAGATTGAATTTAGCTTACCTAATCTAGAGGTTCAGACTCCTGTCTTTAAGACTCATACTTGTTAAATGGATGTTGAAAGATACCAGATCTGCATGGTTAGTACGACTACAACCAAACAGCACTGGGGCTGAGATTAGACGCTTTTGTGGAAAAGCTGGTATGGTTTATTGTTATTGTGGTTGTTTTGGATATTGAGTCTTACTCTGTTGCCCAGGTTGGAGTGCAGTGGCATGATCCCAGCTCACTGCAACCTCCACCTCCCAGGTTCAAGTGATTTTCCTGCCTCAGCCTCCTGTGTAGCTGGGATTACAGGTGCATGCCACCACGCCCTGCTAATTTTGTATATTTTTTAGAGACAGAGTTTCACCATGTTAGCCAGGCTGATCTCGATCTCCCAACCTCTGGTGGTCCTCCCACCTCAGAGTACCAGTGTGCTAGGATTACAGGCATAAGCCACCATACCCGGCCAAAGTTGATATGTTTTTGATCAGAACATGGTGAAAACTTGATACTGAAGATTGCTTTGGAGGCCATAAATAAGATCATTAACTCTTATGCCAAATTCAGCACTACTCCCTGCTAGCATGACACAATTGAGCCCTGAAGGCTTCCCAATGAAAACACATCTCATTGGAATACTAACCTTTTATAGAGTTAACCACTTCACGAAAAAGACTTCAACATTAAAAAATAATAATAGTAATTGTAATTTACTGAATATGTGATACTTGTGCCAAGTTACCGTGCTGGGCATTTATGTTTACTTGATAAATATTAGTTGAGTATCCACTATAAATTAGGATAAGGAGGATGATCACTGCCTTCAAGGAGCATGTAATCAAATATCAAGAGATATGTTCAATGCAATGATAAGGAGATTTAATGGGAATTATGAAAGGATGGACTAGCCTGAGGTAAAGCTTTCTGGAGAAGTTTATGATTGAACTTCATATTAAGGAAATTAGAAGATCTGCATTTGAAGATGAAGAGAAATTACATTCTAAATAAAGAAGTTGTGTGGACAAAAGTATTGATGAGAAAATACTGTCTGTGTTCAAGGAACTACAAAGAAGTTGGCATTTGAAAGGTTAGAACTGACCAGACCTGAGGCTGTGTATGCAGGGTTAAAATCATGCAAAATCTGCCATGACATTTTAAAATATTCAAACTTTTCTCTATAGGTGTGGGAAGTCAATCAAGGCTTTCAAAGGCCATACATGGCATATATACATACATATCTTACATACATGTCAGGGTACTATTTGTATTTATGAGGATGTATTAGCTCAGGCCACTATGTCAAATTGTCATAGACTGGGAGGTTTAAGCAACAGAAATTTATTTTTGCACAGTTTAGGAGGTAGGGAAGTGAATCAAGGTGCTGGCAAAGCAGGTTTTACCTGAGGCCTCCTCTTGACTGGTAAGCAATCACCTTCTTGCTGTGTGCTCATGTGACTTCTCTGTGGGAGCAAAGAGGGAGCAAGCTCTCTGGTGTCTTATGAGGCACTAATCCTATTCTGAGGATTCTACCCTCATGGCCTCATCTAACTCTCATGACCTCCCAAAGACCCCATCTCCAAATACAATTACATTGGAGGCTAGGGTTTGACATGTGAATGTACTAAGACACAAACAGTAAGTCCATAACAGGGGAGAAGGAAAGAAACAGAAGAGCAGCTGTGAGGGGAAATCAGTGGGTTTGTGTGATCAATCGATTGACGGATTGTAGCTCAGAGAGAAGATACAGTCTACTTTCTTCTCTACCCGTTGTAACCTAAAAACTCCATGCCACCAGGAGGCTATTGCACTAGTCTTCATCCTGGTTCTCTTCCTGCTCTTCACCCAATCCCCACCGTCATTTACACTACCACCCCTCATTCCACCACCCTCCTCAGCACTATTCAGCTCCTTTCCAGTACCTGATTCTCTCCCAATTCAGGACATTTGCACATTCTAGTAGAAAAAATAGGTAAGTATCCAAATAAATGCAACTCAATATGCTAAGTACTACTGAATCGAAGAAGTTAGTAATGGTAGTATAATCAGTTCTGTTATAAATATGACATATATGTTCCTGAAAAATTATCACACTATGTAGAATTTTACAATTTTAAAAACACAGGGCTAATGATATTTGGAGTTCAACATTCAAAATTTGTCAGTGCCATATATTTAAAAATAAGAAGCTAATGAAAATGGTAACGTGTGTGTGTGTGTGTGTGTGTGTGTGTGAATAGTTAAGAAATACGTAAATGATAAAAAAGTGGGTATTTTTATTCTAAAATCTGGTTTGCTTTTGGAAGTGGGTATTAAAAGGGTTGCAGCTTGTGATGTATTAGGAAGTAGGAGGGCAAGGAACTGAAATCAGAGCAAAGGTTGTATTAGGTTCAGATAGATGTGTCTTATAAAACATCCAGTGGATTAGGGTAATTTTGTGTATCCCCACCTAGCTTGGACATAGCTTGGACATAATTTTTTGCATTCCCCTCATGTTTCTCATGAAGGAAATTGTGCATAAGCAACCATAATTTTTTTCTTTATATCAATTCCTTTAGAACAAATTTACATTTTCAAAACAAGCATTATAGCAGAACAGACAATAATTGTGCCTTGAACAGTCTGAAAAAGCATCACAAAAGTGGCAAAGTAAACAGAGTCTTCTAACATGAAAAGCTGTATATCAGCAGAAATGAGGAAAAGGAACCAGGCAAAAGAAACAACATACATAGAGGAAACCAAGCATGAAAGAGAACATCATGTTTGGCAAACTGCTAGCATGTTATTTTCCTATATTAATACATCATATTGTTTGTTTGTTTAAAGACAGGGTCCAGCTCTGGCAGCCCAGCTGGAGTGTAATGGTACAATCTCTGCTCACTGCAACCTCCACCTCCCAGGTTCAAGCAATTCTCATGCCTCAGCCTTCTGAATGGTTGGGATTACAGGCGCATGCCACCATGCCCAGCTAATTTTTGTATTTTAAGTAGATACAGGGTCTCACCGTGTTGGCCAGGCTGGTCTCAAACTCCCAAACTCAAGTGATCCTTCTGCCTCAGCCTCTCAAAGCACTGGGATTATAGGCATGAACCATTACACCCAGCCATTATATCATAATGTTTTTTAAAGTTTTTTCAAACATTATCTTCCTCATCATAAATGTTATAATTCACATTTTTACATTTGATTTTTTACATTTACATTTGATTATTACATTTACATTTTTTTATTTCTCATTTCTCCCAATGATAAGGAAAATTGCCTTCATTTGATGCCTAAAATCTTCATTATATATATGTGCTTCTATTTTTGTGTAATCCACCTAATAACATGGCAACATTGTAAAAATTTCAAATACTTTCATTCCCACTGAATTAGCTTTGCCTTGATGTTAAATATTACAAATACTCTTTCCACATTAAAAAAAATTAACAACATGCTCATAGTTTGAAATGACAAAAATTACAACTTTATGAATTCTAATCCAGGAGTAATCATGTTTTCATTTCCTGTGTTCTGAAATATTATAAACTTGGTAACTTAAATTAATGTTAATTAGAATTTTAAATCCAGCCAAATAAATATTGTTCCTTGAGGTTTAATTTAGCCTATCCTATTTCAAATTACAAAATACAAAATGTGTTCTTATGTTACATGGATTCATAATATCTATTAACAATCGCTTATTAAATGCCTACCATATGTATAAAATGATCTTAGGGTCTATGATTCTATTTCATTTCATTTCATGTCTTATAATTTCCAGTGTTCCCTCTTTTGTTGAGTGTTGAATATCTGTACTCAGAGCACTCTTGATAGAAGCACATTGAATGGAAAAAAATACCTGAGTGAAAACAGCACTATTATTTCACTCAACTGATTAGGTTAATTGATTTCTTGATAGACACAGGCCTTATTCAACATGGATGATCAAATTTATTATAGTTTCTGATCCTTTGAGGACACTGAAATCTAAGTTTTATAATAACTTACTCCTTTATATAGACAAGTATCTTGGTTAGCTCAGTTACTTGAAATACAGAAAATTGTAATAATGAAAAAATGTGTTGTATAATTGGCAAAATCATTGAACCAATTCTACTTGTAGTACATTGAATTTTTAGGGCTCTATGGAGTATTTTACAGAAATTTCCTAAAAACTTCTTATTTTATGCAAAACTTCTATAATTTTTTTGTTTGGAGTATTTATTCAATTTCTTACTATATGTTGATGACATTTGTGTTACTGATATTAAGATAGTTAAAGTAATAACTCTTACAATGCATGCTCTGTTAGGTAACTCCTTTGATTTTTATTTTCATTTCTCATTATCCCATCTACCTTTTTGCTCAGTTCATTTTTGGGCACTTTACAGATGAAAATAATATGAGAAAGACAATATATTCATCATCAGTTAATTCTACTCTTTTTGGGATAAAGAAAAGAAAAAATTTAAATGGACAAATGAAAACTCAAAGTATTTCATTTATTTAATTCCTCCCCCAATTGCCATTGATGAACTAAGCTACTTCTCTATTCCTCATAGTTTTTTTCTTTAACATCAGAACACATATTTGTAATGCAAAACGATTATGAATAAGACTTGCCTTTCTATGTTATATAACATATAATATTCATCAGTATAGTATTTATCTGGAAGAGGCCTTGGAATTCTATTATCTAGAATGTTAGCTGACATTGTTACAATTTCAAAATATGCTACAATGTTATAGTAATCAAAATGGCATGATGCTGGCATAAAAACAGATATATAGATCAAAGGAACAACACAGAAATGCCAGAAAAAAAAAAACAAACAAACAGATATGTGGTCAAAGTGTGCCAAAAACACACAGTGGGGAAAGGATAATCTCTTCAATAAGTGTTGCTGGGGAAACTGGACATCTTAATGCAGCAGCAGAAAAAAAAAAAAAAAAACTTGATTGTTTTCTTACCCCATATGCAAAGATCAACTCAAAATTGATTAATGATTTAAGCATAAGACCTGAAACTGTAAAACTACTAGAAAAAAAATGGGGAAAAGGCTTTTTTTACATTAATCTGGTAATGATTTCTTTGCTGTAACCTCAAAAGCACAGGCAACAAGACCAAAAGTAGAAAAATAGGATTTCATAGAACCAAGAAGCTTCTGCACAGCAAAGGAAACAATCACAAAGTGAAGAGGCAACCTATAAAATGGGATAAAATATTTGCAAACAATACATATGAAAATTGGTTAATATTTGAAATACATAAGAAACTCAAACACCCTAATAGAAAACAACAAATAATCTGATAAAGAAATGGACAAAGGGATGTGAAAAGACATTTCTTCAGAGAAGATTTACAAAGGGCCAACAGGTATATGAAAAAAATTCTTAACATCACTAATTATCAGGGAAATGCAAATAAAAACTGTAATGAGATATTAACTTATACCCTATTAGACTGATGCTTACACGTTAGAATGACTGTCATCAAAAAGACAAAAGATAGCAAGTGTCATCAAGTGTGGAGAAAAAGCCCTTTTACACTGGTGATGTGAATATAAATTGGTATAGCCATGATGGAACAGTATTGAGGTTCCTCAAAAAATTAAATCTAGAACTGTTATATTATCCAGCAATTACACTACTGATTGTATATTGAAAGGAGGAAGAGTGTCATCTCTCCTATGTTCATTGTAGCATTATTCACAATATCCAAGATATGAAATCAACCTAAGTTTCCATCAGCTAATGAATGGATACAGAAAATGTGGCATATATAAATACAGAGGAATCTGAGTCAGCTTTAAAAAGTGGAGGAAATCCTGTCATTTATAACCATATGAATGTACTTAGAGGACATGTTGCTAAATTAAATAAGCCAGGCACAGAAAGACAGATACTACATTATCTCATTTACATGTGGAATCTAAAAAAGTCAAATTCATAAAATCAGATAATAGAATGATAGTTGGCAAGGACTGAGGAGTGGGAGAAATGGGAAGATGTTGCACAGAGTATAAAGTTACAGTTTTGCAGGATAAACAAGTTCTGTACCTAATGTACAGAACCATGGCTATAGTTAGTGCTGGGAAAGTAGATCTTAAATAGTCTCTTCACACGAAAAGGTGATGGATGTGCGATGGCTTATGCCTATAATCCCAGCACAAGGTCAGGAGTTTGAGACCAGACTGAACAACATAGTGAATCCCCATCTCTACTAAAAATACAAAAATTAGCTGGGCATTGTGGCACGCACCTGTAATCCCAGCTACTCAGGAGGCTGAGGCAGGAGAATTGCTAGAGCCCAGAAGGCAGAAATTGCAGTGAGCCAAGATCACACCACTGCATTCCAGCCTGGGTGACAGAGCAGTGAGACTCCATCTCAAAAAAAAAAAAAAAAAAAGATGATGAACATGTTAAATGGCTTGATTATAGTAATTCTTTCTTAATTTATATTTATATCAAAACACATACAAGTATAAATTGTAAATATATACAATTTTTATTCGTTTATTATACTTTACTAAAGATAGAAAAATTTAAAAATAAAGATTTTAAATTTTTTTAAAATTATTATACTTTAAGTTCTGGGGTACATGTGCAGATTGTACAGGCTTTTACGTAGGTATACACATGCCATGGTGTTTTGCTGCATCCATCAACCCATCATCTACACTAGTTATTTCTCTTAATATTATCCTTCCCCAATACCCCCACCCTCTGCTATCCCTCCCCTAGTCCCCCAACTCCCTGACAGGCCCCAGAATGCAATGTTCCCCTCCCTATGTCCATGTGTTCTCATTGTTCGACACCCACTTATGAGTGAGAACATGCAGTGTTTGGTTTTCTGTTCTTGTGTCAGTTTGCTGAGAATGATGGTTTCCAGATTCATCCATGTCCCTGCAAAGGACAAGAACTCATCCTTTTTTATGGCTGCATAGTATTCCATGGTATATATGTGCCACATTTTCTTTATCCAGTCTATCATTGATTGGCATTTGGGTCAGTCCCAAGTCTTTGCTATTGTAAATAGTGATGCAATAAACATGTGTGCATGTGTCTTTATAATACAATGCTTTACAATCCTTTGGGTATATACCTGGTAATGGGATTACTGGGTCAAATGTCATTTCTATTTCTAGATCCTTGAGGAATTGCCACACTGTCTTCCACAATCGTTGAACTAATTTACACTCCCACCAACAGTGTAAAAGTGTTCCTATTTCTCCACATCCTCTCCAGCATCTGTTGTCTTCAGATTTTCTTTTCCCATTTATTTATTTTATTGCATTTTAGGTTTTGGGGTACATATGAAGAACATGCAAGATTGTTGCATAGGTACACACGTGGCAGTGTGATTTTTTAATGATCACCATTCTAACTGGCATGAGATGGTATCTCCATGTGGTTTTGATTTGCACTTCTCTAATGATGAGTGATGATCAGCTTCTTTTCATATGTTAGCTGCATAATGTCTTCTTTTTAGAAGTGTCTGTTCATATGCTTTGTCCACTTTTTGATGGGGTTGTGTTTTTCTTGTAAATTTGTTTAAGTTCTTTGTAGATTCTGTATATTTTCCCTTTTTCAGATGGGTAGATTGCAAAGATTTTTTTTCCCATTGTGTTGGCTGCTGGTTCACTCTGTTCATAGTTTCTTTTGCTGTGTAGAAGCTCTTAATTTTAATTAGATCCCATTTGTCTATTGTGGCTTTTGTTGCTATTGCTTTTGGTGTTTTAATCATGAAGTACTTGACCGTGCTTATGTCCTGAATGGTTTTACCTAGGTTTTCTTCTAGGGTTTTTATGGTGTCAGGTCTTACGTTTAAATCTTTAATCCATCTGGAGTTCTAATTGTTGTATAAGGTGTAAGGAAGGGATCCAGTTTCAGTTTTCTGCATATCGCTAGCCAGTTTTCCCAACACCATTTATTAAAAAGGGAATCCCTTCCCCATTGCTTGTTTTTGTCAAGTTTGTCAAAGAGCAGATGGTTGTAGATATGTGATGTTACTTCTGAGGCCTCTGTTCTGTTCCATTGGTCTATATATCTGTTTTGGTACCAGTACCATGCTGTTTTGATTACTGTAGACTTTAGTATAGCTTGAAGTCAGGTATCATGATGCCTCCAGCTTTGGTGTTTTTTGTTTTTTTTTTTTTTCCTTAGGATCATCATGGCTATGTGGGCTCTCTTTTGGTTACATATGAAGTTTAAGGTGGTTTTTTTCTGGTTCTGTGAAAAAAGTCAATTGTAGCTTGATAGGGATAGCATTGAATCTATAAATTACTTTAGGCAGTATAGCCATTTTCACGATACTGATTCTTCCTAATCATGAGCATGGAATGTTTTTCCATCTGTTTGTGTCCTCTCTTATATCCTTGAGCAGTGGTTTGTAGTTCTCCTTGAAGAGGTCCTTCACATCCCTTGTAATATAATAGGTATTATATTCGCTTTGTAGCAATTGTGAATGGGAATTTGCTCTTGATTTGGCGCTCTGTTTATCTGTTATTGGTGTATAGGAATGCTTATGATTTTTGTACATTGATTTTGTATCCTGAAACTTTGCTGAAGTTGCTTGTCAGCTTAAGGAGGTTTTGGGCTGAGATGGTGGGATCTTCCAAATGTACAATCAAATCACCTGCAAATAGAGACAATTTGACTTCCTCTTTTCCTAATTGAATGCACTTTATTTCTTTTTCTTTCCTGATTACCCTGGCCAGAACTTCCAACACTATGTTGTATAGGAGTGATAAGAGAGGGCACCCTTGTCCTGTGCCAGTTTTCAAAGGGAATGCTTACAGTTTTTGCCCATTCAGTATGATATTGGCTGTGGGTTTGTCATAAATAGCTTTCAGTATTTTGAAATACATTCCATTGTTACCTAGTATATTGAGAGTTTTTAGCATAAAGCACTGTTGATTTTTTTCTAAGGCCTTCTCCACATCTGTTGAGATAATCATGTGGTTTGTCTTTGGTTCTGTTTATGTGATAGATTACATTTATAGATTTGCATATGTTAAGCCAGCCTTGCATTCCAGGAATGAAGCTGACTTGATCGTGATGGATAAGATTTTTGACGGGCTGTTGGATTCAGTTTGCCAGTATTTTATTGAGGATTTTCACATGTTCATTATAGATATTGGCCTGAAATTTTCTTTTTTAGTTGTGACTCTGCCAAGTTTTGGTATCAGGATGATGTTGGTCTCATAAAATGAGCTAGGGAGGATTCCCTCTTTTTGTATTGTTTGGAATAGTTTCAGAAGGATGGTACCAGCTTTTCTTTGTACCTCTGGTAGAATTCAGCTGTGAACATACCTGGCCCTGGACTTTTTTTGGTTGGTAGGCTATTAATTGCTGCCTCAACTTCAGACCTTGTTATTGGTCGATTCAAGGATTCAAATTCTTCCTGGTTTAGTCTTGGGAGGGTGTAAGTGTCCAGGAATTTATCCATTTCTTCTACATTTACTGGTTTATGTGCATAGAGGTGTTTGTAGTTATCTCTGATGGTAGTTTGTATTTTTGTGGAATTAGTGGTTATATCCACTTTATCATTTTTTATTACATTTGATTATTCTCTCTTTCCTTTTTTATTAGTCTGGGTATTGGTCTATCTATTTTGTTGATCTTTTCAAAAAACCAGCCCCTGGAGTTATTGATTTTTTGAAAGGGGTTTTTGTATGTCTGTTTCCTTCAGTTCTGCTCTGATTCTAGTTATTTCTTGTCATCTGCTAGCTTTTGAATTTGTTTGATCTTGCTCCTCTAGTTCTTTTAATCGTGACGTTACGGCGTCTGATTTAGATCTTTCATTGCTTCTCATACGGGCATTTAATGCTATAAAATTCTCTCTAGACACTACTTTAAATGTGTCCCAGAGATTCTGGTAGGTTGTGTCTTTGTTCTTACTGGTTTTGAAGAACATCTTTATTTCTGCTTTCATTTTATTATTTATCCAGTAGTCATTCAGGAGCAGGTTGTTCAGTTTCCATGTAGTTGTGCATTTTTTAGTGAGTTTCTTAATCTCGAGTTCTAATTTGATTGTACTGTGGTCTGAGAGACTGTTATGATTTCTATTCTTTTGCATTTGCTGAGGAGTGATTTACTTCCAATTATGTAGTCAATATTAGAGTTAGTGCAATGTGGTGCTAAGAATAATGTATGTTCTGTGGTTTTGGGGCATAGAGTTCTGTAGATGTCTATTAGGTTTGCTTCGTCCAGATCTGTGTTCAAGTCCTCGATATCCTTTTTAATTTTCTGTCTCATTCATCTGTCTAATATTAAAAGAAATTTATAATGTAAAAGAGCTATTTTTTAATAAAATCTGTCTCACCTTTACATAACATAGAAGTAGAAATCAGTCTTTAAGTCTTATAGCCAAATATTAAATATTTTAAATAAATTCAGAAAATTGATCAAAAGAAAGTAGATGATAAATTCTGAAGCTGGATCATGAGGACCCAGATTTTGGCGACATTGGCAATATTATCTATTCACATTTTTCAATAAATTTATCAGTAAAGCAAAGTTATAGAAATGTAACTGTATAGGTGTAAAATTACATAACTACTTTCAAATGGTGTAATTCCTATTTTTTTTAATCTTTGTAAGACTGATTTTTGAGGTTGAAAGAAAAAAGAAATTTAGTATCTCTAAGCATTTCACAGTAATAACATTTTCCAGGCAAGTCAAAGTACTGTTTGGAGAATTTCCACATTGCTGGCATTTATTAAACCTAAAATTTGAAATTACTTTCTTCTGTTTTATTAGACTACAAACATTTTGTATTGTTTGTCAGGATAACTTTATATGGGATCTAGAAATGATAAATGGGCTTGTTATGAACTACTACTGAAGAAATGCCAAAGGGACTTTGGTTTCTGTCATATATAAAACATGGCATTCTAGATTGCAGGGAAGGTTGTCTTTGTCCACAGATCTCCCTTGAGATAGAATCTGGGGCATTCTAGCCACCTCTGGCTACCTGCAAGTATAGATTATATTTCAGTTCTCTAAATCTCTTTGCTGGAAGAAAATCTGTGCATTTTAATAATAGTTTATTTTCATCATTAAGTAGTTGAAATGATAGCAAATTGAGAAAGGTTCTAAAATAAAGAGTAAGACTTCCAAATCACTGATTATACTCCTAAAGAGCTAGGCACAACCCCATTTAATTCAAGAAAGATCAGAGGAGCACCTCCTAAACTACACATGCTAGTCTTGCTTCCTCCCCTCATATCTTATATAGAAGTGGTGAAGCCTGTAGCAGATGGATCCTGGGGTGCTAGGAAAGCAATAGATGAGAGTGAGTCTTAACTGTCCTGGAGAGAAGGCAGGAGAAAAATATTCCAGATAGATAGAAAGCACATGCAAAAGAAGTGATACTAAAATCACTGGAACAAGAAAATACAGTCCAAGCTTTCTCATGTGCATAGATACAAAAATCCTAAACAAGAGCAAAATATTAGCAAATCAAATGCAGTGATTCATAAAAAGTGTAAAACATCATGATCACATTGGGTTTATTCTAGAAATGAAGATATGGTAAAACACTTAAACCAAAATATTTCACAATAAATGAGAAAAAATCATATGTCAGTAGTTATATTTTGACCAAATTCAATATCTAATCATGATTTTAAAAAAACTTTGGAAAATTAGAAGAGAAGAGAATGTCTTTAATGTAACAAGTTTCTGAAAATAGAAGTTCATGCACATGAGTAAAATCATGCTTAGCAATGAATTGTTGAAACTTTATGCCTTGAAATAGTGAGAAAAAGATCCACATTCTCACCACTTATATTTAGTATTACACTGTATGTCATAGCCACTGAAGACAAAAATAAAAACTATCCCTATTTATAGATAACTTGATTGAAATATATAGAAAATAAAAAACAATATGAACTGTTCAATTAGAATTAGTTAAGCAATTCTAGAAGGTCAATATACAAAGTCATTTTTTGTTCTATGTACCAGCAATAGCAATAAAACATAGAATATGAAATTTTAAAGGGATATCACTTAAAATAGCTTTAACAATTATAATGTTTCAGCATAAATCTAATGGAAGGTGTGGGATATCACTACTCTGAAACCTGCAAAACCTGTTCATGGATTTGAAGACTTAAAATATCACTTCTCACAAATTATAGATTTAATAAAATATCCATTCCAACATATTTCTGGTATTTCTCCTTCTGCTGCTGAAACTGAAAAGCTAAAAATGCAAAGTACGTAGCATCTATTTTGCCTGTATATGTTGTAAAGGTAGAGCATAGTTCAGGATCTGGCTATTTTTCCAAATACTTGAGTCTTATTTGTTGTAGCGGTAACAGTGATGGCAGATTATCTGAATGGGTCAATGCAATCATAAGAATCTTTCTACTAGAGAGGAAGGAGAATCAAAGTAAGAAAAAGGAGATATGATAATGGATTCAGGGGGTGGAGCCACTAAGATGAAGGAAGAGGCGATGAGCCAAGGATAGTAGGTAGCCTCTAGAAGTTAGAAAAGGCAAGCAAAAATTATCCCTGAAATCTTCTTAAATAACATACCCTAACCAACACCTTGTTTTAAACGTCTAACTTCCAAGATCTTTGGAGTAAATTTGTGTTATTTTATATTATTAAATTTGTGGTAATTTGTTACAACAACAATAGAAAACTAATACATTCATTCAATTCATAAATATTTATAGAGAAATTAGTATATCTCAGACACTGGCTGGTTGTTGGGGAAAAATGTATTATCCCATTCTCACACTGTTAAAAAGAAGTGCCTGAGACTGGGCAATTTATACAGGAAAGAGGTTTATACTGAAACCTCAATTAGAATTAGTTAAGCAATTCTAGAGGGTCAATATATAAAGTAATTTTTTATTTTGTGTACCAGCAATAGCAATAAAACATAGAATATGAAATTTTAAAGTGATGTCACTTAGAATATAGCCAGTTTCACATGGCTGGGGGGCCTCACAAACTTACAATTATGGCAGAAGGGTAAGTAAACACATCCTCATTCAGATGATGGCAGGAAGGAGATATGTCAAGCAAAAAGGGAAACACCCCTTATAAAACCATCAAACCTCATAAGAACTCACTATCACAAGAACAGCATGGAGGTAACTTCTCCAATGATTCAATTACCTTCCACTGGGTCCCTGCCACAACACATGGAGATTATGGGAAAAACAACTGAAGATGAGATTTAGGTGGGGACAGAGCCAAACCACATTGATATAATAGCAAATGAAAACTTGAAGAGGAGAGAATATTTTCAGATTCATTTTATGAGGACAGCATTACTCTGACACCAAAGCCTGACAAGGGTATTACAAGAAAAACAATTACAGGCTGATATTTCTGATGAAGATAGATGTAAAAATTATCAAAAAAATAGAAACAAATCAAATTCAACAGCATTTTAAAAGAATAATTGATCATGATCAAGTGGAATTTAGTCCTGGGATATTACATAGTGATTTACATAGATCAATAAATGTGATTCACCATATTGACATGATGAAGGAGAAAAACCATATGATCATCTCAAAGATAAAGAAAAATACATTTTGCAAAATGTAACATTCCTTCATGATTACAAAAAAAGCTCTCAACAAATTATATATAAAAATAATGTACCTCAACACAATAAAGGCCATATATGAGGAACCTACAGCTAACATTTAACCAATGGTGGAAAGTTGAAACCTTTTTCTCTATGATCAGGAACAAGATCGCCACTTTCTCCACTTCTGTACAACATAATACTGGAAGTCCTAGCCAAAGCAATTGGGCAAGACAAAGAAATAAAATGCATCCAAATTGGAAAGGAAAGAGTTGAATTTTCTCTGTTTGCAGATGACATGATCTTATGTAGAGAAACTCTAAAGATTCCACCAAAAGTCTGATTCATATCAGTCCATTAGAAATGATAAACAAATACAACAAAATTGTAGGATACAAAATCAACTTGCCAAGATCTGTAGTGTTGCTATTCACTAAGAACAAACTATTGAGAAAAAAAAAAAAGATTAAGTAAACAATCCCCATTTACAATAGCATCATAAAAAATAAATGTAGGAGTACATTTAAGCAAGGAGGTGAAACACCTGTGTATTGAGAACTATAAAACACTGATGAAAGAAACTGAAGAAGACACAAATAAATAGAAAAATACCTGTGTTCATAGATTAAAGAACTAATAGTGTTAATGGCTGCACTATTCAAAGCAATCTGTAGATTCACAAAATACTCTTCATAATTCTAATGATATTCTTCACGAAAATAGAAAAAGCGATCCTAAAATGTGTGTGAAACCACAAAAGACTTTGAATAGCCAAAGCAATCTTGAACAAAAGAACACAGCTGGAAGCATCATACTATATAACTTTAAAATATATTACAAAGCAGTAGTAATCAAAGTGGCATGGTACTTGCATAAAAACAGACATATTTGCCAATGAATTACTGTTTTATGTTATGTTCTAATCTATCCAGAAATACTGGACTAGACTGTTTTTTGTATATGCTGGATTTGATATTTATTTTGAACATCTATGTGGGTATATCCAGTAATAATAGCTAACACTGTACTTGTCATTTTTCTAAGCAGTTTTTATATATTAACTCATTTAATTCTTATAACAATCCAGTAAATATACAATAGGTGAGGAAATATTTACAGATGAGAAAACTGTGGTATGAAAATGTGAAGTAACTTGACCAAGATCACACAGCTGATAAATGGCAAAACTGGGATTTAAATGAAACAAGGCAGTGTAGCTCAAGAACCAAAGGTGTTAAGCCATCACACTTGTAACACCTATAGAATTTAAATACAGAGTTTTACACAGGTATTTGGTCTATAAATATAAATTTAGTAAGGAAACAAACCAGTGGCATAGAAGGCAAGAAATGGATTTTTCAGGAAAAATATAATTAATATTGCCAGATATTAACTAATATCAAGAAGAATTAGGATTAACCAGAAATGCCTTGATTTGGTATTCATGCTATAAAAGTTTTCTTTTTTTCTATTTTATGAAGCCATATTGATTAATTACTATTTCTTGGTAATGTTTCAGGTCTTTACACATGTGTTTCAGCAGTTTATTTTTATTTTCAGTAATTTTCTTTCAGTTGTCACTAACCTGTTCATGTCATGGGCACCAACTCACAAACATACATCTCAGCTTATATTTTTATAATATCCTCTGAGACATAAATAATTTATTCTGTTTCTGCTGAAATTTTCTAAAATGTCATGCCCAATGATCTGCATGGAATGAACTCTGGTCATATATTTATTGACATATTACAGGGCCTTCTATCACCATAGACTGCCACTTTTCAAAACTAGAACTATTATTTCAAGTG
Organism: Sapajus apella; assembly: GCF_009761245.1. Lineage (NCBI taxonomy): Eukaryota > Metazoa > Chordata > Mammalia > Primates > Cebidae > Sapajus > Sapajus apella. The sequence continues at coordinate 15,284,357 of NW_022436943.1, read as the reverse complement.
TCAGGGTACTGGTTACATTCATTCTCTTTAATATGAACAGATAGTTTAACTGGTAGTTTTATCAAAACATTATTTTTGAAAACCTTATGAATCATGTATCTACTATAAGCAAATTTTTAAGGTTAAGACCATGGCTGTTTTATCTTTAACTGTCCCCTTGTATCTTGGACAAGTATATAATTAGTATTTGTTGCATGAAGTAATGAGGTATAGAATTCTATTTACTAATTATTGTTTTCTTACTCTGAGTAATGAGAAATTGTTTGTACTATGATTACAAATTGGTAGCAAACTTAGCAAAAAAATAACTTGCATCAACATTATTTGTTGAACACTAATTATGTATCATCACCCTATTCTTAGATCAACATAGTCCACTGAACTTTCTACCCCTCTCAGTGATTCTCTCACAAATACTTAATTATGGTCACCCATGGCTCCATTCTTTCCACACTCCTTCTATAGCACTCATCGATTCGGCCTCAAAAAGTGAACAATTTGTTGTCAAGGGCCATTTTTTCAATACACTGTCACAGAACCACAAATCTGTTGTGAACAGGATGATGACTCACATGAACGAATATATTCTGTAAGTTTATGTGATCACTTGCTAGTGTCTGTATTCCCCAGTAAAATAAAAGCTATACCAGCAATCATGTCTGTCTTTACTTAGCATTACATCAGACAACACAATTTAAGTGCACAGGGTATAGTATTGAATGTATTAAAAAACTGAAGTTAAATTCATTTAATTTAAATGAGGAATCATATGTTAAATCCTAAATTTTATCATTAAAAAACAGATTAATCTTATTGAGGTGGGAACACAGGTATTTATGCTACCAAAAACACATGTGATCATCAATCCGAGTAAAGGGCAACGATGAAACATATTTTTTTTCCCCTCAGTGATTCAAGATTAAGTAGTCACAAGATGAAATCTTGGTTCCTTCTTTGTTACACTGTTTTCCTACAAACATTTATTTAAATGATCTTAGAAGTTGAGAGCCAAAGGTTTTTAAAAAAATAATAATCACCTTTTCACATGCTGTATTTGTGTTCATATTTTGAGAATCCCCTAATGACTCATTTAAGTATTTACTGCGCTCTCCAGGTGGGCTTTCTGTAGCTTTCCAAGACATGATTTAAAAAGAATATAAGATTTTGTGTTTGCCAAACTAAAGAAGTTTTGAAAATAAAATGTGAGACTCCTTTTTTTCCCACCATAATTCCTGTTTCTGTATCTAAGGCCGTTTAAGTAAACATCTAAAAATGTTTTTTATACTGGTAAGAGAATCATGAATTTCATTTACATATTTACTGTTCACATACTGCTGTGCTGGTAATGGCAAATGCAGAGTTTATTCAAATAGTTGTCTTTGAAACACATATAAGAGGTCAAAGAATATCCAGGTTGTTCTGAGCCCTTTAGCAGACACAAATACACACAAAATGAGGATTGGAGATGGATTTCTGAAATGCCCTTGGGCAATGTAATGCTAAATTATACCTGAAAATTCATTCTATTCAACTCAGCAGGCTGAAGTAGCTCATCAATGTGGTGTAATTATAACTAAATAGGAACAGGAAAGGAATTAGGAGGACAGGATTGCTGTGTGTAATACTTTTGTAGACAGGCTGAAATGAATCTTATTAATATATATGATATTTTATACACATTTTAAATTGAAAATAATTAGAAATTTTGGAGTAAAACTGTTGATATTATTCTTAGAAACAAAAATATGCTGAATATGATCTATAAATAGAAATTGATATTTTTTTAAAGTCCATAAAGAATTACATATCATAGTAGTGGTCTTTGTCTATTTTAAGCATTATATTTTTAAACCATGAACAAAGCTTCTTAAAGTCTAGACCAACATTTTCAAAATTGTTTGGTTGAGTGTGTACAGTATATGTGTACCTAACTTTCTGACAGAATTTTATCTCTTTAATTGGAAATTTGCTCTGGGTCCTTCTAACCTACTTAATTCTTTTCCCTGAAGAACATTCTCCAAGTCCGTAATGAAACTTAGATTAGTGCAAATATATCATTTCAATGGGCTTCATGCACTGATTAGGCTTTACTTGAATATCTTTAGAATCGCAATATATGTACCTCTAAATTTTTTTTAACTTTTAAGTTCAGGGGTGAAAGTGCAGGTTTATTATACAGGTAAACTTGTGTCATAGGGGTTTGTTGTGCAGATTATTTCATCACCCAAGTATTAAGCCTAGCACCTATTAGTTGTTTTTTTTTTTTTTCGATTATCTCCTTCCACTCTCCACCCTCCAAAGGCCCTAGTGTCTGTTGTTCCCTTCTATGTGTCCACGTGCTCTCATCATTTAGCTCCCACTTACAAGTGAGAACACATGGTATTTTTTATCTGGAGTATGAGGATAGGTAAGTATCAGAATGCGTTCTCTATTGAAGTCTCACATATCAAATATATTCTCCCATTGTCTGACACTTTGAAAGTTTGACTGAAAGCATGTGTATTTGCCAAAATGACAGTAATTCCAATAATTCCAAGTGAAGTAAAATCCTAGATAGTGTTCTCTGTTCTCAACTGTTTTCTGAATTTTATTTCTTTGACAATTAGTTTTTCAACACATGAGATAGTGGTATTATGAACTGGGTACAGCTTTTGCAGCTCACAAACTTACACACTTCAGCTCTCCTGCCAGCTCTGTGAACTTGCCCTTGAACCTCAGTTCCCTTATCTGTAGGATGACGACTCCTTTACATAGCTGCTTTAAAATTAAAGTGACATAAACAAAATCCCTGATACAAAGCGAGCACTTAATACTTGTTCATTTTTATGATTCCACTTAGCTTCTGTAATTAATTAGTGAGCTATTTTTAATTAAAATATCTCATATATTCATTGATTACATTATAAAGCTAAAATTAGTGAACTCTAGGAGTGATTACATAAAATTATAATATAGAGTCCCAATGATAATAATATATATTCTTTGAAGCATAAAATGCAAGGTATCATACAGTGGAGTGCTAAATCCAAGTTCATCTTTTTTTAGCATCATGTATTTATTACCTGTCTCACACCAAGTAGAATTTGAGGTGACCTCATGACTTACCCCTACTCCTGACCCACTGCCGCATATATAAAATAAAGTAGAAATGTAACAAATTTTATATAGATAAAACACAGCAGAGAAAAGAAACCCTATAGAATACAAAGATGAAACTGGATACTCTAGTTCAGGGTCCAAAAAGAAGAAAGTCAGGGTGAGTTTCAGGAAAGACGGACATTGACTAAGATAGAATCAGCCAGGAAAAGAGAAAGGCAGAACTCTGAGAAGTCAGCAGTTTGTACGATAGGATAATTGCTACTTTATGTCTCTGCCTTCCTCTGCCTCAGGTGCCACTTGCTGGTCCCCACCATTGTCCTGGGTCTTCTGTACTTGGTTAATTTTCTCCAGCTACAGTCTGGCCACTGAAGAATGACACATCCTACAAACACCTCAGAACACTGTTTTGCTAGGAAGCTTTACCACTCACAACCCGGTGGCTTTTAAAATGGATAGATGATAGGCAGATAGATAGATAGATAGATAGATACATACATACATACATACATGCATGCATACATACATATATAGATAACATAGATGAATAGGTGATAGATAGATGAATAGTTGATGATAGGTAATAGATAGTTGATGATAGATGATAAATAGATAACAAATAGATGAATAGATAGTAGACAGATGATAGATAACAGATAGATGAATAGAGAGTTGATAGATAATAATAGATTATAGATAAGTGTATATTTCTTATTCTGTAAAGTTTTTCATAGTAAAATTCTTTGCATAATTTTCATTATCACAGAAACTAACATAATTTCAAGGATGTTTTAGTTTCTCATCATGATTCCCTGGAAACCCAGTACTATCCCTTCATTTCAGGACACAGTGGAGATGCTCTGAGGCAAAAAAAAAGCAAACCCATTCAAAAGTAGGCAAAGGACATGAACAGACCCTTTTCAAGAGGAGACATATATGAGGCCAACAAATATATGAAAAAGTGCTCATCATCACTGGTCATTAGAGAAATGCAAATCAAAACCACATTGAGATACCATTTCATGCCAGTTAGAATGATGATCATTAAAAAATCTGGAGACAACAGATGCTGGAGAGGATATGGAAAAATAGAACACTTTTACACTGTTGGTGGGAATGTAAATTAGTTCAACCATTGTGGAAGAAATTGTGGCGATTCCTCAAGGACTTAGAAACAGAAATTCCATTTGACCCAATAATCCCATTACTAGGTGTATATCCAAAGGATTATAAATTGTTCTACCATAAAGGTATATATCCAAAGGATTATATATCCAAAGGTATATATCCAAAGGATTATAAATCATTCTATCATAAAGGCACATGCACACGTATGTTCATTGTGGCACTGTTTACAATAGCAAAGACCTGGAACCAACCCAAATGACCATCGATGATAGACTGGACAAAGAAAATGTAGTACATATACACCATGTAATACTATGCAGCCACAAAAAATGATGAGTTCGTGTCCTTTGTAGGGACATGGATGAATTTGGAAGCCATCATTCTCAGGAAACTGACACAAGAACAGAAACCAAACACTGCATGTTCTCACTCATAGGCAGGTGTTGAACAATGAGAACACATGGACACAGGGAGGGGAGCATCACACACTGGAGTCTGTTGGGGGAGAATAAGGGAGGGACAGCAGGGGTAGGGAGGTTGGGGAGGGATAACATGAGGAGAAATGCCAAATATAGGTGATGGGGAATGGAGGTAGCAAACTGCATTGCCATATATGTACCTATGCAACAATCCTGCATGTTCTGCACATGTACCCCAGAACCTAAAGTGTAAATTTTTCTTTTATAATTTATACATATATAAATTAAAAAACAAAAAAGTTGTAAGCTACTGAGGAAGTATTCTTCATAAGTAAAATTATCTCTAGGGAGCATGGTACAGCAGTTCTCCCATGTCATGCTTGTCCTGTCCACTCCAGCTGCTATAACAAAATGCCACAGACTGGGTGGCTTGTAAAGGACAGACATTTATTTCTCAGGGTTCTCAAGGCTGGAAAGTCCAAGATCAAAGTGCTGGGGGATTCAGCGCCTTGTGAGGGCCTTCTTTCTGGTCAATAGAAGGCAACTTCTCTTTGTGTCTTCACATGGAAGAGGCAAGGGATCTCTCTGGGGTCTTTTTAATAAAGGTACTAATCCCATTTGTGAGGGTTCTGCTCCCATGATCTAATCACCTCCCAAAGACCCTACCTTTAAATACCATAGGAGGGATTAGGTTTCAATATACTAATTGGAAAGGAACAAAAATATTTAGACCATAGCAATGCACACCTCCAATAAACCGTATTATCAAGTCCTTATGCCTGTGAGGTAACTTGTTGCAGATGATATTACCTTTTATGTGGTTATCACCCCAAAGGAGACTTTGTGCCTTTTTAGGTTCAGGATTATTTTACATTTTAAAGGTATAATATAGCCAACATTTGTTAAAAATGTGTTGAAGGGAGGTAAATTATTTACAGACATAAATAATTTACTTCATACATTTAAGTATAATTGCTAGGAAATTAAAGATTTTTTTCAGCTCTTTTATAACCATTAAATATTTGAATCCATCCAAAGGATGTAATAAAGAAGATAGAATTTCATTATCCTTAAAACACTGCAAATATATCGGGTATAAATGAGAAAATCAGGTAACCAGGAAGATAAAACTAAGTCTGGATGATCAAATTTAGGCTAAAAAAAAAAACCTAAAAACTCAGATAAAATCGATGGAAATCATACAAAGAGAAGCAACAAAAGCAAGAATGCTCAAAAACATTTACAACTAAGGAGATGCAGTGAAAATAAAATCAATTGTAATTTGAGTTATAAAGAATAAATATTTTAGCTGTGTTTAATACTTGTAAGTATTAAACATTTCAGAAATGTAATAATTGTAAATATTTATTTGACATTAATGTATAGGAAACTGGACAGAGTCCAAATAAATAAATAAAGATTTAATAATAAAACCCAATTATAGTTTAAAAAAACAATGAAAGTCTTTTCCAGATACATAAAAAAAATTAATGAACAAAACTAAAGAGTACAGAATTGATTTCTTTGCTTATTTCACTTTCAGCAACAGTCAAAAATAAAGAAACATCATTCTGGAAATCGTTATTTTTCCCTAATTTGAACCAATATCACAAATGAAAACTTGGACCAAACTTAAGGAAGTTTTTCATTTCCTTCAGTTAAAAAAAGAACCATGATATATAAAGTAAAAAGAGGTGCTAAATGAAGTGCCAAAATGCTTTTAATATGATATCCATTAAATATTTTAGTTAGTAATTATTTTTAGATTAGTTATAGGATAGCACTTGACTTGGGGCGGATGGATGTGGGTCCAGATCTCAAGGCAATTGTCAAGACAGCAAGTAATTTAATATAGATGGATGTTAAAGATATAGATATATAATTGTTGAAAAGGTGGATTGGCAATTGTGCTGGGGCTGAAAATTATTGGTTTTTATCCTTGAAAGAACTGAGGAAAGCATCCATATAAATAATTTATTGGAATTGTATGAATAAAGAGGTGTTTCAAAAGAAGGAAGCATTTATCTCTGAGAGGAGAAAAGCCAGTGTTATCACAGGGACAGCTGATATCATAAGGAGAAAAGGGTGTAAGAGAAGGGTCCCACCCATACATCATGGTGCTGGGTGGTATGAATGATCTAAGAGAAAGGTTAACTGTGAGTAACTTTACATCTAAACCTGAGAAACATTTTCTGTTCAAACCTGAGAAAGGAGAGTTGAGATATCACTTCAGATCACTCTTAGGAGCCCAGATTGAAGTCCCTGCTGGGAGTACATGGTCCAAGTTGCATGATTTATATATCTCTCATCTTCCTTCAGTTATCTGTGCAGCAGACTTGTAGGAGCTGTCTGGTCTGTATCAGACATCTGTAAATAAAGAATTTGGGCAATAGAAATTTACTAAAAATTTTTAGCTTTAATTTTCAATTATTCTAGCAATTCTCTGAAATGGAAGCATCACAAAGTTCAAGTTAGAGATTTCTATACACTCTACATACAGTGTCTCGGCAAAATTCTCAGAAGTTTTATGAAATTTAACACGTTTTAACTTGAAAACCAGAAAAATATGTCAATATTCTGCACGAGCTAATACTTCGATACACTTGATATTCTGAAAATATCCATTTAGGGTTTTATTTGGAGGAAAGGATGAGGGCTGGAGGATCAGGAAGAGAGGGGGTGAGGTGATTCCAGTAAGACAGGGTACTCATCTCTGCTGCAGAGCTGAGAAGGCCTGTTCTGTTATCCCAAGTGAGCTCTGGCTCCAAACTTGAATTCCCTGACAGGAAGCCAGAAACTCTGCAGTCTATTGCATTCACCCCTCCTAGAAGGCAGTTTAGCACCACTAGTTATTACGGAAACATGTCGCTTGTGGGGTCTCATCTCCTGTTTCCTGCACAGCTACTGAAAATATCCCTTCACCTCACATGGCATGTTACGTTGAAATGTCTCTGGAGGAATATCAACTAGAGTTTAATCAGGATACTATGTCTTACTCTCTGTGACATCTTATTTAGACAAGTACAAGTACTTAACCTCTTAGCCTCCCTTTACCAAATCATCGAATAAGAATGATAATAATAAATGTTTTGTTATTTAAGAAACAATATTAATAATTATAAACAATAAATAAAAATGAAATAATACATATATCAGAGGACTGTTTTCAGTGTTCAATAAAATAATGCATATAACACTTAGAAAAGATTTCTGCACAGAATGAACATTCTCTAAATTTTAGGTCTTTTAAAATCACACAGCATTCACTTCTGGTATTGAGTTCTGTCAAACATGATTTCCTTGATTTCAGCACATTACTAGTGACACCATAGAGCCCCTTTTGGATTAGCTTCCCCTGGAAGCTACCCAGTGCATTGGTACTTAATTCAACCCTAAATCATATTGGCCTAGTTCCTGGTAAAATGCTCTTCAACACAGCTATGTAAGTCATGCTGTGTCCCTGGCCATTACCTGTACATGTCCTCATTTGGCTAAAGTTTACCCATTTTCAAAATTGGGATAGAGATACCCAAGTAACAGAAGATTATGTGACATGATGTATACTTAGCACAGGGCTAGATGCATAAACTCTCTCCTATTCTCTCTCGCTCGCTCGCTCTCGCTCTCTCTCTCACTCTCGCTCTCGCTCTTGCTCACAAGTTCATTCTTTCCCTTTCTGTCTTTCTCTTTCCCTCTCCCTCCTATCTAACTCCTCCCCCCTCTTTCTTCCTTTTCTTCCTCTTTCCATCTTTCTTCTATTTGTTATTCTACTACTGTTAAAAGGACAGTTTATAGTATACATTTATATTAAAAGTATATATGTTATAGGCTTTTATTTCTACTGGTTCCTTCCAACAAAAAATGAAAGGCATAGATATAATTATTTGATTTTAATGAGAACTCATTCATCCCAATGTATCAACCTTCACTAGATTTGCATTTTAAGTGTGAAGTATAAAGATCAATTCAAGTTAAAAAAAAAATTCTAGGAAGTAGATGAAAAGATAGTTTGTTAATTAAGGCATCTTTTGGCCTCTAATATTATAGGCATAAAATTGATTTTGAAAACAAAACAACTCTAGCCCATTCAGGATTCTTTTTCTTTTTCTTTCTTTCTTTCTTTCTTTTTTTCAAGAAACAAAGAAAGGAAGAAAGGATGGAAAGTAAAGGAGAAAGAAAAGAAGAAAGAAAGAAAGAGAGAAAGAGAGAGAAAGAAAGAAAAAGAAAAAAGAAAAAGAAAGAAAAGAAAAGAGAGAAAGAAATAAAGAGAGAGAGAAATAGGGAGAGAAAGAGGGAGAGAGAACAGGAGCCTTGCTCTATTGCCCAGGCTGGAATGCAGTGATGTAATCATAGCTCAGTGCAGCCTCAAACTCCTCACCTCAAGCCACCCTTCCACCTCAGGCTACCCTACCAAGTATCTGAGACCACAGGCATGCACCTCTGTGCCAGGCTAATCTAAAATAAAAATTTCATTTTCTTTTTTTTTTTTTGAAAACTGTTTTCTAAAGTGACTACCATGTTTGTGTTTCCACCAGAAACATGTGAGTTTTGCTCCAGCTGTCCCACGTATTCCCCAGTGTGTTGTCTTATCAGTTGTTATATTTTAGCATTTCTAAAAGGTGTACAGTAGTGATTTAATTTGATTTTATTTTTCACTTCCTTAATGAGCTATGATGCTGAGTATCTTTTCTTTTTTTGTGTGTATTTTAATTTAATATAAATTAAATTAAACATTTAATTTCTCAGTTGCACTAATCACGTTTCAGAGGCTCAAAGGCCACGTGTGGTTAGTGACTATCTTACTGGATGGCACAGATCATCAAACATTTCCTTTATTGCAGAAACTTCTGCTAGACAATAGGGTGCCTTAGCTAAAGTCATGAGTTCTTTCCCATCAGAATTCATGGCTAATCTTCAGTAGGAATAGAGGAATTTTATAAGATTATGACATTTAGTCCTAAAGCATTCAAAGTCCAATTTTCTCATTCCATGTTACAGTTACAAATTTCTCTAGTTTTGATTTAAAAATTACCTGACCATATTTGCTATCTCCCCAACTCAGCTGGAAGTCTTTTAAGAATGGGGCCACTTTTTATCCAATTTGCCAGTCTGTGTCTTTTGATTGGGGCATTTAGTCCATTTACATTTAGGGTTAATATTGATATGTGTGAATTTGATACTGCCATTTAAAGCTAGCTGGCTGCTTTGCCCATTAGTTAATGCAGATTCTTCATTATGTTGATGCTCTTTATCTTTTGGTATGTTTTTAGAGTGGCTGGTACTAGTTGTTCCTTTCTATGAGCAGTGCTTCTTTCAGGAGCTCTAGTAAAGCAGGACTGGTGGTGATTAAATCTCTGAGTACTTGCTTGTTCACAAAGGATTTTATTTTTCCTTCACTTATGAAGCTCAGTTTGGCTGGATATGAAATTCTGGGTTGAAAGTTCTTTTCTTTAAGGATGTTGAATATTAGCCCCCACTCTCTTCTGGCTTGCAAGGTTTCTGCTGAGAGATCTGCTGTGAGCCTGATGGGCTTCCCTTTGTGGGTAACCTGACCTTTCTCTCTGGCTGCCCTTAGCATTTTCTCCTTCATTTCAACCCTGGTGGATCTGACTATTATGTGCCTTGAGGTTGCTCTTCTTGAGGAATATCTTTGTGATGTTCTCTATATTTCCTGGACTTGAATATTGGCCTGCATTGCTAGGTTGGGGAAATTTTCCTGGATAATATCCTGAAGAATATTTTCCAGCTTGGGTTCATTCTCTTCGTCACATTCAGGTACACCTATCAAACGTAGATTAGGTCTTTTCACATAGTCCCATATTTCTTGGAGAATTTGTTCATTCCTTTTACACTTTCTTCTCTAATATTGCCTTCTTGTTTTATTTCATTGAGTTGATCTTCGACCTCTGATATCCTTTCTTCTGCTTGGCCAATTCAACTATTAAAACTTGTGCTTCGTGAAGTCTCGTGTTGTGTTTTTCAGCTCAATCAATTCATTTATATTCCTCTCTAAGTTGTCTATTCTCATTAGCATTTTGTCAAATCTTTTTTCAACGTTCTTAGTTTCTTTGCATTGGGTTAGAACATGTTCTTTTAGCTCACAGAAGTTTCTTATTAGCCACCTTCTGAAGCCTGATTTTGTCAATTCATCACAGTCATTCTCCATCAGTCCTTGTTCCCTTGCTGATGAGGAGTTGTGATCCCTTGTAGGAGGAGAGGTATTCTGGTTTCAGGTGTTTTTGGCCTTTTTGCTCTGGTTTCTTCCCATCTTTGTGGATTTATCCACCTGTCTTCTTTGTGGTTGCTGAGTTTCAGATTGGGTCTCTGAGTAGACGTCCAGTTTGTTGATAATAAAGTTATTTCTGTTTCTTAGTTTTCCTTCTAACAGTCTGGCCCCTCTGCTGTAGGACTGCTGAGGTCCACTCCAGGCCATGCTTGCCTGGGGATCGCCTGCAGCCGCTGCAGAATGTTAAGGGTTGCTACCAGTTTCTTCTGCTATCTTTGTCCCAGAAGGATACCTGCCAAATGTCGGTCTGAGCTCTCCTTTATGAGGTGACTCTTTGGGTGCACATGGGTCAGGGAGCTCCTTGAGGAGACAGTCTGTCCTTTATAGGAGCTCAAGTGCTGAGCTGTGAGCTCCGTTGTTCATTCAGAGCTGCTGTGTGATTTCTCGTGCGGCGACCCACTGCGCTGGCTGAAACAGTGGTGCTGAGATTCGTGGCACTTTTTTGCCCGGGAATCTCCTGGTCTGGCCTGCTGTTTTAGCCCCCTTTTTAATCAGCTGAATGGGCAACTCTGCCTTCCCGGAGCTCCATTCACCACCTAAAAGGGCATCCAGTCCCATGTATTATGTATTGAGAACCTTCGAGCCAGGGCGCCGGCAAAACAGCAGAGCCAGCCAAAAGAGTCGCTCGGGTGACCCATGGGGCTCTTCTGCCTGGGAATCTCCTGGTCTGTGGGCAATAAAAATCAGTCTGGAAATTCGGTGTCCACTCACTCTCTGCGCTTTCACTGGGAGCTGCAATCCTGAGCTGCTCCTTGGATCTTGGATCTCTCTCCTGCCCATTCAGGATTCTTGAAGACAGTAGGAAGATAGAAGAGTGGAGTGTCTGGATGTGCCCCTCTCTTTAGCTGCTCTCTCTGTCTCTTATATCTATAATTTTCCTTCCTACTCTTCTGAATGAAGATTTCCCAAGTTCCACTTTAACCAAGGCCTCTCCTCCTCTTGAGCCACTGCCCCTGTCTTTCTCTCACCTGCCCACCCTACCGCAGCATGGTACCCATGAAGTTGGCCTGTATTCACCAAGTGTATGTGAGGTCCCCGATTTTGCTGGCCTCAAGCCCTGCAGGATTCGAGCCACTCTAGGCCCAGATGTAAGGTTCAGGAGTAGATGCTCTAAATGCACTGAGGTGAGAAAAGTAACAGAAGAAAGGATTGATGAGATGGAAATCCCCTACATGGAGCCTAAGAAAGTCAGCCTTGATATAAGGTTGGAGGAGAAAGATGGGCCAAACATTGACAAATACAAGTCAGGCAGTTTGTTTTATTTTGTGCCTGTTTATATATGGATGTCTATTTTAATGTGTATAGGTGTGATGATGGGTGAGGCTGGAGGGTGGGGGCTTGTTGCACATATGAATGAAGTTAATTAAATTGTCACATGGTCTTCTAAAATCTCTTCAGATGGATATTAATTATAGATAATGGAGAATTAAAAGTGTGAAAAGTGAAAAACTACAAATTTGACCTCATATAATCAAATAATGCTAATATCAATCACATTTGAGTCATTATGAAATTAGTCCATAACTGCCTAATTATTATCATGTTTCTTCATATCATAAATATATACCACATATATCAGAAAAATATAAAATATGTTTTAATTTTATTGAATTGCAACAGTTTTCATGCCTTCTTGGTCTTATGGCATTGGTGTCCAAGAAATCAGCAAATAACTTTTGTAAAGGAGACATTGCTTATTAAATATAACTTTGTTTCTGTGAATTTAAAATAAATCAGTACATCTTCACATCTGTGAATATATACAATTTCATTGAAATCTATATATTGAGAGCTCATAATGAGAAAACTCATTCAAGTTAACGCTAGGACTAAAAGATGAGAAATGACAAGTATTTTCATTATGTGAAAAAGTTTCTGTAGTCAATAAACATGAATTGGCTCTTGTCTAAATTTATAGAAAGAGAATTTGTGATTGTATGGACTTCATAATCATAACTTGTTTATTAAAATTCATTCATGTGCAGACGTGATGGCTCACACCTGTAATCCCAGCACTTTGGGAGGCTGAGGTGGGTGGATCACCTCAGGTCAGGTGTTCAAGATCAGCCTGGCCAACATGGTGAAACCTTATCTCCACTAAAACTACAAAAATTAGCCAGGTATGGTGGCAGGCACCTGTAATCCCAGCTACTTGGGAGGCTGAGGCAGGAGAATCACTAGAACCCGAAAGGCAGAGGTTGACAGCCTAGATCATGCAACTGTATTCCACTCTGGGTGACAGAACAAGACTTGTGCCCACCACTCCCCGCCCATACACAAAACAACTCATTCATTCCACAAATATTTATTAAGAGCCTACTTTGTGCCAGGATAGATGTACATCTCCGAAGAAAATTAAGTTTTATCCTCAGAAATTTATGTTCTAATAGGAGGAGAAAGACAATAGGAAAGCAGGTAACTATAGACTATTTCAGATGATGATTAAGTGCTATGAAGAAAAATTAAGCAGGTAAAGGGGATATGAGATGTGAGGTATGTTTTATGTAGACAAGAAAAGGCTTGCTTTATTTATTGATATATATTAAGCTCACTAGAAGAAAATACAAGGAAAAAAATCCTTGCAGAATGTACAGCAATATAGACATTGACTATGCCCTAAAGCAAGATATAGCCATAGTGGCCTATGACAAACAGTCTTACTGAAGAGTTTAATTAGTCAAAAGTCAAGGACGCTGGACAGAATATTGCTGAAAACTTATTGAATATTATTCTTGTATCTGTGGTTTTGAAATGTAATTATTTAAGTACAAAATATTCTTTACACTGAAATAATGCTTTTATCAAGCAGAGTTATAGAGATGATATTTCCAACTACTAGTAGGTAGCCTAGATTTGTTCACACTAAAGTAAACTTTGAACAGTTGAATATGTCCACTTCTTGTTTAGAAGGTGAAACTTAATATATAACAAGGAAGGCTTATTACATAGAAATTCTTCACTGGTATGTGGGCCCTTCTGTATTTTAAATAAAAACTGAATTTCAGACACCCTAATCAGCACCCAAAGGTGTTTTGAAACCATGCTCACATTGGAGTGTTTAGGAGAGTCAGTGTTCCTGAGCTTCTGCTGCATGCCAGGCATTGCTCTCAGAAAAGGACAGTACAAGGCATAATGAAGGCAGAGCTACGCTGTCCACTTGAGTGACAGTGTGAAACATAGTCAGATAAGGATATGCTCCAAATACTGTCAAAGTGGAGAACTGAGGACTAAACTGGGGCCCCAGGGGTTGGGGGTAGGGGAAGCTTCTGGAGAGGCATCCTGCAAGAAGGAGCAGAGTGCTTGGTCCGTAGTAGGCACTCACTGAGCCTGAGAACCTATTGTGTGCAACTTCTGTGTAAAGTTCTGTGGATATAAATGTAAAAACATGCTATTTCTGCTTTGCCTGAGAAGCACAGACTGGAGAAATCAACAAACTAAAAGTGATAATTGCTTTAATAATTGAACATACAAAGTGTATGGTATATGAGAGGTTCTTAGAAGAAAAGAATTTAGCAGAGTTTCAGAATAAAATACAAATTTCAGTATTCTATAGTGGTCAAAAGACATATGAATGCAATTTTTAATTTCTATATATACCAAACAAGGGTTTTTATATTTTTAGATTTTCAGTTTTGCAATTCTTGCTAAATATATGAATCTATTCTTGATCCAACATTGCTTCATGGACAGCAATTTAATAGTACAGATTTCATAAGAGAACTTAACTGCTATAGGTTGTGGGAAAGTGATGGAAATGCAATTTTTCTGAGAAGATTTACATTAGATAGAGTAGTTGCAGGCTGTAGCATCTCCCCTGTAATTTTATGAGAATGGTATTACCCTGGCTTTCACAGTGTGATTGCTGGTTACCTTCTGTCAGTGAGCAACAGTCTTACTGCAAAGCAGGAGCACAACCCGTCTCTTTGTCTCCGTGGTCAAATCAATTACTTCTTAGAAAGTCGAATTTTTTCAAAATGACCATGTACAGGAGCAAACGCAGACATCAGAGATGTAAGTAAAATCTGACCCAACTTTTTCATATCACTGTAGTAGGGGAAACATACTTGATTTCTTAAAAGACTGATCATGACTTCTTCAGATACATTCTGGTCGTAGAAAAGATACTGTAGCTTTTCTCACCCTAACCTTTATCTTTATTCCTGCAACATGCCTGAAAGATGTTTAGGGGAGAGGGGATAATTCGCTTGTTACTATGGAAACCCTTGGAAAGGTTTACAAAATCAACAGAGAAACAGATCAAATGCAATTTCAGTCTAGCCCAGCATCCTTCATTCAGGCATGATCACTGGACAGTTCTCCTTTTTGCTTTTCTAGGAGTGATAGATTTTCTTTCCTGGAAGTCTATTGAGAGGTTTGGGAAGCTAGCCTAAAACTTTCATTTATTCATCCAATTTCAATTACAACTTCTTAAGGGGAATTAAACAGCTCAGAATGGAGGGCGAGAGTTAATTGTGAATGACAAGTTGAATATTTAACAGGATGTTATTCATTGCCAAACTTCTTGGTCCAGAGCATGCTAGTGACATAATTCACTACAGGCACCAATTCAAAGGGTTAAAAGGAGTCATCTGCAGTCTCCCCTAAAGGAACTGATTCTGGCTGAAAAGGAGCAATAAAATTACCCTGGCCTAAAGTCCAGAACAAAGATGATTATGGAACTGAAAGCTATCAGGATCTTGCTAAAAATCAAGAGTGTCATAATAACACTATTTTATGGTAAAGCAATAAGCCTCTCATGAAAAGCTTTACAATCACCTTTCTCTAGTAAGCCTAACTCTTTATCACTTTATCTTTTCTATTGTCTAAAGTAAATAATACCATATTTAGCCCAAAATGGTCTGTCACTATCTCTATTTATCATCATAGGCAGGTAACAGCAACTTATTTTGTAGTCAAAATCTGTACTTGTTCATTATTTCTTGTGATGTCTTTAAATGTTATCAAATATTTTGAAAAATAGAAAGTCTATCAGTTACAATTATTCTATCAAAAAACCAATGAATCTTAGAAAGATAATTTTTAGTGTGATAATTTATTCTTTGGTCTATTTTCACCTGAGATCTGAAAACTAACATTTCTCCTGTTCAAAGAAGTTTCATGCACCACAGAAAGCTCTGAGGGCTAGGCTGCCAGTTTGATTCTATAAGCTTGATTGCCTTTTGATGCCAGTTCTTTTTTGTGATAAAGAAACAACATATGATAACTGCTACTTTTTCATATAAAAATGATTGGTATGAAGTCTACAAATATATTGCTGTTTAATTTCCTTGTAGGAGATTCCTCCTACAAGAATGAATCTAAATTATGCATGTACTTGAAAACCGTCTTATGCCTTTACTCCTGTATCTTTTATATATCCCTCATCTTTTTTCTTTGTGGGTTATCTATGCCTTAATGCACATGGAAAATAAAAGATTCACAAAAAAATTACACTGAGTCTCTCCCCTTAAAATGTGCTTGCTAAAGTCTGTGATTAAGCAGCAGGAAGAAATTGTGAATTACATGAGACAAGTCAGAAAACGTATAATTATATAGGCATGAACACAGTAGGGTGTACTGGAATGATTCAGTTAAAAAAAATCTAATGTGTTACTTAAATGTAATTGTGTCAGCTATTTTATGTTGCATTAAGTGCTTCTATATTCTAATAATATAAAATATCAGAGAGCAGAAACATAATAAAATAAAAGTATATTGAAAGCTTAGCAATAAAAGCAAATAGAACCCTTAAATGAATTTCTTACACTAACAATATTTGCAAAAGTAGAATGTAATACAGTTGTTTGCCATCCAATGGGTAAACAGAAATACTGGAATTATCCCATCACCAAAATCCAGCGCATTTCCATTTTCAATCATATCTTTTATGTGTGTGTTTTTGATCATGTAAAAGGCGTAAACTCACTTGGAGGCAATTGTAATTCAATTAAGGCAATAAAGTACATTAAACAAAACCTCACTGTAGGAAAGAAGGTACAAAGTATTCTTATGATTTTCTTTAAAAATGAGATAGTACATAAATCAGTATCCTAGTTTTTCTCATTATCTAAAGATTTAATATGACACCTTTTAATAAAAATAATTGTTTCCTTTCAGAGGATCTGACAAGAGGAATAGTAACGGTGCATGTGGCTATGTCAGGAGTTTGGGGTGGGGAGGAAGAAAAGAATACTTAAAAGAGAGATTTTAAAGTATAAATTGTACTAAGCCTTTGAAGATTCATCGGGGACTTTGAAATCCATCCTTCACTCACATTGAGATTAGTTATTTATAATTCATTATTACAAGAGGAGGAGAGGGAGGGAAGAGTGCCCATTTCCTTGCTTCTGATAGAACAATTGCTAGGTAAAAGGAACAGCTTTAGTGTTCATTCAGATAGCAGATCTTACTTGTGCAAAACTGCATTAAAGACTTTCAATTAGATACAGAATTTTTTGAGTGGTATTTAAAAATGTTTGCATATATCAGATGCTAATATTACCAGAGCCAAACAGGTACAGACCAATTGAAGGAATTGTAAACCTATTTTTACAAATCAAGTTGATTTGGAAATTAACTTTTAACTTTTGAGTTCATTTAAATATTTTTATATATATAATAATATTTATGAAGTTTATGTTTAAATTTTCAAGAATTTATATTCTGTATAAACCAAGGAAAACCTGTTACCTGCCTTGCTGAAACTCCATGTGACCTTGAGAAAACATTTTTGTGTATAAAAGACACATGAAGGTACATTTTAGAAAAATGAATATGTTTTTAAAATACCGACTTAGAGGAAAAAATAGAGTAGAAGCCACAGAATTTTGAAAATACCACAATACCTATACCACAGCAAAGAAAACAGTGTGAATCGAGTATCAGGTGTGCAACATTTCATCTTATTTTACTGAATTGGAACGGTTCATGTATTTTGAATTGCTAATTATATCTTTGGGTGAGCTTATCCACCTTATCCATATTATCATGGAAATACTTGATGAGTCACTTCAAAATCTAAATACTGGTCATCATAGTCTTCTGCTTATAGTTTTGACCAATATCTATTATTTCTGTACGTTGCAATCTCTTCTGTAACTTTCATAGATTGCACTGAGAAGGTGTTCTGTAGGGTACCTTCCATCTCTAACCCTCAGTTCCTCCACGATACAGACTTCATTAGATCATTCCCCTACTCAAAGATATTAATGGTTTGTCATTGATTAGATGGTGACTCTGGGCTTGTGCGCTTCAGATCCATAGGGGCCCATGGAATTACCGTAAGGTCCCCTAGAATTCATATGAATATTAATCATTGTTTGTATAATGAAGAAATATATATGTGTATGTGGACATACACACACACACACATACACACATATATATACACACGTGCATTTGAAGTTCTAAAATATGTTTAATAAAAACAAATGTATTTAAAAGGTGGTACTACATTTATAATAGCTTTTTATACCATATATTTTATTTAAAAAATAACTGTAGCAAATGCAGCTCTCATTATGTTTCAGTGTTCTTTTTTTAAAAAAATTTCATACTCCTGAAATTTGAGAATCACTAAACTAGAAAGTGAATACAAGCATGATGTTACAATATAGAAATTTACATGATTGTTATCCGCCCACTACTTTCTTCCCTTCCTGGTACCACCTATATTCTAGCCTTTATCAAGCTACCAATTGTCAGCCAGGTGCAGGGGCTCTTGCCTGTCATCCCAGCACTTTGGGAGGCAAAGGCAGAGAATCACTTGAGTTCAGGAGTTCAAGACCAGCCTGGCTAACATGGTGAAACCCCATCTCTACTAAAAATACAAAAATTAGCTGGGCATTGTGGCAGGCACCTGTAATCCCAGCTCCACGGAAGGCTGAGGCACAATAATCACTTGAAACCAAGAGGCAGAGGTTGCAGTAAGCCAAGATTGCACCATTGCACTCCAGCCTGAGTGACAGAGCTAGACTCCATCTCAAAAAACACGCAAACAAAAAAACTACCAACTGTCCCTGAAATTTACTATATACTCTTATCGCTATGCCTTTGCCCATTTATCTTCTTGTTGATAGATAGCCTTCACCTACACCTTCACACCTCTCTGTTGAAAGTTTAACTCACCTGCCACATCCTTCATAAATGCCTCCCCAGTTTCTAAGTCAGATCACTCTTTCCATTTTCTCTTTTCAGTGCATATATTGGTTTTGTTTGTTTGTTTGTTTTTGAGACAGAGTCTTACCCTGTCACCCACACTGGAGTGCAGTGGTACAGTCTCAGCTTACTGCAACCCCTGCCTCTGGATTCAAGAGATTCTCCTTCATCAGCCTTCCAAGTAGCTGGGATTACAGGTATACCATGCCCTGGTAATTTTTGTATTTTTAGTAGAGATAGGGTTTTACCAGGTTTCCCAGGCTGCTCTCGAACTCCTGACCTGAGGTAATCTGGCCACCTTGGCCTCCCAAAATGCTGGGATAACAGTTGTGAGCCACTGTGCCTGGCCTCAGTTCATATATTGTAATTTTTCTTCAAATTTCTACATTATGTCATATATATAATTATCTCTTTATCCCACTAATCTCTACGTCTGTTTCATATAAGGTATTTTTTTATTCTTGTTTGATGCATTCTCAGTGCATAATGTGATGCTTTGCCCATCAAAATCCATGGCTGTCCATTGAAGTTTATTCACTTATATATATATTTTTTGACCACCTCTTACTTTCCAGAGACTACTCTAATGGTAGGGCTATAGCCATGAACAAAACAAAATTTTATTGAAGATAAGATGTCACACAAATAAATATATAATATGCTATGTAATACTAAGTGCTACAGAGAAAAATAAAGCAATAAAGTAGAAATGGAGTTTTGGAACATGGAGTTGGGAATTTCTGTTTTCTATGGGGAAGTCAGGAAAAGCCACTTAACAAGGGGACATTTGATCAGACACCCTAAAGAAGTAAGGAAGTTGGTTCTGTTTCTCTTTGGATAGTTCCAAGTAGAAATAGTATTTGCACAGTCCTTGAGGAATTTGGGGTAATTGAAGGACCAAGAAGTAGTCTAGAATATAGAGTGACTAAAGATGAGGTCAAAAAGCATCAGGAACATTGGATAGACAGAGTAGGACAGACAACAGAATTTAACTGAAAAGTACATTTCACTTGTAACTGAATTCAGACATAATATGTGCCTACTAGCTTTTAGGAATCACTATGTTTCTAAGTGACTTGTGCAATATTTTTTAAATGACAATTTTTAAAATAATTACCTTCCATATGCAGTAAGACATGCAGTCATTGGTTGAAAGACAATCAAATTTTGATCATCCATAGGTCCGAAAGATATTGTTTGACCAGGAATATTTTCTGATTTATCTTCTTATAAAATCATTGCATTCTTGTTTATAAGAATTGAAATTAATTCTAACTCTCTTTAAAAATCTTCCTGTGAGAAAAAATGAATTCACATTTTGATAGGATTGTTGTAAAGCTTTCAAAGGCATTGACAGGGGAGAACAGGGTTGTTGCCAGTCTCTGTTGATGTAGACTTGGTAGAATTGGTCCCTCAGAGATCAACAGTGATAATAGGTTTGATATTTTGTAATTTTTTGAATATTATTTGTCTTAGCAGTCACATATTTATTAATGCATTGTGTTTTATAGAAAACTTGTTTAAAGGTGCTTGTTGAAATTGATTATTACAAATTAAATAGCAAGATAAAAATTGATTATTATTTAAAACAAATACTTACATTGATAATATTGATACCATGATTTCTTTGTAACTGTGAAGGCAAAAGAAATAATGTGTTATTCCCAAATTATTTCGTATATTAAATGTTGGTCTTCTTTATTACATAACGAGTTAAAAATGTGATCTAGGTTTTAAAATATTTTTAAAGTTACACCAGAAAAAAAAAAAGAACAATTATTAGGCTTGAGTGGTAAAGGCTCTGTAGAGGGCACTATTAAATTCAGTCTTTTATTTATCTATTATTGATGCTTGCAGGGAATTCTGGTATGATATCTGCAATGTCTTCAGCCTTTTTTACTCTCAAGTTCTAATATGAATTCTATAACTGGTAGAAATTGAGAAATTGTAATTTTATAGATTCCTCTGTGGAATCATGTGTGCATGAATAGAAGCAGTACAGTCTGATTGAGCATGCGCAATAGGAAGGTAGATGCCAGTTTGAGAGCAGAGATGTACAAAGGGTGACTGATAACACCCCTGATACAGATTGACCTTAAATGGAAATACATATTGGTCTGCCTCATATCCTTAATTTACAGGCTTTTACAGGCTCTAGCCTGTGACTGGTTTTGCCTGCAGAAATATATTCTCTCTCTCTTTCCCTCTCTCTCTCTTTCTCTCTCAAAAAGTCTGATGATCTATTCATATATCTTTCTGTTTAACAATGCTCCATACACTCAAAGGTCACTTTTGTGGAGGGTGAGCATTTGTACATTTCTCTTCTGTACTTTCAGAAAACAATTTGGCTATCATACATCACCTGTTCTTTTAGTTTTTCTTCTAAGAATCTGTGCTGCATTTATATCTACACTTGCGTAAAAACCGTGGCATTAACTCTGTCCCCAGGTGTTCAGGTACATGTTCTCTGCAGAGTATACTTTATCACTTCAAAAAATGTCACAGTTAAAAAGTAAGATTAATTTGTATTTATTGATAAAAAAATACATGTGAAACAACATGACACTTAGGAAAATAAGATTGGTATTAAATGAAGATATCAGTCTATCATTTTAACAAAGTGGTTTACAAATATTTTCTTCCATTCCATGGTTGTCTCTTCACTCTGTTGATTATTTTTCTTTGCTGTGTGAAAGCTTTTAGGTTTGATGCAGTTCTGTCTGTTTTTGCTTTTATTGCCTATGCTTTTGCAGACATATCCAAAAAGTTTTGGCCCAAACTAATGTCAAGTAGTTTTCTTCTAGTAGTTTTATAGTTGCAGGTCTTATGTTTAATTACTTAATTCATTTTGAGTTTATCTTTGTATATGGAGTGAAATAAAGGTCAAATTTCTTTCTCGTATTTATGTAGATCCAGTTTTTCAACATCATTTATTGAAGAGACGATACTTTCCCCATTGTGTGCTCTTGGCACTTTGTAGATCAGTTGACTAAAAATGCTTAGATTTATGTCTGGGCTTGCTATTCTGATTCATTGGTTAGAATGCTTAGATTTATGGTTGGGCTTTCTATTCTGATTCATGTATTTTGAGTATATATTTTAATATTAACCATAAGAGGTTAATATTCATAACTCAAACAGGTCAATAGCAATATAATGAATAACTTGATTGAAAAGTGGGTAAAGAATGTGAAAAGTCATTTCTCAAAAGAAGACATACAAATGGTCAACATATATATGAAAATAATGTTCAGCATCACTAATCATCAGGGAAATACAAGTTGAAAATTAAAACCACAATGATATATCACCTCACACCTGTTAGAAGAATTATTACAAAAGAGGCAAGGTAACAAGTATCAGTGAATACATAAAGAAAGGAAAATTCTTTTACACCGTTGGTAGGAATGTATATTAGTAAAACCATTATGGAAAACAGTGTGAAGTTTCCTCAAAAAATTAAAAATAGAATTACAAAATGATCCAGCAATTTCATTTCTGGAAATATACTCAAAGAAAATAAAATTAGTTATCTCAAAGAAATACCTGCACTTCCATTTTTATAGCAGAATTATTCATAAAAGTCAAGATATGGAATCAACATAAATGTCTATCGACAGATATATGGATTAAATATATGATATAGATATCATATAATATATATCTCAGATATATACATCTCATGCATCATATGTAAATTTGATGTAAATTTCTACTCACAGATAAATGGATTTAAAATATGATTATATGAGATATCATATTTAATTTAATTTAAAATATGATTATATGAGATATATATATCTCTGTCATATACATAGATACACACACACACACACCCAGTGGAATACTATTCAATCTTTAAAAAGAAGGAAATCCTGTCACTTACATCAACATTGGTAAACCTAGAGGACATTATACTAAATGAATAAGCCAGGTACAGAAAGATAAATATTGTATCATCTCACTAATATTTGGAATCTAAAAAAGTGGAACTCATTAACAGAAGCAGAGAGTAAAATGGTGGTTACCAGAGGCTAGGTGGGCAGGAAGGGCAATGAGGACATGTTTGTCAATGGATACAGAATTCTAGTTATAGAAGCAAGAAGTTCAGGAGACTTATTGTGCAACATGGTGACTACAGTTATAACAATATGTCACATGCTTGAACATTGCTAAGGGAGTAGATTTTAAATGTTTTCACAAAAAGACATGGTAATGGATATGTTTAATTCATTAAGTTGACTTCACCATTTCACAATACACACATATATCAAAACATTATATATGTAATTTTTATTATTAATCAAAGGCCTAAGATAAAATACTGTCCTGAATGTAAGCAGTTTGATATGATTAAAGATAACCATTCATAAGCATCCATGTAGAATAGGAAGTAGTATTTTTTATGCTCTAACATATACTGTCTTTGAAATGTCAGAAAACAACGTTCTTTAAAACCGTGATCTGGCCTAATTATGTTTTTTGGGAAATCTATCTATTTGGTTGAGCAATATGAAATCGCCAGTTTCATAAGTCAATGGTTAAATCTAATAAATACCAGCTGGACAAGAAAAGCGGAGAGCAGGCATAACAAGTGCCAGCACAAGTTGATATTAACAGCATAGGGCTGTTACAGTCAACCAAGTGTGATTACTTGATATGCTAAAAATATCTAATTACACTAGGGAATATATGTATTGTTTTTCTTTAGAATATGTAAGGTTAAACTTTCTACAAAAAAATTGAAACTGTTCAGTGTCATCAACACAGATTAACTATATGATTTTATTTTTGCATGTGATATATCACTTTGAAGCATTAAAGATTATCAGAACTTTTCTAGAAAGTTATCTACCTCCAACTAAAAATGCTTATTATGAGCATTTTAATTCTAATTTTACATATTTTATTGTGAGAACCTTGTTTTCATCCAAATGGAAAAATTAGTAGCTCTAAATGAACTGAGTAATGTTTATAAAAGTGACAAATATATTGAATGTTTAACATATGCCAGGCACTGTTTTAAGCATTTTGTTATAGATAACTAATGTAATTTACATAAGAGAGCAATAATCAAACGTAATAGAATAATGAAGTAATCTGTGATGCTTCATTTTTATTATAATTTCAAAATATTAATAATTTTGGTGTCTAATCTCTGGGAAATTGGACACTCAAAATTAAAATATGAACATTGAGTAGAGTTAAAAAGTAACCTTATATATCTCCTAAGGAATCTAACAAATTGGCATTAAAAAGCAGACTATAATGTTTTGCCAATATCCCTATTCTTTAAATCACATAGAAACAGCAAAAATATCTTGAGGAAAGTTTTAGATAAATATATGCAAACAAAATATCTGCAAATAAATGTATTTGCCTCATATGCTATCTTTTCTGCAAAGGAGTGAAAGGTTTCCAGAACATAGAATAAGTGAGTGCTCTGCAGTGATTTTAGTAAGTCATTGTGAGTCATTACACACTTCTTGATCTAGAACAGCAAAGTTGTTTGGCATAAACTTTTGATTCATTTTCCATTTTCTAGTTATTATTTTTTTAGCTTTATTTACTGAATTGCACTCTTATTCTAACAATGGAATTTCTGACACCTTTAGTTATATAGGGCAATATTATATATGTGTAAATATTGACTCAAAATATTAATGGTCTCTTATTGACATCATATTATCTCTAGAACTTCATTTGTATTTAAAATAAAAATAAAATACACATTTATTTCCTTAGACTACTTATAGAATATGTGGCATATATTTTTGTAATGTTCCATGCCTTGGGCTACCTATCACTGGAAAATGTTATAGTTCATATTATACGATTCTTTTGACCCCTAGTAAACCTGAAACTGCCTTAGGGAACAGCTGAATGTATTTCCTTAAATAAACACACATTGTTCTTCAAATTGCTAGTATCTGTCTTCTTAATAGGCACCACAGGCAATGGGAATCTTGACTTTGAAGTCACCTCTGCTGGGTTCATGTAGATAAGTCTGTTTCACACCTTTTTTCTTCTAGCATTTGAACAGTGTCTTTCAACTCACATTCGTTTTAAGACACCTATAAATGCATACAGACTACATGGAATATTTAATTCTATTTAATTCATAGTCTCAATAATTAATGAGAGGCTGGCTCACAATTAAAAATAAATAGACAAAAATCAGAAAATGTTTATTGTTAATAGAGATATGAGGAAAAAATCATTTATTTGGTCACATCCTTGGCTTTCATAAGGTAGCAAGAGAAAAATGGTCACTTGAATTTTAAAAGTGGTCATAAAATTTTTCTCAGCGCCGAATTGTCCTCTAGACCTATTTATATGAAGCTAGTCTATTCTAATGATCACTCCTAACATAGATGATACACTCAGTTTTGATAAATGGGAGCAGACTCTCCCAAACAGGCTGTGACGATAATACTCCATGAAGGTTTCTAGAATTTGTTTGCTTATTCACTATCCAGACAGAAATATTTTTCATATTTTTCACCATCCCAATTTTCCAAAACCCAAGCTAGAGTTTGAGAAAATTCTTTTTGAATGGA
Organism: Sapajus apella; assembly: GCF_009761245.1. Lineage (NCBI taxonomy): Eukaryota > Metazoa > Chordata > Mammalia > Primates > Cebidae > Sapajus > Sapajus apella. The sequence goes on along the minus strand of NW_022436943.1, from coordinate 15,258,711 downwards.
CATGAAAGTTTATTTGACTTTGAAATAAAAACAAATCACTAAAAGCTCAGCTTTAAAAATATTCTTTGAAACTTGAGTATCTGGAAAGAAGTTAACTAAGCACAGGGACAAGATACAAGAAATTGTGACATAAAGATCATAGATATGTTTGTTACTAAGATTCTCTTTTGGGTCTCTGAAAATGGGTATCTAAAATTAGAACCATATTAAGTTAACCAGTTCTCATGTACTAGAAACAGTTATCAGTTTAAAGATGCTATATTTTGTTTCCTGTCTAACATAGTCATTTGTTTGGGGAAGATATGAACCTTTAATACTATCATTTCTCTTAGATTACTACTAGCAGCAATTAGTCAACAGTTGTAGTAATTTGTGCTATATTTCAAGCCAAATTAACAGCCTTGGCTTGCTTATTTGAATATTAAAGGATAAGGTGGCATTGGGCCTGGAATTCTCAGTAAGTTGCTTACATTGTTTAAATTTACCAATATTAACTTAGAAGTAGGCTGCGAGGTGTAAGGAATATCTGTTGTAATATTCGTTTTAAAAATACATGTTCTAAATATTATAATTTTGTATAATCACATCAGTTATGGTAATTTCATTTTGGGTCCAGGATAATTAAATCTGCAAATGTATAAGATGTATCACAATGATAATAATATTCCATTATTCTTTGTAACTAGCATTCCAATCAATGGTATAGATTGACATTTGAAATATGACTCTCATCACACAATTCTTTACCATAGGAGACTTCCTAATGGGCATTTTTTAATACCTTGCTGTTGCCTTTTATGTACTTAATAACAATACAGCTTCATGTGGCTTCATAACAAATACTTACCATTGCCATATTTATGTGGTAATAAAATTAGCTTAAGGTACTCTTTATGAAGCTATTTATGGCTTTTAGTCATCATTGAGTTTTATGTGACTATTATAAAGCGGTATGACTTAAGAAAAATTATAAACTCCCCTATGGGTATTTGTCATGACTGAAAATAATAGAATTCTTTTGGATATTATGTCTTGGGAAATTTTATTATCTTCTGTCTAGAAAAGCAAAATACTAGGGATCTTCAACCAGATTATTACCAAATTGTTAAGATTTTGTTCTATATATTGAATGGAAGCAAATATTCCATTACTTGTCCCAATTGGAATAAATGTAAACTGCCAAATTTCCTGGAAAACACAGTCTATCTAGGTCGTATCAACTGATAAATATGCATCATCACTTTGTGTTATCAACTAAAGGTTTTATTAGTTGCTCCTTGTGGGTATTCTGGATCAGTTTCATTAGTATTAACTGAAAACCTTAATATTATTTACTCATACAAACTATATTTCTTAGCTGTTAAACAGATTTTTAAATTATTGCATAAAATTATATGTTAAGAAACATTGGCCTGCTGCAGTGGCTTATGCCTATAATCCCAGCACTTTGGGAGGCCTAGGCGGGCAGATCACCTGAGGTCAGGAGATCGAGACCTGTCTGGCCAACCTGGTGATAGCTCATCTGTACTAAAATACAAAAATTAGCTGGGCATGGTGGCACATGCCTGTAATCCCAGCTACTAAGGAGGCTGTCGCAGGAGAATTGCTTGAACTCAGGAAGCAGAGGTTGCAGTTAGCCAAGATTGCCCCACTGCACTCCAGCCTAGGCAACAGAGTGAGATTCTGTCTTAAAATAAATAAATAAATAAAAGCGTGGTTTAATTTTATGATTCTTAAAAAGCAATGCATTTCTTGATATGGCATTATCTTACTTTGAAGGTTCATTTGTTGACATGTCATCTTGCATACTTCAGATTAGTATGTGATACTAAAAATTCTTTCTGTTCTCTGAGCCACTCTTTCCATCATTCATACTGTATGTTGTTTCCATTTAGAACACTCTCCTCTCCTCTTTTCTGAGCTAATTCCTGCTCATCCTTCAGGTGACAGCTTAAACAATCACTTCCTTCTCCTGTATTTTTCTAAGCTGCTAGTGGCTAGTTAAGTATGAATTCCTTTGTAACCTGTATGTATTCTATATGTAATTGATAATGTATCTAGTCATTTGGCTATAACCCCCATTTTCATTCTGTATCTCCAGCATGGTCTGGCACTAGGAAGCCCTCAATTAATAGACGTTGAAGGATAAACACAGAACTGATTGCCTTACTTATGTACCTGTAGTAGCAACTAAAAATTTCAGTCATTTGCCCCAATATGATATAGGCTGCTGGTGAACTATCTCTTGCCTTTTTATATTCTCAGATGTTTATGGATGATATTCATCTGCTAAGACCTTTTTGTTCTAGTTTTTGGAGTTACTTTTTCTACTGACAACCCTGATTTCCTTATTTGATGAGAAGTATTAAAAGGAATCTAAAAATACTTATATCTTGGGCACTTTAACAATGTTTAAGGCATACTTTGAAAGTGCCATAAAATCCATATTGTGACTTTCTCACAAGCCCTTTTATTGTGCTAATTATCAAGCAATGATACTAGTTTATGGTTAATTTGTGGCTTATATTTTTATTATATGTTTTTAAAATTGACATAAAAATTGTAAATATTTATGGGTTACAGTGAGATGTTTTGATACATTTATAGGGTAATTATCTCATCAGGGTGTTTAGCTTTTTCATCATCTCTTTGTGGGGAGAACATTCAAAATTCTCTCTTCCACCTGTTTTGAAATATACCATGGAATATTGTTAACTGTAATCAATATACCAGAACTTACTCCTCCTATCTACCTGTGACCATACACAGTTAACCAGTCTCTCATTATACCCTTTTCCCCTCTCCAATCTTTGGTAGCCACAATGCTACTCTCTATGAGACCATCATTTTTAGATTCTGTATATGAATGATATCGTGAGATACTTGTCTTCCTGTCCTAGCTCACTTCATTTAATATAGTATCCTCCAGGTTCATCCATGTTGCCACAAATGACAGGGTGTCAATCTTTTTATGGTGAAATAGTAATCCAGTGATGTACTGTATTTAAATAGAAAGAAAAAATCTTTTAAAAAATGTGTATGGAACCACACACACACACACAGACACACACACACACACACACAAAATAGCCAAAGCAATCTTAGGCAAAAAGAGCAAACTAGAATCATTACACTGCCTGACTTCAAAATATACTACAAAACTATAATACTTCAAACAGCATGATACTGTCATAAAAATAGACATGTAGACAAACAGAACAGAATAGATAGCCCAGAAATAAACCTGTATACTTACAGTCAACTGATTTCTGACAAAAATGTCAAAATCATATGTTGGGGAAAAGACAACCTTTTCAACAAATGGTGCTGGAAAAACTGAATATTTACATTTAGAAGAATGCAACTAGACGTCCATCCCACACTGTATAAAAAATTAACTCAAAATGGGTTAAAGACTTAAACGTAAAACCCCAAACTATATAAAGTCTAAAAGAAAAAATAAGGGAAATGCTTAATGGCTTTGGTCTAGGCAAAGATTTTTTGGACAAGAACTCAAAAGCATAGGCTTCAAAAGCAAAAGTAGAAAAGTAGTATTTCATCAAACCAAGAAGCTTCTGCACAACAAAGTAAACAATCAACAAAGTGAAGAGAAAACCTACAGAATGATGGAGAATATTTGCAAACTATACATTGGATAAGGGGTTAATATCCAAATTATATGTAGAACTCATACGACTCAATAGCAAAAAAAAAAAAAAAAAAAAAAAAAAAAAAAAAAAAAAAAAAAAAAATGTGATTAACAATGGACAAAAGATCTGAATAGACATCTCTCAAGAAAAAGACATACAAATGGATAACAGATATATGAAAAAAATCTTCAGCATCACTAATCATCAGGGAAATGCAATGAAAACCACAATGAGATATTATCTCACCCATCTAAAGTTAAGATTATGAAAAAGACAAAAGGTAACAAATGCTGGGGAGTATCTGGAGAAAGGGAAGTGGGAATGCAAACTAGTACAGCCACAATGGAAAACAGTATGAAGATTCCTTTAGAAACTAAAAATAAGGTGGGGCAAGATGGCTCACACCTGTAAATTCAGCATTTCAGAAGGCCAAGGCAGGAGGATAGCTCGAGGCCAGGAGTTCAAGTTCAACCTGGGCAACATAGTGAGACCCTATCTCTATTTAAAAAAAAAAAAAAAAGAAAAGAAAAAGAAAAGAAAATCTAAAACTAAAACTACCATTTGATCCAGTAGTTCCATTACTGAGTACTGGGTATATACCCAAATGAAATGAAATCATATGTCCAGAGATACCTGTGTTCCTATGTTTACTGCAGCACTGTTCACAATGGCCCAAGATATGGGATAAACTCGGTGTTCATCAGCAGATGAATGGATAAACAAAATGTGCTAAATACACACAATGTAATAGTTTCTATTTAATTTAAAGCTTCCAGGTTCTTTTATCATTTTAAGAATGAAACGGTCATAACTGGTAAACATTAAGAATTAAAACTTGTTTCTCTGCATTCTGTTTTTCCCCTGTCAAGATTTGTCTCTGCTGCTAAGCTTCATTATTCCCTAAATCAATTTTGCATCAGTTAGAGGAACAAATTGTTTTTCTACAGATTTGTAGCTATTAATCTCAGCAGTAACTCAGTGATTGATTTTTTTTTTTTAAAACATCAACATCAGAAAGACATGGATGGGAAAAAGTTTGAACCAAGTCCAGAACATACTAGCTGAATCTATGAAAGTTAAGACTTCATGTCATATATAATAAACCTCTGTCACTAATTTATACCACTTTAAAATTTGGGGCTACAATTAGAATGGTCATATAATGTAATTTCACTGCCCACTTTCTTACTCTGTTCTTTCATTGTCCTCTCCAATATTATTGTTACTCAGTAATGGTATCAACTAGAAATTCTTGAATTGTAACTAAACGTGACCTCATTTCCAAAGCATTTAAAGTTATTGCAGGTGAAAGCTGTCTCGAGGGCTTTCAGTGTTTCAATACATGGATGTACAATCTCTGTCAATAATGAATGCCACACATTAAATTAACTTGAATGGTTACAGCCCAAACTTTATTCTCAACTTTGGCAAATTTCTGACATAAAAGCTTAGAATGTAAGAATTGAAAAAAAGCTATGAGAATAATGCAGATACTCTGAAAGGACCTCCAGACTGCTACACCTTTTTTTGGTTTTTTTTTTTTTTCCCTTTTCTGAGTACAATTGAGATTTCCAGGAATTTAAGGGGTCATTTTACATTCCAGATTCGGTAATTTAAAAAAGGATAAAATTCTTTAAAGAGCAATAAGTAATTTAATAAAGAGTTGAAGACAAAATAATGTATGCTTGATAGATTCATATCAACCCTCTTAGCTGAGTGGATTAGAACACCAGAGTAAAGTAGCCAAGGTCATAGGTTTGAGCTTTCTGTGGCCCAGGTAGTTTATCCTCTTTCTGGGTCACAGACCATTCTGGGCACCCTGCCCAGACATTCTTTAAAGAAGAACCTGGTCCCAACACAATAGTGGATGAGGGAAACACGTTTCCCTCTTTCATCCACTATTGTGTTGGGACCTACAATTTCTCAAAGTCAGTATATTGCTAGATTGATTTTATATACATTATATATATATATATTATAGATAGATGTATATATATGTATATACTATATATGTATATACAATATATATGTGTATACAGTATATATTGTATGGTATGATGTGTATATATAACATATATAATCATTCTAGCACTATACTCATTTTACCTATGGATACACATAACTGTATATATATATGTATATATATAGTGATAATTTTGTATAAAAAAGGGAGAATAACTGTGTTTGAGTAACAATTATTTGTTTTTGTTTTTAATTCATAAAGGCAGTAAAAATCAACCAGGTTTACTTCGCTTACTTTTTGATCAGGTGTCAAATTCACACGTGGAATTTTACAGGACACAAAATATCTACAATTTCAAAGAAAGCTTGCTCCACTGAAATATATGAAGCTAGTCTTAATATCTTTCATTATATACTTTCATGCATAAGTAAAATTTTAGATAACTTAAAGGACATTGAAATAATTAAGTATGCTGTTGTCTTTTCTCTTGAGGCATCAGAATAAGTGTAACTAAATTCATATAGGAAACTTTACTTTGTTCACCATGAAAGAAACAAAGAATCTGAGATTTGTTTTATTGAGAAAGACTTAGGCTTGGTTTAGGCCCTGCTGTGAGAAGAATTAATGGGAAAAGTTTCAGCTTGAGTTAGATTGACAGTATGTCATGACATCTTTCTTAACAAATATAAATCTTATACCTCCATTACCAGTGCAGTGCTGACTTACAGTCGATTTGAACCTAAAGTTGTGCATCACACTTAATCATAATGGTTTTCATAGACTTAGATTCAGTCGGGCAGAATTCTCTGGAAATTTAATTCTACACTTCAGTTTTTATAAACATGACCCAACAATGACACGGAATAAAGCAAAAAGACCACACTTAAATAAGCTAAACTTTTGATTTCATAGGGGGAATAGGTTTGATCTATTGCCCACCAGAAATGATGACTAATAAATGTGTCCTTCCATCTTCCTTCTTTGAGGAACTAGGAATTTCTTCAGCATTTGTTCACTTCTTTAAGAAAAGGAATGTGTCACTGAAAAGTTAAGATTTAATAAAGATTAATATTCTCTTCTGTTTAACATCAATCTTTAAGTAGTTCTTTTTATTATTGCAATATTCTCTCTCCATATTAATAGGCATTTTTTCTATGCTCACCATTCCCCCACCCAACCCTTCTATGCTCCCTCATTTATCGTTGATTCTCTCTATTAAAGTGCTTGTCATATTTTAAATTATATTTATTTCTTTGGGTCATTGTTTCCACTAAACTATGATCATTAAGAGTAGTTCTGTTATCTTTGCATCACCTTACCTGTCTCTATACCTGGTTCATAGTAGGATCTCAGTGAGTATTTGATGAATGAATAAATGAATGAATTCAGCAATATTGTTGAGTCTTTGAATTTTATCTTCTGTTTTTATTATACTTCTAAAATTTCTGTTTATATTCAGTAATGAAACATGGAGAAATTAAGTCAGATATTTACCTTTACTAATAAAATTGTACCGTAGGGAGCCATAATATTATTGTTTGTATAATATTATCAGTTTTTAAAATGTGCAAGGCTACAAAGAGTGAAGCCTAAATGTCTCTTACTGGTTGGCAATTTAATCATTAGTCTACATTCACAATTTAAGAACTTTACATTGTCTCTCTTTCAGTAGCAGTATAAATGACAACTTTCATATCTGAATCATAAATAATTCATTATCATGTATTCACCCCTTTAGAGTGCTAAGCATACCATAGAGGAATCTTTGTTAAAGATATTTGGCTAGCCATTTACTTAGCTATGTTAGAGGAAAAATATTCAAGCTCTTGACCTAGTATTCCAATTTCTGGCAAACTTTAAAAGTACCGTCTTTGAAATTCATTTAGAATTCATCTCCTTGATCACTTTTGGCCCAGAGTCACAGGCTTTGATTCAGAACTTCTAAAGCAACTTTGTTTTGACCTCTGCTCTGTTATTTGCCAAGTCATTTTAAAACCAAGACCAGAAAATCATCCTGTTTCATATTTTATCAAAGTTCTCAATTATCCTATTGGATTTTATTTCATCATCTTCCCCACACTGTGTACAGTAAGTTGTTTAAGATTTTGTAGGCAAATTTCTTATATCCCTAGAATTTGTGCTTAGACATTCACCAGATAATCATCAAATCAATAGTCCTTAATTAAACACTACGTATATATACTCTGTGTTTTTCACAATGCTTAATTAATCTCCCCCAATAGAATACTTCAATACTATGTTCATCATGGAAGTTATAAGCTCTAAGAATATTTTATGTTGCAATCACTTATTAATTATGAAGCATAGCTTCATTTTTTTCTTTATGTGCAATCAACCTGTTGTTTATCATAGTCTGAATTTTATGGCAGGTAATGTGGTTGTATATATTTCAATTATATATAATTAATGAATATTCTACAATTTCCCTACTGCCTAAGATCTGCCTAAATCAATACTATTTTTCAATTATCTTAGTACCAATGCTATCCAAGTGTTTTACATTTTTAAAAAGTCACTTTCATAGTTTAGGAGACAGCTTTAGGTTTTTTCTTTCTAGATATAATCTGACTGCTAAGGCCATTAAACAACATGTGAAAGTACATTGCCATGACAAAATAGCATCAAGGATGGATATAGGCCACACTTGTTCCTTTTTTCCATTATTATAGAAATTTGACTTGTGATAATGCTAGTTAGTTATTTTGAACAATGAATCCAATCAATCTAGTCAGTTTACCAAGGGAAAAGTAATATATTAAACGGTAACTTTGATAATATTGGAATGGACTACTGAAACAGATTAAGTAGACTGATTCATGCTTTAATCAAAGCAATGTTGTGTCCTTTAATAGACGATACCTCTGTTCACACATAGAAGAATGATGTGAGCAAATTTAGTTTTCAGTTTCTTTAATAACTATAATTTTTATAGTCAGCATCTTCTAGTTGAGTGTGAACATTAGGTAATATATGTCTGTGAGCCCCTCAATTTAGAAATATGAGTTACTATGAGAGATTATTAAACTCCAGAATCCAGATACATGAAACCCATAATGAATAAGATCCCTATATACTCTTTTCATAAACATAAGAAAAGATAAAACGCATAATTTAGTTGATCAACAACCCACCTAAGTGCATTTTATGGATTTTTTTTCTGGATGCATATAGGAGTCACAAAAACATTTAATATTACAAAGCAATCTTAGTTTGAAATCATCAGTTTCCTTTAAAATGAGGACTATGAAAATAATTATGCTTTATAAGTAACTAGGTTTATATTTTCATTGGATTTAAATAATAAAATATGAACATTTTACAAAAATGTAAGACAACTAAATTTTTTTGTTATAAAAGTAAATCCAGATGTATAAAATAGCCTTAAAACAACTTGAATACATAGAATCAAGAAACCCATAAACAATCATCATTTTGAATAACTGCATATATAGACAAACTTGCTCAGTGGTAATGTAACTAATCTAGATAACACTTACATAATTTTCTTTTTGTAGGTTTAGTCCTGTGCAATGTCTTCCTTACAGATGATGGTTGAAAATTAGAGTATAAAGAAGGTATTTTTGTTACTACCTAGTAGTTCACTTGATGTTGGTAGACTATAACTAAAGGATAATCTGTAACCTAATATGATTTAAACTCTATTCAGACTTGCAAAAGAGAGGAATAAAATAGCAACATACCATTTCTAACAAGTGTTTATAAGACAGCAATTGACTTAAATTCACATTTGAAAAAAAAACAGGCAATACCTTATAAAATAGCAATATATATATGTACATATAGGATATAGGGAGAATCTTTTATATGAGAGCCAGTTTCTAATAATTTGCTATATTTGTCCTGCTCTTCTCAGTTTTGTAGTCTTATTTATGGTTCCATCCCAAGATATTCTCAGGTTTTAAATGAAAAGAGCATTAAATTCACCAATTTACTTAACAAACATTTATTCAATGGGAAATGTACCGTGCTAGGTCTTGTGAGGGTTGTAAATATACATAAGTGTGATCCCCATCCTCAGGAAGCTTACACAAACACAACACAAGGTAGTTTTAAAAAATGCCTTTGCATTCCTCAGGAAAATAAGATTCCTTCTGCCACAGTGTTTAAAACTTGAAGGATGGGTAAGCTATCAATAAATGGAAGTGGAGAATAAGGTATAGAATGAAACAGCAAATGAAGCTTGGAAGATACTAGGTGTGTTTAGAGAATGAAAAGGGATTAAGTTGAGCACGAACCTAGAATTTCCCCTTGGAAGGCTCTACTGAAAAGGAGGTTATGAGATATAATAAACATACACATCAGGTTTAGAAGATATTCAACAGTATACTTAGAAGCATGACATTCATTCCAAGATAATGTGATCAAATGTTGGGCATCTCTTAAGATATATGAGACATGATTCTGGGCATCTGAATTCATCATCTTAGCTAATCTTCATAACAAGCCTGTAAGGAGTTATTACCTCCATTTTATAGAAGAGAAAATTAAGCCCCAAAGATATGCAACAATTTCCCCCAAAACTGATGAATGCCTGAGTCAAAAAAAAAAAAAAAAAAAAAAACAAGACAAAACAACAAAAATCTTTCTTATTCCAGAGGCCTAACTCTTCACACTATTTTCATTCCACTTACCATCAATGAGGTTTTGTGCAACGTTCTGAGCAGCACCATCGGACATAACAAAACTAGAAATTTAGGGGCATTAATCTAACAGCAGGATGTCACATGATTTGAAAGCCACAATACTAGAAGCAATGACACAGTTCATCATGGTAGAGGAGTTAAGAAACCAAGGCTGATACTTGGTGACGGCAATGAGAATGGAAAGAAAAAAAGCTAAAATAAATGATATTAAAACAAATGCTGTGATGGAATTTTGGTTAGTGAATAGTAAGAAGAAAGACGAGGAAGAGAAAGAGGGGAAAGATGCTCATGATGGTGAGTAGGTGGAGGAGTAAGAAACGCAGGTGATGCAGAAGGGAGAGAAAGTACAGAGGAAATAAGGGAGAGAGAAGAGAATATGAGAAAGAGAGGCAGAAACATTTATATGGCGAAAATCCCATGTGGCAAAAAGTAAACTAAACAACTAAGTCATATGGATTATTTTTTACTTTTTATGACAACTCTGTGCACTAGACATTATTACTATTACTCATTTATAGAATAGGAAATGAAGGCTTGGAAAGCCTCCCTTGCCTGTGGCCACAGAATCTGTAGAATAGGAGGCCGAGATCTGCACCCACAGAGTTTCATTCAGCAAAAGTCATGTCCATTTAGCCCTTCCTGTAACTGTGCGATTAGTAGGGATGGTTAACCCTCTTTTGAGGATAAGTCTCAGAGAAGTATTTTATTTAAGAGCATAGAGTAAAGTTTTCTGCTGTAAAAATCTTCCTCTATTTTGGGGTACAGAGAAGCAGCATACATATTGATTATGCAAGCAGTAAATCTGGTAATTATCTTTGAAACCTCTTTCCCTTTACCCTCCATCTTTAATCTATCACTAATCATCAGTGATTTTATCTCTTAAATATAATCCATCCACTTCTCTCTACTTTCACTGCTACCTTGCTATTGCAAACATTAACATCATGTATCTGGGCTACTGCAGTTGCCTTATAAATGGTACCTCCTACATCCATTATTTTCCTGCACAGTTTGTTTTGTATACTGTCACCAGGATGATGTTTTTAAAATCCAAACCTAGTCTTCACATTCTGCCCCCAAAATAAAGGTAAAATAGTAATGTAAAAAAAACCTATGGCTTTCTATTGCTCTTTAAAAGGACCAATCTCCTTCAGTGACCTATACTCCACTGGCAGCATGCCAGCCTCTGTGTCTTCCCTCACCTTTCCATGTCACTTTCACACTGGTGTTATTTCATGTGCTTGGGATAAGCTGGAACTTCGTTCATGCTGTTCCCTTTCCTAAAACATTCTCTAGTCCTCATTCCTACCCTTCTTCCTTTACTTGTTTTTTGTTTTGTTTTTTTGAGACAGAGTCTGGCTTTGCCACCAGGTTGGAGTGCAATGGAAGGCTCTCAGCTCGCTGCAACCTCTGCCTCCTAGGTTCAAGCAATTCTCCTGCCTCAGCCTTCCAAGTAGCTGGGACTACAGGCATGCGCCACCATGCCTGGCTACTTTTTGTATTTTTAGTAGAGACACGGTTTCACCATGTTGGCCAGGAGGGTCTCAGTCTCCTGCCCTTGTGATCCACCCACCTCAGCCTCCCAAAGTGCTGGGATTACAGGCATAAGCCAATGTGCCCCATCCCTTTAATTGTTTAATAAACATTTGTCCTTAAGACCTCAGGTGAAATGTGACTTCCTCAGGAGTCTTCCTTGATCCCAGAAACAGAGAAGATTCCCCTTCCATAGGCTCTTATGGCTCTGTGGTTTTCCTGTGAAACAATTACCCCTTCGATACATACGTATTTACTATATTCACGTGTGTTTTTTGTTCAGTATCTGTCCTCTCATTAGTCTAAAAGCACCATGAGGAAGAAATCACAATTTTCTTTCCTCTTTTATGCTGAGAACTTGCATCCAACATAGAATAGGTATTCAGTAAATATTTGTTGAATGAACCATGAATGATTAATAGCCCTGTCTGTGCTTAAATTCTAGCTTTTCCATTTACTAAATGCATGGCCTTGGGTAATTTTCTTAAGTTCCACAAACTTCTCTTTTTGCACTGGATGAAGAAGGATAGTCGCAATCTAATGAGTAAGATTATTCATCCAAAGTTCTTGACATATAGAAAGTACTGAAATAATTAGCTATTATTCAACTATAAACACTTCAGGGTCACAAAGAACAAAACTAATGATTTTTTAGCGAGAAATGTCATTTCAATACAAATTAAATAAATATAAAATACATTTTAATGTTCAAGTAGTACCTGAAAAAGATAGAACATGTAATTTATCTGACAAGATGAATTTTATCATCATAATTATTAAATAATTATATACATATATATATATACACACACACACACATACATATATAATTTATTTTTGAGACAGAGTCTTGCTCTGTCGCCCAGGCTGGAGTGCAGTGGTGCTATCTTGGCTAACTGCAGCCTCTGCCTCCTGGATTCAAGCGATTCTCCTACCTCAGCCTCCTGAGGTGGTATTAGAGGCGTATACCACCATGCCCAGCTAATTTTTTGTATTTTTAGTAGAGACATGGTTTCATCATGTTGGCCAGGCTGGTCTTGAACTCCTGACCTCACGTAATCCACCTCCCTCAACCTCTTAAAATGCTGGGATTACAGGCATAAGTCACCATGCCTGGCCTAAATAATTATTTTTGAAAATTAGTATACATTTTATCTTGGTCCTGTTGGGGCCCAGGGTCAAATATTAGTTTTTTTGGGAAAGTCATAGTGGCCAATAATTTGGAAATTGTGGTCTGGCATACTATTAAATTCTCTTTCACATGCTGATGCTTACTGTTATCAGGTAAATGGAGATTAGGAAGAGGACACAAATGAATCACTAGTTTCTGTCTCGGGAAGCAAATATAGAGCAATAGGCCCAATGTTATTATACTCAGCTTTAGTTCTGTCATCTGTCAACAGCGTCTGTCATTTGTCTCAGACCACTAGGATATATTTTCTCATTCAGCTATACCATCTTCAAAATTTCTTTATGTTACCAAATTAAAACAAACAAAAAAAAAAACTAAATGAACTGTAAGGTTCCTTTGCATTTTGACAGTCTATTATTTTATTCCTAATCTATCTGCCTCATCAAGGAGAGTTGGTCACCACAATGCTTAGAGGACATATATTGGAAAGTAAATAATATTATTAATAGTATTGATACTAGGAACACAACATTAAATTCCTAAATATGGAGGATGAGGGAAAATAATAATATGTCATTTATAAGAAAAGAGTTAAAATTTAGCCTGAGCTTTAATGTGCTGGTCTTGAAATCAAGTGAACCAGAGTTTGAATCCCTCCTGTTCCTGCTAGTCTGTTTTCTCATCTGTATATTAGTAATAATAGGATTTACGTCACATGGTTGTTGTGGTAAATGGGAAAGTATCTGTAAAGTCTTTAGCACTGTGAATGGGACACAGTAATCACTTGATGAATGGTGGTTAGCATTGCTACTGCATGAAATACCTGATCCATCCCTATGAGCTGAGTCCAGAGATGCTACTGATTTGCATGTGCATAAAACGTCAACAATTTCTGAATTGAATGCTCAAAGAAGTCTGACAAAAACATTTAAAAGACAGAAAGAATAGTTCCTATTGCTACAAAAGGAATGTAGTTTGTTCAAAGTATTATTTTGTGCAAATATACACAACCTTTTCATGTGCGGATATGGCTGCTAATAAGGCTTTTACTCTTTATGTAAAAAAATGCATGATTTATGCAGACAGGCTGTAATATGAAAATCCTGCATAGTCTATTTGAATCAGCAAGTGGGCAGCCACATTTATCTCTGTTTACTGCTGAATAGCTTTCATTGTTAATTCCATTTTCTATTCTCGTTGTGCATATCACCCCTTAATTTAAATCTTTGACAAGCTAATTTAATAAAGGGAATGGTTTTTAGAGTGGAAAAAATAAATATCTATACTCATCTTTTTAAAAATTATAATTAGCTTAAACAAAGACCTTAGTTATAGTTTCTGTGTTTATTAGATTTACCATAAGAGAATATGCTAAAAGATGATTTTTTCTTTAATTTTTAAGGTACAACTTTATAAAATAATTCCTTCACTATTATTTCTTCATTGTTAAAATTTCATTCATATAAAAGAGTTGTATTTTGGGTCTTTGGATGAAAATATACAGCTACCAGAGCCAAAAAATGTTTCTGTCAATCAATATATAGAGAAACAGACTTTTAGAAGCAATAAAGTCCTAGAATGCCAAAATGCATTTTATCTGGTGATATTCTGTTCTTGACAGTCACTAAAGACATGTTGATTATTCTTATAAGATTGTTCTGTTCTAAGTCCCTGAGTCTTGTTTTTTCTAAATGAAACTAGCATTATCTATGAAGTAGGAAAAAAAATGTATGAAGTATACATTAGCATGAATTCTGAAGGCACAGATAAATGTAAAAACATGGATAGTGTGGGAAAACATTACAGTAAAGGACTTATAAGGTACACTGAGGTACCTCGGAATAAAAATGGAAAGAACCAACAATTAAACAAATTAGTTTCAAATTTAAAACATGGGTTTGGAGAACACTAATATGAATAATTCTGCTGTAAATCATGATTTACAACATGACTATATATATATATGTCACTGAATAAAATGAAATATGTATATAACGTGTGTGTGTGTGTGCGTGTGTGTGTGTGTGTGCGCGCGTGTGTGTGTGTGATCCATTTACCTGAAAGTTCAGTCACATTTTATTGGCCACAAATGGTCAGAGGCACAGTTTCATTTGTCATGTTGATGGACTGTTCATTACCAACTTAGACACTTCTCGGTACCAAGTGGAATACTGCAAGGAGTAGCCTAGATATCAGCAGCCTGGATAATGAATTCTTGGCACTTATCCCTGCAGTACCGTTCCAAGCTCTTCATGCTGAATCCACACGACCTAGAACAGTGTCTGCCACACAGGGCTCATGAAATATAAATTAATAAAGGATAAAAGGAAAAAATCCTATCTAACTAAAAATTTAGTATCTTGGGTTAAAAAAAGCAACTTAAAGGCAATTTTTAAAAATTTTTCTCTACCTTCTACAAATTCTACCATGGAGGCTTTAGAAATGACAGACAGCCAAATTTAGGTATGTGTCAGTCACCTCTACCCCAGCAGTTGAGTTTCTCATGAGTGAACTGCCAACTGAGCCTCAACCAAAGTTCACGTATTCAGTCTCAATTACTGAGTCTTAACCTAGTTTTAGAGAAATGTTCCATTTCCTTTCTTCAGCTGGTCTGCTAGCCTGAAACTCAGCCCACTTAACTGGAACACTGACAATCTACCGACCCTTTTTACTAGGAGCCTTACACAGTGAGGTTCTTTCTAGCCAATTATTGAGCGTGTGGTTGAACTGAATCAACCTTCTTACCAGGACGATTTTACTATTAACTATGGGTAAAAAAACATATCCGATTCCTTAAGATCCAAACACAGAGAAGAGAGAGAGAGAGAAGGAGAAATGTCCAGAGATGTCATTCAGGATGGCATCTCAGACCCAGAAATTTTCATTTCTCGTCATGCTCCTTGGAGACCAGCATCACAGTTATCCCAAAATGCAAAGTCAAACACATGCAATTAAGACACATTAGGTTCTAAAATATTTTCCCAGAACCGCAACATTCCAATACAGATTATAGCCACACTTTTCTAGCAATGCAAGAAACATAGGAGGCAGATGTGAGACCAGTTAATTTCAAGTTCAGAAGGAAGAAAGAATTAGAGTAATAAAAAATATTATATCTAAATTTTTCCTAGTACAATAAATTTATTCACAAATTGAATGAGTTAATACTTTTTTCAAAGTTGCCTGAATTCAACATCGGCACAAAAAACTAGGTATTAAGCATCTCTGTAACCAGCCTTGGGTTGGGAATTTCATATAGTAATCAAATAATTGCATCTATCATGATAAGAAGATAAGAAGAAAATTAATCCTCTCCTTCTAATAAGTATAATTTAGGGGATGTCTGGAAACAAGTAAAGGACAACATAAGACAGGATATAATCCAGTGGGAACTTTAGTGGCACTTGTGTTTTAGGAACTTAGAGGTTGAAAAAGTTTCATGAGAGAAATGCAATATATGCTACGCATGCAAAATATGTAAAAACAGCTCAGGCACCTAAAACATCAGATTTGTGAAAGATCTCATCGTATTTCATACTATCTATCATGTGTGAGTATTATTAGGTAAACATTTCAGTGTACATTGAACTATAATTACTCCACTTGAAATGCTTAGAGGTTTATTACCTGGTGATTCACAATTACATTTGATTGATTACTCTGAATTTAATGGTTTCTAAAGCAATAGTCAACCACTTCTTATTGTATTCCACTGTACAGAGCTTCTTGCTATGCCTATCTAGAGGTCCTTTGCCTGAAGTTTAGAACAATCATTGTTCTCATTGTTATCTACTTCATGATAGATATTATGTTACCCCCTCATCTACTCCTAGCATGAACACATCTTTAAAAGAAAAATTTCATTGTGTTCTCCTTTTCTAAATCCTACTTGCTATTCAACAGATTTTGAAGGATGAGACCCTAATATTACTACTAAAATAATGCTGTTTTCAAAGAGGCCTGAATTCCACATCAGCACCAAAAGTATGTATTAAGCATTTCTGTAACCAGCCATGTGCTAAAAATTTGATACAGTAGTCAAACAGTTCTATCTAGTAAGAGCTCAAAGAAGTAATAGTAAGAAAGGCAAGACAGGAATTTTCTGTCTGATTCCACATTCCATGGTCTAAGTCACCACACTTTTATGCAGAAATATCTTTAAATCTCTGAATCACTAAAAAGCTGTTAGCTGTCACTATTAGCAGTAACACTTAAATTTTGTTGCAGTAAAACTAAAGGTAAATAAATTCTTAATGTCATTGTAAGTCATAAAGTATGTTACCAAATAAAAATATCATACTGACCCTTACGCAACACTGCTTAATATTGCCCTATGTACTCTTAATAGTCAAACCTTTAATAGAGATATTTTAGATTACCTCTTTTCTTTCTTTCCCAACCTAATAATCTACATCTTGCAGGTTATTTTACACATTTATAAAATATACACAGACTAGTACTACTGGGGGAAATAGATATCAAGTAAAGGAGAAGCCCATATGAAATGTGCATGTATAATTTCAAGATAAATTTAAAAGATAAAGTTAGTCTTTAAATCTAGTTTATCAAAATCAACCATGTTTTCATTTAAAAATATATTGATTATATGTCTGTCACAGACTAAATGTTTGTATTCCCAAATTTTATATGGTGAAACCTATCAGCAATGTAGTGATGTTTGGAGCAGGGGTATTTGGGAGGTGATTAGCTTATAAGTACAGATCCCTTATGATGGGATTTATGCTTTTAAAAAAAGAGGCTCCACAGAGATTCTTTGTTCCTTCTGCCAACTGAGCACACAGCAAAAACATGGCCCTCTATGAACCAGGAAACATGCGCTCATCAGACACTGAATCTGCTGGCACCTTCATCTTGGACTTGCCTCCAGAACTGTAAGAAGTAAGGTTGTGTTGTTTATGAGCCACTCATTCAACAGTGTTTTTCTATAGAAGCCCAGCCAGACCAAGACAATGTCAGACATTGTACTAGATATGATCGAATTGGGTGTGATTTCTTCCCCTCATAAACTTACAACCAAATAAAAGATTCAGATAAGTAAGTCAATGGTTGTCTGAGTTCTGTGATTAAAGGAAGCACATAGCACTATGGGAGCCAAAGGAGCCCCATCTAAATCACATGGTATAATTAGGAAAGGCTGCAGGAGGAATGACTGCTCTAGTCCAGTTTTAAAAAGTAGGAATTGGAAAGACAGAGATGAAGGACATTCCTAGTGGGAAAGCAGCAAGAGCAAGAAGTACAAAAAAAAGTCCTCAAGAGACATAGTTAAAAGCATGCTATAATCTTGATGGTAATCTTAACCACAGTCAAGACCACAGAACCATGCTATGATAAAGATTTAAGATGCTATCCTGAAATCCATAAGTCATTACAGGAATGCTAGCAGGGAATGGGTATAGATCTAACAGACACGTTTTAAAATTAGATTTGCATCATTGGCAGAAATTTTTCTTACCCTTCCTTATTTATTATTTTTGCCTTCTTTCTAAATAAGTTGGAAAAGCATAATTCATATTGCCTCTGCAACTACATCTTCAGCGTAGCATGGCTATATATTGCTATCAACATGAGTATCAGAGATAAAAATAAAATGTTATTTTACACTAATTGGGCATACTTTAGCACATTGTAAACCATAACTTTAAATATCTTGACATTTGTATGGGTAAGCTCTTGGAAATAGCCATAATACTGTGATAAATGTAGTGAATATCAATGGAGAGGTACTAATGATAATCGCCCAAACCTATTGAGTGTTTAATTAATGAAAGTTTGCAATTTTTTTGAGATTTAAGATGAATTATTTTCTCAACCAATGGAACTTAATTCAAAAATTAACATGTATTCCTAAACCATTTAGTGTGAAGCTAATTAAGATGTGGAAGGCCCATGAAATAGGAACCATTTTCATATGTGAATACATGTTATAAAGATGACATTGGCAATTCCAACAAAAATTTAAAATGAGTGGAAATTCAAAATTAATTAATGTGTCCGTGATTAAGATATAATTTTAACTCTGAAAATTTACATTTGTATGTTGTATCTTCCTTAGTTCCTATTAAGAATTAAACTCATTTAAATGACTGTATTTGGCTGAAAATATTCTGATCTAATGCCAGGGTGTTCTTTTGTAAGTTCATAAACAATTATCAAATACTTCTGTTGGTTCATAAACAATTATCAAATACTTCAGATTGTATAATCACTGAAAAGAGAAAAAAAGCTGCCAATTAAAGAGCTTATAGTTTAGTATTAAAAACCCCTAGGAAAAATTAATATCAAATAGAAACATGTAAAATAAGATAATATAAATAAATGACTAAGTAAGTGTCAAGGAAATAAAGAATATAGTAAAGATATGAATTAGAATTTTTCAAAGAGAAATGTTCGACCTCTGTCTTGAAGAAAATAATACCAATTGTTGAGCAGGAAAGAGAGAAAATATTTTAGGTGAAATACGTGTGTGTGGGGTGTGCGTGTGTGTGTGTGTGTGTGTGTGTCCATATACATAGTTTGAGCAAAGTCATGAAGACAACAATTATCAACTTAGATGTTAGGGGATGGATTTAAGTGGTCCATTTGAAAGAAGCAGATGAATCATTTTTAATAAAGAAAGATGGATTGTAATAAATGAATCTGAGACTCTTAGTTGAATATGATTTAATGAAAATCTTTAAAGTTAAACTTTTATACAAATGTTGATGTTAAAACTAATTAGGATACCTTAAAAAGAGTGAAATAATATACATAAGAATTGGAGTCACTATATATAAGATGAACAGAAAGCAATAAATCCAAGCATTGGCCCAGGTTTGCTTTGTAGGGTTTGCTTGAGGGTGGGTGGCTTTAGCAATAGGAAAGAATTATATCATTAGAGATTGATTTCAAGGTAAAGAAGGGAAAAAAAATAGAATAGAAGAATAAAGCCTAAGAAGAAAAGTCTGATGGTATAAAAAAGTGTGAAGAAGGAAGGCATGCTAATACTTAGGAATAGCAGATGGGAAAGGTGTCTTTAGGGAAGGAAGGCAACCAGCTTAGTTTTCTGCATTATACTTCCAGTGTGCATAATGTCCAAGAGACTTCAAAAACAGTGTGAAAGATTAAAATATTGAGATTCATCCACTGGGAGATAATTCAAAACTTGGAGCAAGTCAGTTACTCTCTTCAGGATTAAATGCTGAGAAATGAGAACAGAAGATTAAGTATTGAAGGTTATTACTAAAGGTCAGGAGAAGAAAAGAGGAACAAAGAGGGCAGAATAAAAGCAACCAGGGACAGAGAAGAGATTGTACAACAAAGCACAATTTATTCTAAAGAGGAAGTCAGTAATTTATTTTTTCTCTTTTTCCTAATCTGTAGCAGCTGTGAAAAGTCAGTAATTTAAACAAAACTTTTTTACTGATAAGAACGCTTAATATGAATCTACCTTCTGAAATTTTTAAGTGTAGAATACAGTATTATTAACTACACATACGAACTTGTTCTGCAGATTACCAGAACTTAATAATTTTGCATAACTAAAACTTTATCCCTATTTATGCCTATAACACATTAATACACTCCTGAAATTGCATTATAACTCCAGAGATTAAAAATAAACCACAATTGAATTGTGTAGTGTAGATAAAATTGATGGCTCTGCATAAGTAGTTGAGAAATTTCTGTTACTCTGGCACACATTTTTAGTATTTGAAACCTATCCAAGTCTTTGCCAGACTGTACAGTGAGGAAAAGTTTCTGGGAATAGGTAAGACGAGGTTGTGTTCTTACTGTAACTAAAGTACCAGATGACAGCTGTTTGAGTTACTATTGTAATTATGCACTTATATATTAGGTAGTCTGAGACCCAAAGAGTCTTGTAGGAAAAAACTAAAGGAAAGAAGAAGGGAGAGAAGAAATGGAGGCCATTTTAAAACTGGGGGGCCAGAAAAAAAAGTGTTATGGTTTATTAGGCCCCAACCCGTAAAATGGACTTGGGAGAATGGTCATTTTAGAGGGATTTGAGTCTTCTCCTTTGTATGGCTTATCCTGGACAGGGCTCAGTGAATGCATGGAACAGAAAGAACATCATGTCTCTTGGAGTAGATGAAAAGGGAGGTGATGACCACACACAGCCTCCTCCAGGGTCACTGGCATCACTCTGTTCCTCAGTGCCTATTCCTTAGGAGTGATGTCAGATTAAACTGTGTTAATCTGCTTGTGTTGCTATAACAAAATATCTGAGACTGGGTATTTCATAAGTAAAGCAAATTTATTTCTCACAGTCCTGGAGGCTGGGAAGTCCATAATCAAGGTGAAAACAAATTCAGTGCTGAAAGCTGCTCTCTGCTTTCAAGATGGTGCCTTGAATGCTGTGGACTCACAGGGCAGAAGAGAAACTAAAGGGTAAAAGGGATTAGCCAGTTCTCTCCAGCCCTTTTACGAAGTCAGTAATCCCATTGTTAATGACTGAGCCCTCATGACTTAATCACCTTCTAAAGACCTCCCACCTCTTAATACTATCACATTGGGTCTTAGGTGCAACATACGAATTCTGGGGAACACATACATACAAACCATGGATATCTTTATAATTTACAGAAGAAAATACCACTTTGAGAAGAAAGAGAATTTGCTCTAGAGTATACAAACCTTTTATTGTCATAGAAGGAAATATTTACTTTAACAAAATTTAAGTTTTACAATATTCCACACTGCATATTGTTTTCATTGTTAATGGACTAAAAATTTGGGCCATTAACATTCAAGGTGGGGACATTAGACATGTCTATTATTTCCAGGGTCATATATGCTTTTTTATTTTGGTTCTCTTTTCTTTGAGCCTGTGGTGGGGGATATGAGAGGAACTGACAGTGAGAAAAGAAAAAGAAGAGGTGAAAAGATACAAAAGAAAGTTTGTGGTCATACAAATCATAAATTTTTAAGACGCTCAAATGTTCTTAATAATCTTTTCTATTACAAGTTTAGGTAGAGAAATACTGGCAAAACTCTAGACAAGCCTCAGACTACAGCCTTAGGAATCTAAATGGATAAATGTCCACTATTACCATCAAATATTTTCATGGCCAATTGGTTACTATTTTTATATGTAATAGCTAAACTTTCTGCCAACAAGAGGAGTCAGTGTTCAGATAAAACAGTGTTTTTAAAAATATGTGAGACAGTTAAAACTACGGAGAATTTGTTTTTACCTGTAAAAAGGCCATTAGCAAATACTAGAGAGTTGCAATTGTGTCACAAATAAACACTACATGAAAATGCTGTAAAAATCAGTATAATCATGGAAGTTAATTGGGCAAAAGAAAAATTTTGTTTTTTAAAAAAAGTTAACCTGAAAAAGTTAGCTATATGCCAAAAAGGAAGATGAATATATCCACATGGTCGATTACCTCATTTTTCAAGTTCATTCCGTTCTCTGCCTTCAGTCCCATGTGCCATGACTGTGACTTCAGGGAGTAGGCAAGAGTCAGAGAAAACTGGGAGCAGTGGACACCAAACCACCCAGGTCAATGATTTTAATGTGTACAAAGCATTAAAAACAAAGAAATATGGGTATAAGGAACATCTCCCAAGGGAGAACAAAATTAGTCCTAAAATAATATATTACATATTGGTTTTGGTGAAGTGTTGCAGAGAAACAGGCTGTCCTTCAGCAGTCTGGTTAGGTTACCCACCAGACTGACTTGTGCACATACAGTTTATATCAAGAAAGTATACTTGTCCTAAATTCTTCGTATTCTTAAGGGAAACAATAATTGAAAGCACAAATTTATACTACTTATTGACTATGTGAGAACCTTGAATAACGTTAAGCCAGGTATCATTTGATTTATCCATCACTTTCTGCTGCCTAACAGAGTTATTTCTCTTCTGTTATTTCCTGGCAATCTCAGGAAAATATATTATGGTCACAATATCTACTAGTTTTAAAAATGTATTCAATTATTTTTGTAGCACTTCTGATAGCTGTAACACTTTGCTAACCTCAGACAAATTGACTACAGGATTAATGTAATCATTTCTACAGAAAGTATTTCAAAGCTTTAAAATGACAGCATTCTAAAATAAGATAGTGATTCCCTGACACAGGGTAAAGCTAAATGGAGAAGTTTTTCATTCCATGTCCTTTCTTCTGCTTCAGAGGTCATTTTGCATTTGAGTTCACCTTAGGCTTTCGTTTGAAACCTCATGGGATCACAATGATTATCAGAAAATGAAAGATCCAACCAATGATGAAATGTCATTTAGCATTCTTGCTGACTGTCTTCCTTTTACCAACAAAAAAAATGTGTCTCTTACGGAGACGCTGTCAGTTTATGCTCAATATTTGAAAACATATTGGCCTAAGAAAAGGGTGCTCACATTTCACCCAAAATTTTATTCAAGGCTAGGAAGTTACTGAATAGAGCCACTTAGTCTGCAGAAGAAAAGCCTGAAAAAATAACTGAGTAGTTTTAAGCTTTTTGAGACAGCCAAGATATCGGGTCACATTTTATCCTACATGCTACAATAAAAAGAAAGAAGACAATGTCTAGAAATTAACATGTACTCTTTTAGTCAACATAAAAAGGAAATTAGAGAGAGAAATATTATTCAGCCTTAAAAAGGAAAGAAATCCTGATACATGCTAGTAATGGATAAACTTTGAAGACATTATGCTTACTGAAATAAACCAGTCAAAAAAGGATAAACATTATATGGTTTCACTTATATAAGGTACGTAGAATAGTTAAATTGATACAGACAGAAAGCAGAATGCTGGTAGGCAGGAGTTTAGAAAGAGGGAAGAATGAGAATTTATTGTTTGATGGTATGGAGTTTCAGTTTGGGAAAATGAAAAACTTTGGAGACGGATAGTAGCAATGATTGCACAGCAATGTGTATTCACTGAACGCCTCTGAATTGTACGCTTAAAATGGTTAAAGTAGTAACTTTTATGTTATTTATTTTTCAACAATTAAAAAGTGAAAATAAGGGGAAATGGGCAAGCGTTAAATAGATATTGGAGAATTGTGAGATTAATGGAATTGGGACAGGAAGCAAACATTTCCTTAGCCACTGCACACTCTGTAACATCCGTAATTCTAAGCTCAAAGCTCCTCCTGTCATCCCAGCCCCGCAGATTCTCGTCTCCATTTTGACTGAGATAGGTACAGGGAAGCAGTCTGAGCTCCACTGTGGATTGCTTAGACACAAACCAAGAGTTCCTTGTTTTGTCTTAAAATGCTGCAGGGTTGAGCTTGATGTTCTGTCATTGCCTTTTTCTCTTTAGGTCCCATTCAAGAAAAGCAGGAAGCCACACTTAAAGAGACAAATTTGGACTTAGCCCAGTATACTCAGAGTGCTAATTTCTTGACCCTTGTGAAAAACAAACTAGATTCCATTTAATTGTACAGTAGTCTCATTAAAAACACACCTCAGAATGTGTATTACTTAAGTATTGTTTGTGGACCACATCTTGAAAATTGCCTGTCTAAACTCACAAAAAGACCAAGGTCATTCAAGGCTTTTCAAAGGAAGATCATTAACTGTGTTCCAGAATTATCTTTCATTTTTCTGATACTCAAGTGAGAGCAAAATCATTCTGATGAAGAATAGATCTAGTACTGGTATCAGGATGATGGTCTTGATACAGAACATCTCATATCCAAAAATGATGATAAAAGATAGATGATGTTAAATCCTTGAAGTACAGGCAGTTTTACTGTAATATTTGTTCTGAAGCCATGCGTCTGTTGCAAAGCAATTGATATACTGTTGAATAATTTAGAAATAGCACAATTTTTAAGTATTCTTACACATTAAGTTCATCTGGAGAACATTAGTTGTGCACAAAAAACTCACTTCCCTGAACCTAGCTGAACAGGCATATGCAACACCCCACTCCTAAAACATACACACACACACACCTCAAACATCTGAGTATTACCTTGGTTCACCAGGCATTGTGGTCTATTCATATCTAGTATTCTGTATGATTTTAGATCACACTCTATCTACTACTTCACATTAATGCACATGCTGTAATTTTTACAAAATCCTCTTCCAAAAGCAAATGTCACCTTCTTCAAGATGAACTGCCACTTTTATTTATTTATATAGCTTCTAATGGTTTAACTTGTGTAAAATGATGCTATAGTTTTATTAAGACCCTATTTTCTAAATGTATCTATGATTATAAATTTTTAGTGCTATGCACCAACCCATTTTATCATAAGCTAGGAACACATATGTATTAGAAAAGAAGTGATTGTTTTGTGTAAGTCTGTGTCACAGTATTACTCTCTATTGATTCATAGTGCAAAGAAAATGTGCCTTCTTTATCTGTAATGACCAATAGTATATTTTTCTTCATGAGGTCTCCACTTGCAAGGCAGCATACAGGATTTTATTCTCATGAAGTATCTCTTATTTAATAAAGAAATGGTCTTCTAGGTCCTCTCCTCGAGAATCTCAAACAGAAACTGTGCTAAAACCCTGTAATTTTGTCTTTTGCTTCATTCTAGTCATTGGAGCTAATGTGTATTGATCTCACTACCTATCCTGTACTTCCATCCCTATCTCCTTTCCATATCCCTTGGGCCTAGAAGTATATGACTTTCACTCCTGGGTTTTTTTAGCCTAGACTTCTCTTACATATTATTCCTCTTCCTGGTACAACTAGCCTCGTGGTTCAGCCAGATTAATGCAAGCAGTAAGCACTCCAGGCTATGGAAGAACCTATGATTAAGCTACAGGGCATCTCTTGATATTAACTAGGATAAAGAACTAGAGGAGATCCTTTTATCTCTCAACAAAGCCTGGCTTTAAAGATTATATTTCAGCTGCAGTCTCAAAAATCTTACTCTGGATATCAAAATTTTAAAGTTGACTATTTATTTTTGCATTCCTGTAATAACAATTTGAATTCTCTCTGAAGACAGATGTCTGTCACAGGATGGGAAAAGTCACTCAAAAGGAAATGTAGAAAAATAGCAATAACAATTAATGTTATCCAACAGATATTAGCTCTATCACATATACTATATAACCCTCTTCTCTTTGAGTTGGCATAGGTACTGTATTTTATAATACTTAAAAATATAGACATTGAAAAACATAAAACTGAAATTTTAGTAATGTTTAGAGTACATTGAGAAAAATCTCACCTTCCTGAAATTCTCAGATTCATGTCAGAAAATTTTGCTAAGTGTAATTTTCTGCCCTAGAAAGAGCATAGACATTTCTTCATCAAGTCAAACCCAAGTGCAGTGTTTGGTAAAGAGGAAATAAGAGGATCAGCTGTGGCCCATGAAGAGAAGTCTTGTGGCCTTTCTATTGTATTGAACTGTACCACCAAACTTCACTCTTGAAAGACATATTTTCTCATAACTTGTGAGTAGAAAAATAAATATTTATTTTCTAATAAGAAATTACACACAAATGGTCCACTATTCCCCTAAGATAATTCAACAAGAAACTAGTTCCATGCATAAAATTAAAGAAATATGGAAGACATTTGTTAGAATAGACTTAACTTTCAAATACTTAATAATATAGTCATTTAAAATAATGAGTAAAATTTATTTAATAACCAAATATGCTACCATTTAAGATGCTTACTAAGTTTTTTATGTAGATAATGTAAGGATGGTTATTTTATGTAAATTAGCCTTCAATTTATTAAAGTTATACAGTCAAGTCTTTTCTTAGTTTCAATTAATTGCAAATTAATGATCATATCTTTATTTGGAAGAGTAGGGATAATAAGTATTGTACTCTGTAACAAAATTAATACAAAAGATTATTTTTATCTGAGCACAAAAAGTCTGTATAATATTTCAGTGACAAATATAGCATATGTCCAGTTAAAATTAGATTGTGAAGAATAAATTGAAAAGTCTAATATTTGTTTAAAATTTTTAGGAGTATGTTTAAATAGAAGGCAAAAGCATGATTGTTTTCTCTTTTAATGCTTTTCTGAATTTTGATACCCCTTACTCTGCAGCATCCAGCAGAATGTTTTATGTTAAAAAAAAAAAAGTTGCTATTAAGTGTAATAAGGAGAAAATGAATAAAAATACTTTTATTGGAAAAAATATTTAGATACATCTTAAATGCTTTTTTAAAATTAATTATATATTAGGTTATTGTTTTGAAATAAGAGGAATAGCATGTCTCCTTTGACTAATGTTCAAATTAATTTTATTTTAAGAGGTTGAATTTCTCTGTATAGTTAATCTCATTTACAGAGAGTTAATTATATTGTTTTAAAGACTTAGGACATTAAATATATAACTTTAGTACATCTGATTATCTCAATATTTTAAATGTCTGAAAGTGCAGACAAGCCTAGCATACAGTCTTCCTAAGAACATAAGCAGTTCTTGTAAAGATTTCTAAATTTTATTTATTATTTTAAATAACTCAAATAACAAACTAAACCAATTACACTATATACATTTAAATTGAACAGCAAAATAATAATAGTGACTTGATTTAATTTATCATCTCTCTATTTATTTGTTTATATTTTCAAGGTTTTACACATATTTAGGGCAGGGTTACTATTGTAGACAGAATCTAAGATCATGTGACAGACACTTAACACTTAATCACATATTTGAGTTCCCCTCGCCCCTAAAAAACATGGAACCTTAGTTCCTTTGGATTCAAACCAAGTTACAAGTAAATACTCTGAAACTTTTGTGTAGTTGATTTCTATCTGTTTGTTCAAAAACAGAAGCCAAATCCACATATTTCTGCTGAGAATTAGTTTTGTAACTTGATGAATCACTTGTCTCCTCTGTCAAATGTTATCTTAATACTTTTTAAACTGCTTTTAACAGTTTGGGTAGGAAAGTAGAATTCTTCAATCCCACTTAAGTTACAGGCATATTCTAGCACCACCTGAATTAATTTATTTATTCTTACTGACTGAAAGAATTCTTTGTTCTTTTCATATTATTTTCTCTTTTGACTCTTGGCCACAATTCAACAGAGAGTATATGAACACGAGCATATATGTGAAGGCAGGAATGGTAGATCTGTAGTGGAATATTACACACAATTGACCTAATTGTCAAATAAAATGTGCAGCTTTCAGTTAACATGGTATGAGCTTGAGTGATATTTGGATAATATGGATGAAAGATAGATAAGATAGGAGAGTAACCGCTTAGATGGAAAATGGGAAGATTAAATCAAGCCTGGCTCTTTTATTTAATCTTTGGAAGATCTCTCAAGGACAAGATGGTCTACTGTAATCCTGCCCCATTTTCCTAATTCTGAAATACTTTGAGTTACTTATAAAATAAAGGAAGCTATATATTGTCTCGAAAGTTTTTGAAGCAACTATTATTGCAAAAGATGTAGGTAACAGTAAAACATATCTTTCTCATATTATCATGCTACTTGATTCACTTTAAATAGATTTACTTTGCATCTTAACTTCAAACTTTGCTCATATTTAGTCCTTGACCAGAATCTTGGAATCTTACATTGGTTGAATGGAAATATTTACTAATTAGATTTAGGTAACCATAATCAACATTTTCCAAATACTGTTACTAACACAAGATATTACTATTTAACCAAATGATTATATTTTAATGTAGGTTTTGATCCAATGAATAATATCAATGAGCCGGCATTTCCCCGCCTTCTCGTTTCCTTTATGTCCTTTGTCTCTTTTCTACTTTCCTTGGCAAACTAAAGTTCCCCTAACACCTTCTTGCCTGCAATTAACTTGATCATATTTGTTTTTGCTACTTTTGAAAAGAGAATTTTCTGTAATGGCAGCAGCACTACTCTGAGAAGTGAATTTCACAGTAAGTTAACCTCTCTGTTGTCAAGCAACTAGTTAAACAAAGTACTAAAGTTAAAAAAAAAAAAAATCTTGTATCACAAATGTTCAAAAAATACAGATTGAAATCCAGACACAGGAATCCTTTGATAATGGATGAGAATTACTGTAAAAATAAGTATTATTACCTTTTTCCAATGGTTCTCAGCCTAAACACTGCTATTATTGAAAGTCTTTTCATTTTTCATCCATATTATTCTAATAGTGTCTAAACTGGTCTCTCTGCCTGATATATTTGCTTGTACCAATTTTTGTATAGCCTTCTGGTCATATGGCTTTGTCTTAAATGCAATTCTGCACCTATTATCCTCCTGTTGAGTCTAATATTTATTTGTTTCACAAGTCACTGGGAAGCAACTACTATGTGCTGAGAATCTGGCATTTTATCTTAGGAGAAGTCACCAATAAATATAATATTCTATAAACTATCAAAGAGGTAAACCTAAACATCATAGACAAGGGTTTCTCGCCAAGAAGTCAGGAAAAAGTGTCCCCAACAAATGATAGCAAAACTCAATTGAATGAGTCAGACAAAAACTCACAGGACATAAATTAGGAAGAGAAAGAATGTAGCATTGGAGGAAGGGAGGATCTATGTGAAGCAGGTTCACTGTGCACTGGTTACCAATTTGAGTCTAGGGAAACAGAATACACTTATAAGCAACAAGTTACATGAAGCAGATGTATTACTTACAGATATGCAGCAAGAAACAACAGAAGCCCAGGCTTTACTGTGAGCTGACTTCAATTCTGTGAACAGAAGTCCAGCATTCAATTGTGAGTCAGAAAGCTGTCCAGGGAGCATGAGCTCTGGGCTGCACATGGCCCCACTTGCACCACAGATGTGGAACCCTGAGAGACAGCTCATCCTGGGTTACATACCTTGAGGTCACATAAATCACTGAGCTAAATTATGGAAGGACATTCTGCTCTGGGGGAAGGCTGAAACAGAACCTAGCTGCTCCAGCCAGTTACCTTTATCTCAGGATGCTGCACTCTCAGCACACTATTGATTATTCTTTTTTTTAAAAAAAAAAAACATATCAGGAAGTTATTACGGGAAAATGTAGAATATAGAATAAATGTAGAATAACTTGGGGATTTTGAGGATCCCCAAGAATTCTCGAGAATTCTAATTTTTTATTGTTTGAGAATCCTGAAGATTAATAACTCTTAGAAATTCTCCAACACTAGTACAGTGCCTGGCATAGAGTAGACATCAGCATATATTTAGGATGGGAATTATTTTGTTTAATAGTCAAGCAATCTTGTGAAGAAGGTGCAAATGTGCCCATTTTACACATTAGAAATACCTGAATCTCTGGCTGGGCACAGTGGCTCACGCCTTATGATTATTCTTAAGAATTATACATAAGAAAGAGGAAAGAACTGGGTCATTTCAGAGCCAACCAGAGAACTGTCCTGCAATTTACAGTACAGTAAAAGCCTTGTTACCTAACATAATCAGGAACAGTTGTTGATTAAAGAGTTAAAGAGAGGAATTCTTTTTTTACAAAAAGATACGTCAATATTGGATACAGATTAGGCAACAAAACAAAATACAGTGGTTTTTAACAAGATAGAAATTACCTTTACACATTAGGCTGAACACAACCTATCTGGGCCTGATGTGGTAATTTTTGTAAGGACCCAGGTGCTTTCTATATAGCTGTTGTTTTTACCCCTCATGTGGTGTCCTCTGGCTCTTGGTTGAAGACCATCAATCAGCCATTCCAGCCAGTGAAAGGGAGTGTGGTCCATCTGCTGTCATGCCCCCTAGTATGGTTTGAGTATTTGTCTTCTTCTGAACCCATGTTAAAATTTAATCCTCAATATGCCAGCATTGAGAGTTGAGGCTTTTAAGAGGGAATAAGATCATGAGGGCTCTGCTCTTATGAATGGATTAATTTATTCATAGATTAATGGATTAATAGGTTAATGGGTTCATGGGTTACTATGGGAGTGGAGCTGATGGGTGTATAAGAAGAGGAAGGGAAATCTGACCTAGCATGCTCAACTTCCTTACCACGTGATGGCCTGTACCACCTCAAGACTCTGCAGAGTCCCCGCTAGCAAGCAGGCCTTCACCAGATGTGGCCCCTTGACCTTGGACTTCTCAGCCTCCATAACTCTAAGAAATACATTCTTTCTCTTTATACTTTACCTAGTTTCAGGCATTCTGTTATAAGCAACAGAAAATGAACTAAGACTGCCTCTTTTTCTTCCCTGTATTTATCTTGCTGGTGTGGGGAGGAGAGGAAGCAAAGTGACAACAGTCACTGTCTTCGAAAATACCTGCTCTTAAAAAACTGTTAGTCCTTTATCGGCCGTATCACTGTGCTTTTCACCTATTTCCTGTGACCATGATAAGTATGAGTGTTGGCCTCAGCAGGCTCTCTTGATAAGTTGGTCAGTCTCTGGAGACACTGGCCTTTGGTCTGATACCCAATAAGAAGCATCCCTCAAAAATGCTCTGGTTTATGCATTTTGTTTTTTTGAGACTGAGTCTTGCTCTAGCGCCCAGGCTAGAGTGCAGTGGTGTAATCTTGGCTCAGTGCAACTTCCGCCTTCCAGTTTCAAGTGGTTCTCCTGCCTCAGCCTCCCAAGTAGCTGGGATTACAGAGGCCTGCCACCATGCCTGGCTAATTTTTGTATTTTTAGTAGAAACAACGTTTCATCATGTTGTCCAGGCTGGTCTTGAACTCCTGACTGTAGGTAATCCACCACTCAGCCTCCCAAAGTGTTGGGATTACAGGTGTGAGCCGCCACATTCAGCCTAGTTTAGGCATTTTTTGCCCACAAGATGATATGGTTTGGATTTGTATCCTTGCCCAAACCTCATGTCAGATTGTAATACCCATTACTGGAGGTGGGGCCTGGTGGGAGATGACTAGATTATGGGGGTGGATTCCTCCCTTTGGTGCGTTCTCATGACAGAGTTCTCACAAGATATGATTAAGTGTGTAGCACCACCTTACAACCTTCCTTCTGCCCCAGCCATATGAAATGCTGGCTTCCCATTTGCGCTCTGCTAAGATTGAAAGTTTCCTGAGGCCTCCGAAGAGGCACATGCCAGCATCTTGCTTCCTGTACAGCCTGTGAAAGCATGAGCCAATTAAACCTCTTTTCTTCATAAATTACCCAATCTCAGGTAGTTCTTTATACCACTGAGAGAACAGACTAATATAGAAAATTGGTACTGAGGAGTGGGGCATTGCTATAAAGATATCTGAACCTAGGCTGGGCACAGTGGCTCATGCCTATAATCCCAGCACTTTGGGAGCCAAGGTGGGTGGATCACCTGAAGTCAAGTGTTCAAGACCATCCTGACCAACGTGGAGAAACCCCATCTCTACTCAAAATACAAAATTAGCTGAGCATGGTGGCACATACCTGTAGTCCCAGTTACTTGGGAGGCTGAGGCAGGAGAATCACTTGAACCCAGGAGGTGGAGGTTGTAGTGAACTCAGATTGTGCCATTGCACTCTAGCCTGGGCAACAAGAGCAAAACTCCATCTCAAAAAAAAAAAAAAAAAAGATATCTGAACATGTGGAAGCAGCTTTGGAACTGGATAACAGGCAGAGGGTGGAACAGTTTGGAGGGCTCAAAAGAAGACAAGAAGATGAGGGAAGGTTTGAAACTTCCTAGAGACTGGTCATATCACTATCAGAAATGCTGATAGTGATATAGAAAATGACGTCTAGGCTGAGGAGGTCTCAGATGGAGATGAGAAACTTATTGGGAACTGAAGCAAAAGTCATATTTGTTATGTATTAGCCAAGAACCGGGCAGCATTGTGCTCCTGCTCTAGGGATCTGTGGAACTTTGAACTTGAGAGTGTCAACTTCGGGTATCTGGCAGAAGACATTTCTAAGCTGCAAAGCAATAAAAATGGCCTGGCTGCTTCTAAACACCTATGTTTATATATGCGAGCAAAGAAAGTACCTGAAACTGGAATTTATATTTAGAAGGGAAGTAGAGCATAAAAGTTTGAAAGATTTGCAACCTGGACATGTGGTAGAAAAGAAAAGCCCATTTTCAGTGGAGGAATGCAAGCAGGCTGCATAAATTTGCATAACTAAAAGGAAAGCAAGTGCTGATAGCCAAGACAATGGGGAGAAGACCTCAAAGCCATTTTAGAGACCTTTGCAGCAGTTGCTCCCATTACAGGGCATAGGTCTAGGAGGGAAATATGGTTTCACAGTACAGGCCCAGGGCCCAGTTGCCCTGTGCAGCCTTAGAACACTGCTCCCTGCTTCCCAGCTGCTCTGTCTCCAGCAGTAGCTCAACGGGCCCCAGGTACAGCTTGTGCCACTGCTTTAGAGGATGAAAAACATAAGCTTTGGCAGTTTACATATGGTGATAATCCTGCAGGTACATGGAATGTAAGAGTTGAGACTTGCGAGCCTCTGCCTAGATTTCAGTGGATGTATGGAAAAGCCTAGATGTCCAGGCAGAAGACTGCTGCAGGGCTAGAGCCCTCATGGAGACCCTCTACTAGGGTGGTACAAAGGGGAAATGTGGGGTTAGAGTTCCCACACTGAGTCCCCACTGAAGCACTGCTTAGTGGAGCTGTGAGATAAAGGCCACCATCCTCCATCCCCCAGAATAGTAAATCCACTGGCAGCTTGCATTGTGTGCCTGGAAAACCCACAGCCACTCAATGCCAGGCCCTGAGAGCAGCCATGACCTAGGAGCAAAAATCCCCAAAGCCTTGGGAACCTATCTCTTGCATCAGTGTGCCCTGAATGTGGGACATGGAGTCAAAGGAGATTATTTTAGAGTTTTAACATTAATGAATTCCCTGCAGGGTTTCAGACTTGTATGGGGCCTGTGGCTTCTTTCTTTTGGTCAATTTCTCTCTTTTCAAATGTCAATGTTTAACCAACTCCTGTATCTCCATTGTACCTTGAAAGCATTTAATTTGATCTTTATTTTACAGGGTCATAGGCAGAAGGGATTTTCCTTGTCTCAGATGAGACTTTAGACCTTGACTTTTGAGTTAATGCTAGAATGAGTTAAGACTTTGAAGGACTGTTGGAAAGGCATGATTGTATTTTGCAAAATGAGAAGGATGTGAGATTTGGGAGGGGCCTGGGCAGAATGACATGGTTTGGATTTGTGTCCCTGCCCAAATCTCCTGTTGAATTGTAATCCCCAGTGTTGGAGATGGGGCCTGGTGGACAGTGACTGCATCATGGGGATGGCAGATTTCCCCCTTTGGTGCTGTTCTCATAATAGAGTTTTCATGAGATCTGATGTTTAAAAGTGTATGGCACCTCTTCCCCACCCTTTCCCTGCTCCATGTGAAGTGCTGGCTCCCCCTTTGCCTTCTGCTTGAGGCCTCCCCAGAGGCATGCTAGCAGAATGCTCTCTGTACAGCCTGTGGAACTGTGAACCAATCAAACCTCTTTTCCTTACAAATCACCCAATCTGAGGAATTTCTTTATAGCAATGTGAAAATGGACTAATATACCCGGTTGAACAATTTCTGGCAAGCCTATTGCTACCAGTTAGAATTTTCCTTCATAGATAACTCATACTAGTTGTAGGTGGACCCAGGAAGAATCTGTCTTCTGTACATCTCTGGAATTACGAATTCATACTGGTGATTCTTGTCCCTCTCCACATTCCACTTGACCCTCTCCTCAGTTTCCTTTCTCTTCTCCAGATAGCATCAGATAAGCTGCATAATTAAGTATAACTGCAATAGTGGAACTGACTATCAGTCTTTGTTTCACATTGAAATCCTTACACTTGAGGAGTGTTTTTCTAGGGATATCCTCCCCTTGGCAGGATGTTCACCAGTTGGGTACCACTCTCCTTTTTCAATGTAGAAATGAAAAGAGAGTATAGTTCATAACTATTGTGTGAACTCAAAAGGCAGCTTTTCACATCCCAATACCTCTTCTTTTACTGAATGGGGACAGAAAGATGAGGAGGAAAGAATATTGATAGATGCCACCATCCAGTAGGTCTTGTGTGGAGGTGGATGGCAATAATAAGAAGAAAAACAGTAACCATTGAGTACTTATATGCCAGGTTATCTTCCAAGTATTTTACACATATTAATTCATTTAATACCTCCCCAAAGCACTAGGAGGTAGTGCAAATTTCTTTTTGGTGGATGTGCTTAGGTAACTTGCCCAAGTTTACAGTCTTGCAAGAAGTGGAGCTAGAATTTGATAACAGGCATTCCACTTCTAATACCTGGTTCCATGATCAGGTATGGAGCATTGAGGTGCAACTGTCAAGATGACTCAGGAAGAGAGCAGATGTGCAATTTGAAGTAGCTGTTGAAATATGGCAAACACAACATAGTATGATATTGGAGAGTGGGTAGATAAAAAAATAATGCTGATGTGGCCCATCAGATAAAGAAGCAGTCACAGCTCCTAAAAACAGATGCTATATCTCACAAACCAAGTAGTAGTCTTTTTGTATAGACATGGTGTGAAAATCTTTGTTAACTCCACATCAATATTGTCTATCACAAATACATACATGAATAACAAGCTTTCAACAGAGGCACCTTCTCAAGGCATCAAAGACA
Source organism: Sapajus apella (assembly GCF_009761245.1). NCBI lineage: Eukaryota > Metazoa > Chordata > Mammalia > Primates > Cebidae > Sapajus > Sapajus apella. Next base: position 15,223,329 of record NW_022436943.1, on the reverse strand, counting down.
ATGATGCATAGTAGTTACTTTAAATCTCAATATTCCCCTTTGTTTATATTTGCTATATCACTGTACCCACATATCTAACAAACTCCACAACCATAAATAAACCGGACTCCAGTTCAGTCCTGTGATATCAGATAAAATATTTATCTTCTAGACAAAATTGGCAAACTGTTGTTTTTACTGGATGAATAGAATTTGCAACATCATATTAACATCATATTAGTATGTGTGTGAGTGCTGTGTCTGTATAAAAGTCCCGTTAAGTGATAAGAAATAATCTGCCAATCTTACATTATTTCTTAATATTTAATCATATATACGTGTATATATATATATATATATATATATATATATATATATATAAAATATACAAAGGTGATAATAGAATTGTGTGGCCATAGTAGAAATACAAGAAGATTCTAATTCTATAATATTGTGTCTAAATTTGTAATCCACTTAGTTTAATCATCCTTCATTGCAAATGTTTTGTAACTTGACAGCTATTATTTAAAAAAAGGTAAATTATGGCATGTTATTAAAAAAAAATCCTCTTCCCAAGTGTTCTTGACATTTGACAATGCCATTAAGCTAAAAGTATTGAAGACAGAGTTTTAAATCATGTGAAACTGTGATTAAACTGAGCTTTTCCAAAAAGGTTTATAGAAAATGTGTTCTAATTTATTGCCATGAACAAATGGAGACAATCTACATTTTTTTGAATTTTTGAGATTAGTAATATATTCATAAGGTAGCAGGGTCATATGTTATCTGTACCAATATACCATGGGTTACATCATCACTGTAGCACCTATTTCTCATCCCCAGCAAAATAGAAAACAATAAGAATATTTCATGGAGTGATAAAATGTTTTGGACAATTTTCTAGATGCCTAATTTCTAAGCAAAGAAGACGAGACATACAGTAAAACAAACGAGAGGTTTGAGGTAAGCAGATACAAATGTCTTCACAGATGGCCATCAAAATGAACAGAAAGAGATTGCAGGTTCAGTGCACCAAACTACCAAGACAACTTCAGTCAATAGTTTAGAACACATAACAACCCCTCCATGGCTAGTGGTAATTAAATCCTAGCACAAACTGCTCCCACAATTGAAAAATGTCCATTTTGCTAGCATCGAATTGGCATCTCTTTAAGAATAAGTACAGATGACTTAGTGCCATTTTTTTGTAGATATTTTAAGGATCCACAAGTAACACACACACACCTATCTTCCCAACAGCCGGGCTGTTCACATAATAATTTATACAACATCACCTGCTGATCCTGGAGCCTCACTCTGAGGAGACAAGTTATGCATAATTAATTATATTCATATATTAATATTCATATTGCTGATTATGATTGCTTGTCGTGATTTATTATCCAAACTTCATATGTGAGGCAAAAGCATAATAAAAGATATGTTCTAAAAGGGTGTTTTATTTTTTCATTAGCAGAGCTAATTGATTTGTAGATGAGCACAGTTTCCTTTACATAGTGGAAGCATATTTTGATTGTGAATAAAACCACAGTTACTCTTCTTATTTTAAAAAAGTACAAAATTATTTGTCTTTTTTGCCAATTTCTTATTTGATTTAGAGACCATGAATGTGAACACACCATTTTTATTTAATATTCCCTGTCATGCTATAGCTTGCCTCTCTCTTAATTAAACAGTGATAACATGTGTATTGACATATTAACAAGAAGAATTTGAATTAAGGAGGAAAAGAGCTTCTGAAAAGAATTCCATATTTCTCCATGTAGATATAAGAAACTAATCTGTTTATTTCTTAATATGAATAAAATTCAGAGATTTTTTGATAACCTATGAATATTAGACTATCTGCTGTTAATTAAACTCAGGCCTGATATGATACCAAGCATCAATGCAGCAGTAGATGGCATTACAAATGAAAGTACATCATCTCTATCTACTGGAATTTCCTTGAGATTCACCTTCAAAAGGCAAAAACTAGTTCAGATTTCACAGAGAAAATAATAGAGACCAATTTAAATACAATTTTTCCTAATGAAACATTTAGGTACAGAAATGCATTCAAATTCTTGGGAAAAAACTGCCAATGTGCAGTTTGTGTATCTCCTATATTCATACACGGAGGAGATTATTTATATACTAGTCAATATTTGAGCTGAATTTGTGGAATTCTATTTTAGCTTTGCAGGGGCGATGAATGTGATGTACTAACACTTTCATTTAAAAGAAGTGAGTACTGAATTTAATTCTACTAACATTGTAACCTAAATGTTAGTAGAATTAAAAAGAGGGATGAGATGGAACTGGGCTACCTGCCATGTAATATAGTGTGGCTAGTACATATATTTGGTTTGCCAAAACAAATTAACTCAGAAAGGATATAAAAAATGCTTTATTGCAATAATCATATTCAATCTGAAAGTCAACATAAAAGTATCTTAGATTGAATGGTTATTTTCTTTCTTTAATGAATATATATGTTAGGCTGGAAGTCAATAAGCTTTAAAAATTTAGAGAGTATTTCTACATGGCAAAGTTAAAAACCTATTAATTAATCTGAGTTTCTGGCATGCTTTGTTCCATTAAGTATAGACTTCTAGGAAAAAGCGACATATAAAAGAAGAAACAACAGAGAGAAAAACTAGAGGTGAATTACATTTGTTGATTTCCAAGTAGTTTTGACAGCTCAAATTCCTTAAAATACGTGTAAAAATTGATGAATTTATTCTTAGTAAGGCTGTGATTTTAGAAGTGTTTTCTCAACACTGAGATTTTATTCCATTTATAATCTAAATAAAAGCTAACTAAATTATATTTATAGAAATGTCAGCTTCTGTAAGTGTGCATTCTTATGCTAAAAATATTGGGTGATTTTCTCATAGCTTTCCAATGGAGCTTGTGCATTCACATCAGAGTTTATTTGGTGGAAAGGAGTAATAATCTGACTAGCACTTTTTCCTTTTCTTGCTATTTTTCTTTTTTGGGTAAGTAAATAAAAACCTTAGGGTAATTGCATAATTTATCTATTGCTATATAACAAGTTATCTCAAAATATCATATTCTAAAACAACATTTATTATTTCACTATTTCTGTGGGTCAGGAGCCCAAGAGTGGTTTATCTGAAAGGTTTTGGTTTAGAGTTTCTCCTAAGGCTCCTATCAAGTTGTTGATTGAGGCCACAGTTATGTAAAGGTTTAGGTGGGAGAGGATTATTCTAAGTTCATCTGTGTGGTTGCTGGCAGGCCCTGCTTCTTCGCCGAGTGGCCTTCCCACAGGGTGTCTGATGACATGACAGCCAGCTCCCTCAGATCAGGGGAGAAAATGAAGGGTAAACACAAGTGCACCCAAGATGAAAGACACAGTCTTTTTATGACCTAATATAGGAAGTGACACCCCATTTTCTGTCATATTCAGTTCATTAGAAGAGAATCACTAAGTCCAACCCACACTTAAGTGGAGGTGGTTAATTTCTACTTCTTGAAAGAAGGCTATTCTATTAGTTTTCTATTGCTGCTGCAAGAAATTACCACAAATTTAGTAACTTTAAAGACTCAAATTTAGTATCTTACAGTTCTGTAGATCAGAAGTCCAACATAAGTATATTATCAGGGCGATATTCATTTCTGGAGGCTCCAGGGAAGAATTCATTTTCTTGTCTTTTCCAACTTCTAGCAGCCTCCTGTATTCCTTTGCTTGTGGCCCCTTGTTCCATATTCAAAGCCAACAACGGTGGGTTGAGTCTGTCTCATATTACGCCACTATGACCTTCTCTTCTTCCCTCCTCTTCCAAATGTAAAGAGACTTCTGATTATGTTTGAATGCACCCAGATTATCCAGGGAAATCTCCCTGTTTTAAAGTCAATTTAATTTCCCTTTACTTTGTAATGTAACATATTTAAAAGTTCCAGAAATTGGAGTATTCATGTCTTTGGGGGACTGTTATTTTGTCTACTACAGTTATCCAATAACTTGTGGATATATTTGTTAAAGCCCCACAGTAATCAGTAACTGTTAAATAATGTATTTAGAATCATCCTCCTGCCCAAATACACACATTCAATGTCCACTCCAGAATATTTATTAAAGTCTAGTGAGCAATAACTCAGGTAACAAACTGCCTGCACTAGTTATTCAGTATCCAATAGAGATGAACATCCATACCTTTCTCTTTCTCAGGCATTTATGGTTGCCCAGATAAGTAAGATAAAATTTCTATCCTAAAGTAGGAGAAAATAATTGGGTGTAGTTTAAGAAATGTATATATTTGGAGTCAGAAAGAATTTGTTATAATCTGGGTTTTGCTAGAATATTGCCATGTGGCCTTATGCAAGTTACTCATCTCTCTTGCCCAAGGCTTTCTTACTTATAAAATGGGAGAAATAATAATAATGTTGCACAAATATTGCACAGATTCATATATAATTCAGAAAATATTTCATCTTCTTCATTGTCCAAAATCTACTGTTTTATAAAATGACTGCTATTGATACTGTTACATATCTATGATCTTATATTTTTCTTCTAATTCTTGTGGTTACTGATAAGCAACATCTTTTTAAAAACCTATTCTAGACCTTCCACCAGTGATTTGTACCTTTGAGACAGGTACCCAGTTTAGACATCAAGACTCTTTTTTGAAAATTCGCATATTGTTCTGCTTGCCTATCTTACAGGCCATTCCTATGCATAATAATTCTTCTAAAAGTCTTTCAATACTTTATTCATAAACAAGCCTCAAGATAATTTATCCATATACTTTTAGATATTCTTTTTTAAACTAAAACATCTCATTGTTACTAACTATAAAAATAAAAATTATGAAATTGATGATGTTATTTGTGAATGATACTACAAGTTTAGTTTAAAATTCAACATTAAAGATAAAATTAGATATTTTTTCAGTGTTGATATGAATACAGATTTGGGTGAGACAGAGCAAGGTGGTAAAAACAATGTTCTTAGTAAGTTAGGAGACCTATAGAACAGAAACGTACTTGAAGTTGATTATGTTATACAAATAATTTATAGTTGCATGCAAAGAGCTGTGATATTCTATCAGTTCATACAAGCTGAGATACAAGTATCACATTTTACAAATATTTTATATACACACAATCATGAAAAAGAAATACAAAAATTTTGGTGATAATCTGATATTGAGTCAAAAAGAAAATATCAGCATATTTCCACAGCATCTATCTTTTTACTGCTTATCACAGTCGGATTTTAGAAATGTTTTCATTTACCATAGAAATTATTTACATTTTGCTTACATTTTATTCAAATTAGTTGGAAATCTTTAATCAAAATGTTAAACAAAATTCAAATTTTTAAGTTTGTAAAGAATTTCTGTTATTAAAAGTAAATCTCATGAATGAAAATACAAATTTACTCTCACAAAAGCAAAGAAGGTAATAAACATCGAGAGATCTAAAGGAATACAAGGTTTAATTTGAATGCCAATTATTAGGCTCTGAAATATCTCAACTAAAAGGAAAAGTTTTTTAATGGAGCTTCTACTTATAATTAGATAGTTATCTTCTGTACCAGAATAGAATGAAATTGAGAGTGCCTATAACTGTATGACATCTACATTTGCTGAGACATTCAGAAGAAAATTAAAACATTTTTGACAGATTTAATCATAGAAAATAAGTTAAAGAAAAGTACTCTGTAATGGAGGTAAAAAGACTGTACTTATAAAAATATTGGGACTGAAATATTTATACATTTCACTATAAAATAGAATAGGAAATCTCTTCCATGATATTTGTAGTGAAATATTGCAAATTTCACTACAAAATAGAATAGGGAATCTCTTCCATTTATCATATCATATCATAACTGCCTCTGAGCTTATCATTTCCTCAGTACTTATAAGGGGAAGTATTTTATTAATTAAAAATATAATACAAAGCAAAGTCATTTGAAAATGGTCAAAATGTTGAAACTAGAGAAAATTCAACTTTGAAGACTTTCAGAATTTTGTGAAAAATTAATAATACAGAAAAATTAATTTTACAGAAAAATAAGTGACCAGGATATGATAGATAAGTCAAAAAAACTAAGCAAAGTATCTGGAAAATTATTCAATTCATTTATATTTAATATTCAGATAGTCAACCTAAATTTGTTTTAATTACACTTTAGTTTAAACACGTTTATTAAAAGAACTTTAGTTTCAAAATATTTTTTATTACAACTTTTTATGGAACCTATAATAAAAACCAATGATAATTATATTATCCAATAAAAAACAATTATAATTTTTATAATTTAATAATTATATAATATTAATAATTTAATTTCACCTTTTATTCTAAATGACCCACATAGATACTAAATTTCAAGGTCATCCTGTGTGTCTTATTTTAGGGTTATATACTTCTGTCCACATGAAACACATTTAGCTTTCTAACATTAGCTCTGGCCTTTCATTATATTTATGAATTATGAAATACCTTGCATAGCAGCCTTTGTTTTTTAACTGTGGAATACAAAGTCTTCACAAAAAGGACCTAAGAAAATTAAGTCCCTATATACTCATATGAAAAGAGGAAAAGGAGAAATGTTCATGGCTCCACATTTTACCTTCCACAGCAATGTTGAGTCACGGAAGCTTAGATAATATACTTATTAATTCATTGATTTACTCATTCCCATATTCAACAAACACTTATTAAGCTCCATCTATGAGTCAAATATTGTTCTACGTTCATTGAATATATTTGTGAGCAAAAGAGGCAAACATGGGAGGGGGTCCAACAATATACAAAATACATAATAAATTTTAAAATAGCATTGTGTATTAGGAGTTATAAATCCTTTGGAAAACAAAAATTCAAGAAGGGTAATGGCGCTTATGAGTGTGAGGAGTGTTAGGGAAATGACAATTTGCAATATTAAATAGGTGAGAAAGCGTCATGTGAGCAAAGATTTGGAGGAATTGAGAGAGTTAGCCATGCATTATCTAGGGAGAGAGTAGGCCAGGGGAGAGGAAGCAGCCTCAGCAAAGGGCGGCGACACACAAGGCATGTTTCAGATGCAGCAAGAACAGAATGGCTAGAGAGGAATACAGGGTCAGTAACAGGAAAGGAGGCAGGAAGGGCAAGAAAGGGAATGCAGTGAGATAGAAAGAGGAGATACAGGTGGGACACTTGCAAAAACCTCTAAACACTGTTGCTTACACAACAGCTAGAAGATTTTTTATCTCATTAAATGTTTTATGTTGTTTTATCTTAGCTTGGCTTTGTTATTAAATATCAGATATCCCATTTCTCTCCTTTGGTGAAGGATCTTAGATCTTTTGTATTTCCTTGATTCCTTGCTCTTTCAGGTTTGCATTCTCAGTCAAAAGAGCTCTTTGAAGTTTTGCTGCCTTTATAGAATTCTTAAGAATCACATTTAATTTAATGGCTTTTTACTTTATATATGTTCATAAAGACTTTATGAAAAGAATCTTTTTGAAAATAAAATCACTAAATATTTGGTGGTTTCCCAACAAATTATATGGGCCTGGCCATAAGCAGTGGATTTTTTAATTAAAAAGTCAGCTTTGTCTACAGAATATGATGTTTGGAGAACTGAACTCAGGTTCCTGGCGTCACTAATTATTAGTTGCATTACCTTGTGCAAATAATTAAGATTTTCTCAACCTCAATATCTATAAATGGGAATCAATAATAGGACCTACACCACAAGATCATTGTGAGATTTTTATAAATGTCTGTGAAAATTTGATCAACTATTAAATGATATGCAAATGTTAGCAATCATTATCAATGCATTGTTCTATTCTAAGCTTTTAGAAAAGCATTTTTCAAATGTCTTTCCTGGAAACTTTAGTCTTCTTCTCAGACTTCCTAGTATTCTCTTTTCAAAACATCTTAAAACAATAAAATATTTAAGATATAATTGAAAGAAAGGATTTAAGCTAAATGTGTTATATTCTAGGGTTGTATACTTCTCTCTATATGAAACACATTTAGCTTCCTAACATTAGCTCTGCATTTCTTTATATTTATGAATTATAAAATAACTCACAAAGCAGCCTTGGTTTTTTAAAATGTGGAATACCAAGGACCTAAGAGAAAATGAAGTCCCTATATATGCATATGAAAAGAGAGAAATGAGAAAAGTGATAGAACAAAGAAAATAAATACCAAAACCCTGGGGTCTCATTTGCTTCACTGAGGTAAAATCTGAGAGCTTTCAAGGAAATGGATGATCCAGACTTTCTGTTGGTTGAATTTTACCAACAGAATATTCTTTAAGGAATGTTTTATCCTTAAGTATGAAACTAAATAAACTCTTGGGATGCAGTGAAATTAATAGTGCTAAGTCTGTTCACTAATGATAATATATAGCTGAGTTTTTCACCATGTAATTTTTAGTCTTGATTATTGTAACAGTTTTTTTCACTGTTGATGTCAATAGATCACTGAGTATATATGTCAAATTTTAAGGAAAGTTCTAAACATATTCAGGAGGCTACTGATGAACATTTATCTGGATTTCATTATATTCATTTGGTTTCCATAGGATTTATCTCTTCATAAAACATGCCACCCTTCATTTTTAAGTTTGTAGAGAGAAAGATGTTCATGGAATATAAAAAACATTTTTTCAGAAAACTTATTCAAGATAACAAAATACACAAAATATTTTTTAATCCAAATTACACGTTTTAGGAACTAAGTAAATACAAACTTGTTAATTACCTGCATGATCATTTGGCATTTGCTTTGTATCCTTTGTAAAATGTGCTTATGTTCTCAGCTAAAAAATTTAGCTGATATAGATTAAGCATGCACCAAAGACACAAGGATTCGTCAAGTTTCGTGGCCACTTATGCTTTAAGGCAAATCAAATGTGTTTTGACAATAGCTAATAGAACAAATAAACAAAAGAATTGAGACAGATCTCTATGACTCAACTGATAGAGCTGAGGCTTTTGCCGGTTTCCTGGTAGATGTGGTTCCATAAAACATCTAGCATTAGAATCAGTGTCTTGGGAAGAAACCACCTTATATACCAAGAACGAACCCAGAGGGTGTTCTCAGTGATAGCTCTCAGTGTACTGCCATGTTCCCAAAGTATGAAGGCTACATCTTTATTATGTTGCTTATTACATTTTCTATAGATAGGGGCAGGTTTGCCTTTCTCCGTGATATCCTTGAGCACACAAAACTGTTCATGTTTGTTTACCCATCTTTAGCATGGTACCTGGCATGTGTTATATGTTCAAATAATCATTTGATCAATGAAAATGAACTGTCTCTGACATTTTCATTTTCTTCATAATATAACCTTTGAATGAAATATACAATAAATATAGAAGGGCATCCAAATATATGTGTACTTTCTTTCACTTCAGTTTCTATTAGGGAAAAAACAGTCCAAATCTAAATAAGTCACATATAATGATCAAGCTCACCAAATAACTGGTAAGAAGTTCAAGTTTCCACTTTGATTTGCCCTTGCAGACACAGCCTGGGAGCATGGAGAATTTTCTGGTAACAAATGGGAATCTGGCCAACCAGTGATCTCTACATTAGCATTCTAATAAGCAGAGGCCAACGTGCCGTAGTGCTGTGTCAGAACTAATTTATGAAACTAGGTCCAAAGGCTCATTAAAGTGGTCACAATTCAGTGACTGCCCAGTAAAATTAGACTACAGTTTCATTCTTATAACAGTGAATATTTTAACATATATTAAGGACATACTTCAAGTGTTAAAACTAGTTTTGATTCTGTGAAGGGAAAAACAACATTAGAAAGCTATTTGTTTTTGTAGAAAATTGGCTCCAATCTCAGATTTTGGCTCAAAGTGCTTCAAATGTTCATATTTTAGAGCCCAGGGTGGGCTGTACTTGAATTTGCAAGTCTGGTGCATTTTTTTTCCTCAAAGTAAAAGCACTGCTGCGCAGCTCTTGTAAACCACGGGGTGGTGAACCTACCTGGCCAGTAAATTGCAGGCAGCACAGTTGGGAGTTGAATTTTCTTCTCCTCTGCTGCTGGACAAATCTCCCTACAGAATTCCTTTAATCATGCATCCTCTCCCGTGATGCCAGAGCTCCTGGGGACGAAGAGTGCATTGCTTTACAGGCTGCTTTCCACAGCCAAACTGAGTTTGAGTGGCATAGAAAGTGCGACATTCAAAATCTTGTGAAGAACAAGGAGAGGTAGCGGGGAAAGCTCTAGATTGGGAGTCTGCCGCTAACTCTCAGACAGTACTGCCTGCTGCTGAGGCAGGGTATCCTCTCTCTTGCTGGTTCAATGCTTGGCATATGGGCTTTGCTCCATAGGAAAGGTGGTTAGAGTGAACTGAACTAACAGTACAAATAGGAAAACCATTTAATTTCTCAGTACCTCAAGCATCTATATACACAAAGTGGGAAGAATGGCTCCTGCTGTGCTTATATCAGAATTGTTCTGGGAATCTCAACTAATAATTACTACAAAAACACCTTTTGGTGGTATGGTGCTTATACTTGAGTAATGTATGGTAATGTCCATTCACTTGTCAAACATAAAAAACTGTTTTCTTTATCTCCTGAATTTTTATTCAATGGAACAGCAATGAATCCCTAAATCTTCTAAATGTGAAAAATAAAAAATGTGGAATGATTTTCCTGGCTGTCTGCATGCCATGGCTGAATTATTTAGACTTCTATTTAAACCTGGGTGAGGAAAAAAAAAAAAAGTCTAAGAATAAAGATTTGTCTTTTAACTAATTATTTCAGAAAAATATTTCTTTAAAATTTTTCCACAATTAGAAGTTATCATTGTTAATGTGGTCATATTACAAATTAGATATCATTTCCATATCAAAGTCAAATATCTCTGAAAAATGACAGAGCCAGCAGGGATTGCTAGTTGTACATTAAGCTGCAAGTGTCAGTTTATTGTAGCAGTGTAAATTACATTTAATTTAAAAGACTATATTAACTTTTAAAATGAAGGTAGTACAAGTTGAATCCATAGCAAATAAATAAATGTAAAATATTTCCTATATAGGACATCTATAAAGCAGTGTTCTGGGGGAGCTTTGATTTGTTGGATGCTAATAGATATATCATCAAAAAATATTCTAAATTCATGTATATGTAAGAACATTTGGGTTAAATACAACTGTTTCTCTTTTTTTGCAGTTTTATCTGTTAATTTAAGGGTAAATAGCCAAGAAAAGGACCTAATATAGCATTTTTAGTAACAGTTTTACTGTGATAAATTTTTTTCACATTACCTAATAACACCTCCCAAAACATTGTTCAGATAAACACCACTTTAGAAAATGTGTTGGCAAAACGTGTTTGGTTAGATTCACTGTAGCCAAATACAGATATGCCTTTTGGTCTGTATAAATTTTATTAACCATAGACCCATTGAGCATCCATGGCATAAACAACAGTGTGCGGGGTGCTGAAGGGCATAAGAGAAGCTGAGTGAAATTATGACTGCCCTTTAGAAGTCCATAGGCAAAGGGCACCCATACTCCGTGTCATGGAAATGGTGTAATAAAATAGGTGCGAGAAGGGAGAGTCACATCTATTTGGGTGCAGAATTGAAAGTATCTTCCCAAGAGTCAAAAGTATGAAATAATAGCCGTTGTGATCATCTTTAATAGTATGCTTACAAGGATTGGTCAAATAAACATATTTACGTGGCTGGTTATTATTTTGGTGGATGACACTTTGGAATAGTACCCATCTCCATTTGCTTCATCTCATTTGCCTCAAGTCAGAATAGGTTCAGCTCATTGACTTTTTTCAGTTCTGTAACTTGACAGTTATTTCTGTCACGGTATCATGGTATTGCTTATTCAGTTTTAAAACAAGAAAAGAAAATTGGCTAAATTTTTGAGAACAGTTAATACATTTTTAATTAACTTACTGTGAAAAGATACAGTTAGTAGCCTGACAGGATATTTTTCAAATGTTTGAACCTGAAGTTTAATATCAGAAGGATAATTTTGGAACAAATTGTACTTTTCTTATACTTTTTTCATGCTAACTTGAAATATTGAAACTTCAAAATCGAGATGGGTCTGTTCTTACTTACAGAGAATCATGACAAAATGCAAATAGACCTTCTCTCTTCAAGTGGGGGCGTGCTGTCACCAGGCATAAACGAGCCACAAGTAAAGTTCTCTTTACCTGTGGCTGGTTCTCTTCTCTTTCATCCCTATGGCTGGAAAGGAGAGAGGGTAGCTAGCTCCTCCACACAGGTGTGATGTGTAGCACACCCAAACAGAAAGCCTTATCAAAAGAATTCATGTAAATGGTGTCTATTTGGTTTTCTCAACCCTCACCAAGAAGAATATAATTCTAATAGCCAAATAACAAGGTCGATCAGCCTAGTATATAGGCACCTATAAAGGTACTTCTGCACAATGACTAAACATTTAACTAGGCTTTTTGGAATATGCCAAAAGCATTTATTGCGAGTGATTAAACTCAAATCATTCCTTGAGAACAATTTAAGAGCTCTATACATTAATATTTTGCATGAATGTTTTTAAATCCAGAAACCAAAGAAATAACACCTTATTTTTTGTATCTCAATGTTTTACTACAAAGCCCCTAACTTATGAGAGTGTAGAAAATTGAACCTTAGTAATTCTTCCATTTATTTTGTGAGTAACAGTTCCAGGATAATCAGGGAACAAAACCTCAGGAGATCTCTCTGTTGGCGGCCACAGAGCTCCTGCTAGGATGCCATATTGTGTGTCTGGTCCCTTTAAGTCCAACAGCTCTTGGGGCATGAGAACCTAAGCCATGGTTTCCAACAAAGCTGATTGTTCTGAATACCCGATTCGATCTTGTATTTACAAAGTTCAATACAAAGGGGTGCTCATTCATTCAGATCTTGGCAAAGCTTATGTTCACTATGATTACCTGATCTCTTTGCCCGCTGTACCCTCCTCCATGGAATACTTTCTGCCCCTTTCACTCTCCTCCCTGTCAACTAAAACTAGGTTTTAGATGATAAAAAATGTAGCACTGCACAATATGTAAACATGCATACAGATATTCTTCACTTAGGATGGGGCTACATCTCAATAAACCCATGGTAAGTTTAAAATGCTATAAATTGAAAATGTGTGGCCGACTAGGAGCTGTGGCTCACTTCCACTGCCCAGCAAAGCGAGAGAAGTATTGTTTCTACAGAATGCAAATTGCTTTCCTATCATCAGAAACTCAGAAATTGTTACGTCGAACTGTCAAAACTCCATGACCATCTGTATTTAAGCATAAATATCCATACAACAGAAAGAAAATTCTGCATTTGAACACGCTTCAATGTTTACAAGTGACAAAGTATTTTCTTCGGCGTTTTTTAATATCTTTGAAGGGAGGCTACTGTGTGGAAATACTGAGTATAACAATATTTCAGGAAAGGTTTTTCATCTTACAAATATGCTGTCAAGCTCCTAAGTGTGTCTTCAGAAGCACTGACAGTATATTATTTTTAAAAACAAGATAAATGCTGCAATATTTTGTCAATAGACTTAAGTCTCAAGCTTTTTATTTATTGATGAGAATAATTTTACATGTTCATTTTATGTCATCAAGTCTAAGCTAGAAATACATAAAAGGTGTCTGATGATATTTTCATGGGCATGTGCCTCTACCATCATTACAAAGCTTAAAAAACTTGTAGAAATCTGTTTTTATTTTACATGCTTTTTTGGCTACAACTGTGTCACATCTAAAACATTCAGACATCCTCTATCTTGGCTGTACTTTATTCCAAGTCACACAAGAGTCACTGTCTTCATGGTTCATTCTTGGGTCTTTCCTCTACTCAGAACCCTAAATTATATCTCACTCAAATCAGATTTGAAGCTCTAAATGGAGTTTCTAATGATCTTCTTACAAACCCAATAACATGCTCTCCTTTCTTAAATATACCAGTTCACAATCTGCTAAAACCACTTGTTCACTAAAACCTAATGTCTCTGGGCCCAGCCAGGTGGCTCACACCTGTAATCCCAGTACTTTGGGAGGCCTAGGTCAGAGGATCACTTGAAGTCAGAAGTTGGAGACCAGCCTGGCCAACATGGTGAAACCCTGTCACTGCTAAAAATACAAAAATTAGTCAGTCAGGGTGACAGGCACCTGTAATCCCAGCTACTCCGGAGGCTGAGGCAGGAGAATCTCTTGAACTGGGAGGCGGAAGTTACAGTGAGCCTTGGGCAACAGAGAGAGACTCTGTCTCAGAGAAAAAAAAAAAAAAAAACCTACTGTCTCTGATGTAAATATTTATCAACACATAATTTACAATTTTCATCCTTATTTTCTTTTTAAATTCTTTATTAGTTATAAATTACATACAGAATAAAATAAGTAAGTTATGAGGAATAATGCTATAATTTAAAGCCATGTTCTTATCACCCAATTTAAGAAATAGTGCCTTACTATTAACTTTAATTTTCTGGGTGTTGTTTCCAAGTCACATATCTTTTCTACTCCTTTAGAGATAACCTTCGTCCTGGATTCACTGCTGTTCCCTGATAGTTAGTGATGTTAAGCATTTATTCTTATGTTTGTTAGTCCTTTGTATATCTTCTTTAGAGAATTGTTTATCCATATTCTTAGCCCACTTTTTGATGGGATTATTGTTTTTTTCTTGCTAATTTGTTTGAGTTCTTTGTAGATTCTGGATTTTAGTCCTTTAACAGATGTATAGATTGTGAAGATTTTCTCCTACTCTGTGGGTTGTCTGTTTACTCTGCTGACTGTTCCTTTTGCTGTGTAGAAGCTTTTTTTTTTCTAGTTTTATCTTATATATTTTTATCCTTATACAATCTATCATTCGATTTTGCAATTTAATTTACATGAAAGAATTTATACTGCCAGTATTTTTCCAGAACATTATTTTTGTTCAGTGTTAGTTTTCTGAGTTTATTAATGTTTCCTATGGCTCTAATTCATATTCTCTCTCTCCCTCCCTCCCTCTCTCTGTCTCTCTTTTCTCTACTGTTGTATAGTATTCCTTTTTGTAAATATGCTACCATTTGTTTATCCCATTAAAAACACAATGGATATTTGTGGTTTTTTTTCCCAGAAATCTTTTCAATTCTGATATACTACAATGAACAATTTGTATGTATCATATGGTACACATGTGTAAAAGTTTAAGCGCATACTTCCTGGATCATAGAGTTTGAAAATTTTAAGTTTATTAGAAACTGCTGAATTATTTTTCAAAATAGGTTTTTACCACCATACACTTATATCTGCATTCTACACACATTCTAGTTGCTCAAAAATGCCAACACTTCATATTATCAGACTTTGTAAACTGTAAATTCAGTGGGTTTCATTTGTATGTCATGGTGTTTTAACTTGCATTTCCAACTACTAATGAGCTTGAGCAGTTTTTCAAGTGTTTATTCCCCATTCATACTTCCTCTTGTGTAAAGTGCCTTTACTAGGCTTTTGCTTCTTTTTCCTATTAATGCTTGGGTTTCTTATATATCCTAGATACAAATCCTTCGTCAAGCTTATGGTTCTTTTCACTGTCTTTATGGGCTTTTGATGACCAGAAATTCTTAATTTTAATAAAGCAGAATTTATCAATTTTATATTTTAAGATTAATGATTTTTTATGTCTGGTTTAAGGTTATCCTCCCACACTCTTAGCTTATAAAAACATTCTATTTTATTGCTTTCTAAATATTTTATATTTTTGCCTTTCATATTTAGGCAATAGTAATTGATTTTTTTGGTATGGTGTAGGTAGATGTTCAATTTTATATTTGTCCTTGTGGATGACCAATCATTCCAGTATCATTTATTTAAGAACCAGTCTTTCTCTCACTGATCTGCTATGTCAGCTCCATGTGGTATATATGTCAATTGTATGTATGTACAGGTTTGTCATATACCCATGTGTATGTGTTTCATGGTTCTCTATTCTGTTCCATTGGTCCCTTTCCTATCTTTGTACCAATTCCATGGTCTTAATTACCACAGCTTTAAAACAAATATTGATGAGGCAACTTTACCAGCTTCATACCTTTTTTCCAAGTGTATCATGGCTACGTTTGGCCTTTGTTCTATTGTATACATTCTAGAATCAGCTTGTCAAGCTTCAGGCATACGCATAAAAAATATTGGGGATTTGTTGGAATTATACAGAATCTATAATTATCTTGAAGAGAACTGACATATTTATTATATTGAATCTTCTAATTTTTCTGTTAATGTGAGATTACTGTAAGATTTTTCAATACAGTTCTATAATTTCTTCCATTAAGGCTTTTCAAATGTTGTAATAGATTTACCCTTAGTACTTTGTCTTTTATAATATATAAATAATATACTTTAGAATATATTTGTTGTACATGCATTGTTGTATAGAGATATACAATTGAATTTTGTACTTTGCATTCAATAAACTTACTAAACTCTCTTATTAATTGTAATAATCTGTGGACGCTTTACAATTTTTTATGTGAACCCATGTATCATCAGCAATTCGTGACAGTTTTATTTCTTCTCTCTCATTTCTAAAATTGCTTTCCTGTCTTACTGCACTGACTACGACATCTAGTACAATGTTATATAGAGTTGAATATAGTGGGTGTCCTTTTAAATTCTCTTATCTTAAAGCAAATGTGCCCAATGTCTCACTATTAGGTATAATGTTTAATACAGACTTTTGCAGATCTTCTTATATTAAGTAAGGAATCTGTCTTCTCTTCCTAGTTGCTAAAGATTTTTGTCACATATTTGTCACATATGTTGAATCTGATGATTATTTGTCTCATATTCCTTAACCTGGGCATAGTCACCTGTCTCCACTGAACCACAAGGATGTGAAAACTAAAACTCATGCTCTGGCTGCAGCAAATATCTTTAAGGAACAAGCTAGGTGCAGTGTTCTTTTTCTATTTGATTTCCTATTTCTACTCAGGTGTGGGATATTCAAATCTCTTACATTCTTGCTAGTTTTATGTTACATTTTTTAAAAAGATACATTCAAATTTCATCCAGAATTTTTGGTTGTTTTCAGTGGTGGATAGCTCAGTATGTTTAGTCCACTGTGCAAGAAATAGAAGTTTTCCCTTTGCTTTCTGTCAAAATAATATCCCTGATTTCTTGTAGCTCATCTCCTTTAGATTTCCCTTTCTATCATCATTTAGAAATTATAACTTTATTTAATCTAGTTATTTATATTACTTTCCAAACCTTGTCCACCCAACTTTCCGATTTCTTAACAGTTTTACATATTTCTTTAAGATTGAGGTTGGTCAATTGTATGCATACACTGTTTTGTCACATACTTAAACCTCTTTTTGTCTATCTCAGAGACGATAATATTTTCAGTTCATGAAGGCAAAAATATGTGCTCTCTTCTCCTTTTGACCACCTTGGAACTCTGTAACTGCATATTCCAGTTGCTGAGTGCATTTTGTTGTTTCTTTAGTAAACATGGTATGATTTATGATCAAATCCTTCTAGCTTCCTTTTCTATATAAATGGAAAATATATCATGGAAAATTTAATAAGTTCTCCTATGAACAGAACTATATTTCATACAAATGTTTATGCATACTGAAAAATTCTTAGCGGAAATTGAAAATCAGAAGGATATTTCATTCTCTTTTTGTTTTGTGAAGCATTTCTGGCCGGTCGCAGTGGCTCACACCTGTAATCTCAACACTTTGGGAGGCTAAGGCAGGAGAATTGCTTGTGGCCAGAATTTGAGACATCCTGGGCCTCCTAGCCATACCTCATCTCTACAGAAAATTTAAAAAATTAGCCAGGCATAGTGGCACATGCCTGTAGTCCTAGCTACTTCAGAGGTAGAGGAAGGAGGATTGTTTGAGACCAGGAGTTCAAGGTTGCAGTGAGTAGTGATTGCACCATTGCATTCCAGCCTGGGCAACAGAGCAAGACCCTGTCTTTTAGGGGCGGAGGGAAGCATTCTTGATTCTCCTCACTGTACTCAACGTTTTGGCTGTTTATAGTACTCATCGTTTTCTAATATGGATATATATTTGTTATTGATTATGTTTGTTTCTTACTTTTCTCCCCCAGTAGAATATAAGTTCCACAAGGGCAGAGACATAATCTGTTTTGTACATGACATATCCCAAACAGTGCCTGGCATAGAGTAAATGCTCCATAAATATATGTTGAATGAATTAATGGTGGCAATATTTGCATAAACAAATAACAAAAAGAAAAATAAAAGTGTATGATTTACTTTTCTCAAGTGGTTTTATATTTTCTTAATCAGTGCTGTTTTATTTTATGCTTTCAGATATCAACATGGCAGGAGAGCCCAAACCATACAGACCAAAACCTGGAAACAAGAGGCCCCTTTCTGCACTTTATAGGTAAGTAAATAAGCACCATTTTATTACATATACTAGTGAAAGTTTCTTGTAGTTTTATAAGGCAATATAACTTGTAAGGCATCCACTATTTTAAATAATAATCCTTATTAGAATAAAGTACAATAAAATGTTTTTGGTCAACATATAAATATATCTTGCTGCATTGGCAAGGATCTCAGATGCCTAACCTTCTCATACCTGCTTATATAATCCTTCTACAAGACACTTATCTAATAAAATCTAATAAAAATCACTAATGACTCTACCTGAGAACTGGTTGGAAAGGTCAATGTTGGTTGACTCTCTCTGTATATATATATATAGAGAGAGAAAGATGGAATCTCTCTCTGTTACCCAGGCTGGAGTATAGTGAACAATCTCAGTTCACTGCAACTTCTGCCTCCCAGGTTCAAGCAATTCTCTTGCCTCTGCTTCCTGAGAAACTGGGATTGCAGGCACCTGCCACCACATCCAGCTATTTTGTTTTATTCTATTTTATTTTATTATTTTTAGTTGAGACTAATTTTTACCATGTTGGCCAGGATGGTTTTACTATGTTGGCCAGGATGGTCTTAAATTCTGACTTTAGGTGATCTGCCCACCTCAGCCTCCCAAAGTTCTGGGATTACAGGCATGAGCCACCATGCCCAGACCTTGGTTGGCTATTAAATGCATTCCCTGTACTGTAGACATTTTACATATGTCGTTTAATTTAGTTTTCACAAGACTCTTGTAATGTAGATATTCCTGTTCTCATATTGCACCTCAAGAACCTGAGATGCAGTTTCTTAGAGATTTTTCTCAGGGTCACAGCACTGACTAACAATGGTGCCAATACTCAAATTCATGCCCTCTGTACCTTAAATTATTTCCATTCAATCAATTAGCCTTCTTTATTACAAAATACATGTTCCTCTCATGCCCAATTTTCCCATACAACAAATGTAGTTCTGTTTTCCAGAGAGACAGATCCAATTCCTTTTACCTTTCCCAAAGGACTTGGGTCTGAGTCACTTAACACTCTGGTCTTTCCTCTCCATGATCTACACTGACATTTGTCAGTGTCTGTATCTATATTGAGAATCCAGGAGGAGAGAGTAGACCAGATTAACCCCTTTGTTGTTCTGTATATACTTCTATTATGTTAAGTGGAATTGAGTTGATTTGGGAAAAAGTACAAGAGTAAATTTATATAACTTTTAGTTCTTTAAAAACAGCCACTACTGAAAAAAATTATGTTCTGCTGTTAAACCATATGTCCCACTTCATGTACTTTTACCATTAGTTTTTGTACTGTAAGTGCTGACTTTGTGTCTATCGCTGTTATATTCTCTTTTGTTAGATATAGCCAATTGTTCCAGGCTATTGAGATCTCCTATCATCCAATTTATTTAGTTTTCTCCAAGATACATATCATCAGCCCATCAGTATCCACATCTGAAGAGTTAACATAAAAATTTTCAGCAAAGCTTCCTTTTTTCCTGATATCATTTGGATAAATGAGAATTAAATTATATGTGTTAAAATTGATTATTTTCTGATTTAGTATAGTAAGAAGAACGCTCAAAGATAGCCTGGAGCTCTTTCCTTGTTTTTGTTCTCTGAAAACTGGTATATCTTCTTTTCAGCCACTTATAGCTTCATTTTCTGAACACTAAGATGAGGGTCAGAACTAGATCACTTCTAAGGTTTTATTCATACCCAGTACCCCAGGGCTCTCTACTGTATTCAGAGATTTTTAGAGCTATACTGAAAAATACATCATAATTTCTCTTACTTTGGTTTGTTTTTGTTTTAGAAAAACATTTTATTAAAAATGGAAAGCAATGAACATAACAAATGTTGATACTGGGTCATGGGGTAATATTGACATTAAAGAGCAGAGATGAAGTCATCAACAAGAAACAAATGACACATTCTGTACCTTGCTTGAGATAAAAGACATGATTTATGTAACTGAGAAACGCAAATTATATTTTTATCAGATTCATTTGTAAATGTATGCATTTAGAGCTGCAGCTAATACAGAACATTTGAAAAGTCACATTTTCAATTACTGCTAAAACAAGCTGCCAATGGCTTCTTTTCTCATCAGAGTTACTACTGTCTGTGTAATGATGTTAATTTTCATATTGTCTCTTTTCTTGGATTGTTTTGATTTTCTTATGAGAATGGAAGCTCATGACAAGAATAAATATCTTTTTAACTATTATTTCTCTATTACTGTTCAATTGTATTCAAAAGAATTAGCAGAATTTCATTTAAATATGCTATATTGCATGGAAGTCATATTAGTGAGGAAGTGCTTATTTATTCTGCTATTATCTGTTTACGCAAATTCAGGCTGTGGTACACTGAAATTGCAAAACAGTAACAAAGAGAATACAAGAACGTAAATGTATAGCCGAGGAAACCTTTTTATACACATTTCCTCATTCTTACATCAGCTTAATAAAAAGAATACCTTAATTGTATGTGGACAAACTATATTTTCATAGTCATTATTCATTCATCTGTTCATCAGATAACTCTACAAAATTGGTAGTATGTACTATGCTTTATAAATGAGAAACCTGAGTTTCCAAGACGATAAAGGATTTGTTCAAGATAAGATCACAAGATTAGGAGCTGAGCTCTGATTTTCAGCCTTCAAGTCTAATAATCTTGCCACTAGATCATAGCTTCCTGTATTTAGTCATTTGCTTCCATCTAAAAAACACAGATAAGGAAAGCAGAGATTTTCTGAGCATCAAACCAATCATCAGTCCTATTACTGTCCATGAATACCATGCCAGCAAGTGGCAGAGGAAATACTATACAATAAACACTGCATAAAAAAATAGCATCATGGTATGATCACAGGGCACAGGTTTTAAACTTCATGTAAGTTCTTTATGTAACATAATAGTTGTATAATTTTCCTGAGAGGATAAAGTTGCATAAATGAAGTAAAAGCACTTAGTTCAATGTAGATAATATAGTGGCAGCTTGGAGAAGGGATGGTTTCAGCTTTCCTCTTCTTTGTATCTCTGAGTCTGTTTTCTTATCTGTAAAATGAAAGAGAGGGAATTGTTTCATTTGTTCTTTCATTGATACAATATATATTTATTTTGTGTCTACTATGGTCTAGGGACTATAAAGTGCTTTTCTAGGAAACTGGCATAGAAAATGGCAAGCAGCAGGGTGAAGAGAGAGAATAATGTAATGAAAGTAAGTTATTTGGATGAAGGTAGTCTCTGATTTACCTTTCTGCTCTAAGCTGCTGTCTCTGTAACTATTCTATTTGGAACACTAAGTGAACTGCTCTCAGACTTTCTTCTTCACCTACATCTACTTTATCTCCATTACCAATCGCACAGTGGTATTCACATGAAATATCGGCTGAGTCATAACTTCGTTTTGTTTTTTCTTTTAATAGAATTTTCAACTCAGCCAAGCAAGCTTCATTAAGGCCTTATTATGTGCTAAGTAAACATGGTATACATAGAAGATGCAAAAATAAAACAGTGAGATTTCAAAAACCTTACAGTCTTATGTATAAGCTAAATGTATAGATAAGTAAAGACAACTGAGAAGTATGCATACACGTCTATAAAAGAATAAATGAGGGAGTTACTGATTCTGTCTAGGGAGAGGGAGTAAAAATATCTGGAAAGTTAAAGGAAGGAGACAACACTTGAGCTGGCTTTTGAAGGGAAAAAGGGAGGGAAAGGCATCTCATAGTGGGGGCTAGGATAGTCTGCTTGGTGGAGAATGGAAAACTGGAACATTATGGTTCCCAGGCTGTGAATGTATCTTCAGATTAAGAAGAGCTGACTCCTTTTATTTGATAGGCAACAAGGAACCACTTAAACATGGTGACTGATTGGAAACGGGGTGTGAGGGAGAGGGAGAGTCACAAATATGTCCAAGGTTTTCTAGTTCAGGCTACGGAGGGAAGGATCACATGATCTGAATAGAAGAAATAGGAAACACAGATAAGCAGCGGCAGGCTCAAGTGTAAGGTCAAGGAAAGGGAGCAAAAAGGAATTATTTCAGTCTTGGACATGAATTCATAAAAACAGACAATTCATTAAAATAGCACTTCAAATAAAAATGTCTCCCATTAGAGTCTATTTGTAAATGAAACATAATGAATCATTTGTGAACATTTCATAAATATTAGACCTGGTCCTAATGGTGAATAGCTAATCCATTCTCTAGGGAAAACATTGTAATTTTTAATAAATTGCTGTTTGAAATATGTTATGTACATTACACAGTATCTGTGGTGCTCTAAATAATAGTTCTCCCCCAGGAAGTGAGTTTTCCAGCATGCCAACTTTCAATTAATGCTCAATAATTGCTAAATGAGAATAATTGTATGATGGTTTTGCTTCTGTTTGTAAAGTAGACAGACCTTTCCTATTTGATGTAACATTAACAAAATACGTCAGAGAACAAAGACACTATCAGAGCTGAACAAGAACAGATTTTTATTCACCTACAGGTGAATCCCTCCTACTTGCAGGGAAGTCAGCTCAGTAAGACATGTAGTATATATGGTTTCATCCCATGGATTCTGTAATGATCAATCATTTGGTACTATTGCCAAATATTGCTTTTGGCTATCATACAAATACCTCTGGTGGCAACACTCCCATCCTACCCAGATGCCCATGAGAATGAAGATTGCCACCACAAGTCATTTCAAGAGTCTTTAAGATTGTCACAAGATAACCTACAGTTACAGCCATCATTTTAAGATCATCACAATCGGTGACAGTCACCACAAATGTGGGTTATATTATAATAACTTCAATGATACAAAATAACTTTCAGAGTACAGACCACGTAAGGTGACTGTGGCAAAATATCTCTGGTGATTCATTCAAGACTGGACCTACGTGAGTTTTGTTTTCATCCTTCATGCTGGCTCTAACACATCATGAGAAAAGGGACCCTCAAATCACCTAAAATGTCCCCTAGAACTCTGAAAATAGAACTTAAAGTAATGGAAGCTAATTTCAGCTAGTGCTAAATGGCAAAAATCAATATGAAGGAAAAACATCCTGGTCATCTTCACTTCATTGGCTTGTACTGTTTCCTAAGAAATGTTTACCTATTAGCTATTGATCATTTTATTTCTTTTCTGTCTCCTTTTATAACATCAAGGATAATACACATTCACTTTCAGAAGCTTAATATTTCCAGTGTTGGAGAGGGCAGGGGCGGAACAAAAAAATATTTTCAGCATCATTGTCTCCCTTTGCACTGGCAAAGGCTTCCTTTTGTTTCACCTACCTAGCCAGATGGGTCCACTCAAAGTACAGTGTGAGGAGGAGAGGGAAACGTTTTCTCCTACCCCCCATGTTAACACATCCTGTCCTTTTGAAACTGACACAACCCCAAACGCTGACCTGCCTCCCTGGTTCACTTTGAAAGTATATTATTGCTTAGGTCTATGCAGCAATTGCAGTCTGTTTCTGCTCAGGATCCCATCTTTCCTATGCAACCAAATTACTGATGTATGGTTACCAAGATCCACAAGAGAAAATACCAGAAAGAGTGTATACTTCCAAAACTCAAAGCTGATTATCCGTACATCTGGGTAATTGAGGGAGAGTTCTCTAATTCAGAAATCTTCACAAATGAATGTTGAAATGCTGTTGTACTAGAAAAGGTGCCAAACATTCGCTTTATTGGTGGTTTAAAATTGTGCAGATGTTTTATGTATGCTTGTTCAGTTTGCTTGGTGAAAAAAGTGTTAGACCTACCTCCTAAAACAACCTGAGCATTATTAGTGCTTTGAATTCTGTCTTTTGTTCCTCAGCTTTTTGGGCGGCATAAAGGAAGATATTAAAGTTTCCTAAAAGGTAGTGCATTTAAGGAGCCTGGAACTACTAGAGATAGTCTACAAGTTTTAGTTATCCTCATCATTATGATTATTCAAAGAAAATGTCTATATAATAAAGTACTTTAGGAGGGTTTTTTTGTTTTGTTTTGTTTTGTTTTGTTTTGTTTTGTTTTGTTTTGTTTTGTTTTGTTTTTGAGGCAGAGTCTGCTCTGGCTGGAGTACAGTGGCACAATCTCAGCTCACTGCAACCTCTGCCTCCCAAGTTCAAGCGGTTCTTCTCCCTCACCCTCCTGAGTAGTTGAGATTACAGGTGTGTGCCACCACACCTGGTTAATTTTTGTATTTTTAGTAGAGATGGGGTTTCACCATGTTGTTGGTCAGGCTGGTCTCAAACTCCTGATCTCATGATCTGCCCGCCTCAGCCTCCCAAAGTGCTGAGATTACAGGCATGAGCCACCATGCCTGGCCTATTTGTTTGTTTTTTTAAGACAGGGTCTTGCTTCATTGCCAGGCTGGAGAGCAGTGGGCATGATCTCAGCTCACTGCAACCTCTGCCTCCCTGGTTTGAGTGATTCTCCCACCTCAGTCTCCTGAGTTTCTGGGACTACAGGCACATGTCACCACGCCTGCTAATTTCTTTTTGCATTTTTAGTAGAGTCGGGGTTTTGCCATGTTGTCCAGGCTGTTCTCAACCTCCCAAACTCAAGCCATCCACCGCCTTGGCCTTCCAAAGTCTTGGTATTACAGGTGTGAGTCATTGCATCCAACTTTAAGAGGTTGCTTTATGTGTCTTTATCTATGATGATGTTGCTAAATGTCGCACAGTCAACTAAACAGGTTAATGTTTCCTATAACTTCTTTAAAAATAAGAAAATTTTTAAGAGATCATTTTACTTATAGTATGTTCCTCACATTTTAACACTAAGCAAATATAACTTATAGACCTTTTAATTTAAAATGTTCAAAAAAGTGCTGACATAGTACCCATTAAAATAGTTCTGCTGGAGGCAATTCTCTCTGCTAGGCTGAAAGAATGGCCTATTTGCAGTTTTCTGTTATGTTTCTAATGCATGAATATCCATTAATATCTTCTTGCGTATAGAAAGAATAGGGTAGAGATAGAGAGAGAACTTAATTCAGAGTCATCTGTAAGACCTTTGCGATTTATGTTGCTAGTCTTCAGGTTATTTGAAAGACTACATTTCTGTTTGTTTGGTTTGAAATAGTTTATGATAAAAATCAAAGGAAGTAAAACCATGCAACCAATTTTAAAAAGAGAAAAGTAGCAAGAGTCAATAATTTGGTGGGAATTGAGGGAGGTTGACAGGGAAAATCAAGCAAATTAAGCAAAATTTAATTATACTAATAAAGCTTATGCAATCACAAAGTATTACGTGAGAGCAACAAACTTAACTATGAGATTCCTAGCAGCCAGGATGAAAACAGGAGCAAAATAACCTATGTAACTGTGTAATGAAAGAAAACACTTGAATATGTGGGAAGAAACTATTTTTTCTAACTCTGTTTTCTGACATAAACTTATTATATAGGCCTTCATATGAAGTCATCTAAACAGCATAGCAAGTACCACCCTAAGTAGCATTTATACAATACATGTGTGCGTGGGCGTACACACACACACACACACACACACACACACGTTTTAAAGCTGATGCCATTTTTTTTATGACGTCTCTCAATAAAAGCCAAGGATAAACTGTAGTAGAACAAATCAGATAAGGTTGCTTTCCTTTCTGCTTCTGCCAAGGCAGTTTACTATACTGTGGCAAATTTATAATCCTACAAAATTCTAAGAGTAGAGTTCCGTATAGCTAGATCTACAGACCAGGTCTTCAGATTACCCACATGGCTGCATACTTGGAGGAGATAGAAAGCAAGAGGGGGCTGACACCTTGGTTGGCTTATCCACTCAGCTTCAAAGACTAGAAGAAAAAGACCATGCTTGGATGTCTAGAACCTTTTACACGTAACCACCTGACCTGCTACTTAAGACTCCTCTTTCTGTGAGGTGAGGAGAAGTGGAAAAGGAATAGTAAACCAAGCATGGGATTTTAAAAAAAGGCTGAAATTTCACATTATTCTTACAGTTGGCAGGTGCCAATGAAGACAGGCAATTGATTCTTTCTTACTGTTGATTTTACTACACCTTGGAAACTGTAGCCTGTCTTGAAATTGTTGCTTTTTTTTTTTTTTTTTTTTTTTGAGACGGAGTTTCACTCATGTTACCCAGGTTGGAGTGCAATGGCGCGATCTCGGCTCACCACAACCTCCGCCTCCTGGGTTCAGGCAATTCTCCTGCCTCAGCCTCCTGAGTAGCTGGGATTACAGGCATGCACCACCATGCCCAGCTATTTTTTTGTATTTTTGGTAGAGACGGGGTTTCACCATGTTGACCCGGATGGTCTCGATCTCTTGACCTTGTGATCCACCCGCCTCGGCCTCCCAAAGTGCTGGGATTACAGGCTTGAGCCACCACGCCCGGCCTTGTTGCTTTCTTTTATACGTGAAAACATGGTTCTATTCTGAAGCTAAGATCTCTTCATCAGCAGAACTCACATTATTATGGCCTTTTATGCTGTATTCTCCTAGCATCTTACTGTAGGGTATTGAGGTTAGAGCGCCAACAACAGTGCTAGTCCCTACTGGAGCTTAGCAGGAATGTGTGCATCTCATATTGCCAGGTCATTACACAAGTGCTCACTGCCTGGAGTAAAGATGCCTTGTGGGTTTTATCTTCCAAAGGGCAATGCCTTGCTTGTTTGCAAGTTGGAGTATCTTCATTATCTGTTGATTTCATTTGTTTTCACTATTTTGTTGGTGTTGTTCATTGTCTTTGTATCCAGTGACCTGTTTCTTGTTTTAGGACAGTCCTTGGTAGAGCATGTAGGGTCTTGAGCATCCAACCTAAGATAAATTTGTAAGTCCGTTGTTTTAATTTTGAAGTGTTATCTCATTCCCTTCTTGCTCACCAGAACACCTCCACCTTCTCAATCTATCCATTTATTCAAGATGCCAGGATATAGTTTTCCTTCTGTATTACTGTACGGAGGGTAGCATGAAAGAAATTAAAAGATGTCTAAAGATTTATCTCTAAATGAATCAAATTACAGACTAAAAATTTTTAAGGGTTACGGTGTTAGTCTCTTATCATATGGTTGGGGATATATAATTCAAATAAAATATTTTCCTAACTCAGAATCCTTTCCACAAAGCTAATAGAGAAAGAAAGCTTGTACTATTGAATAAACATGAAGCCAAAATGTGGTGCACATCACAGGCAACCTACTAAGAGACTGAAGACAGAAAGAAATCTTACCTTTTTATATTGCTAAACACATGCAGCCTATTACATACATATTTTCAATACAATCAGTATCTAGTCCCCAAGAGGATTGACAGCACCATTTGTCATAGATCATTCTAACTTTTCCTGGTAATTGGGGTGACCATTTATTTATGTTAGCTAGTTGACTTTATGCAAAAGAAAAACAAGCATTTCATATTCTCATGACAGGAGGTAATTCTGAAATTTGGAGTAAGGCTTCTGCCCCCACTCTGCCTCCCTAGGTCCTTGAGAAAGACATTCCTGGGTCATAAAGCTGACAAAATGCCAATCTAGCCTTCAAGTGGATTTATATGTATTTCAAAAAGAAGATGAAGTAATTGCAATTAACAGTTTTGTAAAGTAAATACCCAAATCAAATGGAAGGGAGGGAAATCTCTTTCCATATTTTCAACAGGGAGAACTAAGCCAACTGCTTTTAATTTGTACTTGTTTTTGGAAGCACACTGAAGAAAAATCAAGGTTCAGAAAAAGGGAGCAACCAGCCAGGAAGTCTAAAAGCTAGGGCTGGGGTTCAGGTTTCCTGCCTCCAACTCTAAAATCGTTCTATATTTATTTTCTAATTTTAAGTTTTTAGAGTTTTGTCTCATTTTTTTTTTTAACAACAGTACAATTGAGAGTGCCATTTAAGGACTGACTGGTGAAGATTGACGGATACTTTCTCTTTCTTCACTCGTTCCCTAGCAGTTAGAACTCTGTGTTCCACCTCCTGGTTGCTCCTCTGTAGCCCCTGCAGCCCCACATCAGGGCTTCTTCTATCATACAGTCTTCACACATTCGATGATGCTTTAGGAACAGACTGTGTATCTTCTAACAACTGGAATAAATGGTAATAAACAATTTGACAATGTGTAGAAGAATGTTTGAGCCCATATAAAATGAGGAGAGGAGAAAAGAAGAAATGAATATTAGCAGTGTAGATGGATGTGATTGGATTAATGGTAATCCAAACAGCCCTTTTTCTCTGTCATCTTGGCTCACTCTTACAATGTGGATGATTATTTTAAAATACATAAAATCATTTTACAAAATTGGCAAATTCCATTATCTTTATGAAAATATATCTTCCCTAGTCCATTAAAGTTTGAAAATACCTATTACAAATTCTAAGCTAGAAGATTGTAGATTATAGAAATATTTTAATGTCAATTATGAGCAAGTTCTGCACAGAAAAGTGGCTTATAGGTTTTTTTTAGCATTGGTTCATTTTAATTATATTAATTAGAAAATAACCTATAATTTCCTTAGAAAACTTATATGAACTATTTGGTGTCTTGTGAGAGTAATTCTTCTGATGGAGTTATAGGTACTAGGAGCGAAGCTAGGTATGCCTCCTTTTTCCATGTTTAGACAGAAGGCAAAAAGGCAACACCACATAGTCTCACTAGATAATCAGTTGGCTATACTTGATGAATGCTTCACACAAAAATTCATTCTTTCAGAAATTATTAAACTTTCTAAATTTCATTCTATTGGAATTATAACATGATTGATAATTTATTTTTATTGGTATTTCTAAATATCACAATACTCAGGGATCTTCTTCAAACTCTAAGAGTTGACCTTTATTTTGCTTATTTTTACTGTATGAAAGAATCCAAGGACAAGGGTCTTGTTTGAATTAAGCATATTACATTGTAGCTGACAATGAGATGCCACATAGTTTATCCAGGGTTTGGGGGGTGTTTTTTGTTTGTTTTTCATAATTTCATGTTTTGTTTCAGATGCAGGGGGTACATGAGCAGGTCTGTTACTGGGGTATATTGCATGCTGACGAAAGTTTGTGTTTTAATATTTGCTTGACATATCTCCTCTACCCACTCAATCCTGAAGATTTCAGTGTTCGTAGAAGCACTGGATTGGAATTCAGGAAATGGGCAACTAAGTTGTATATCTGCTACTACCTGCCCAAACTAATTAAGGGATTATTAAAAAAAAATTCAACCTCTTTTAAGGCCCCATTTTCTCATTGTAAAATGAAGGAGTTGAATTAAACTACTTCTTACTTTATTGCCATTTCTGACATTCTGAGATTCTGCTGTTTACTGCCCAATCCAGAGGCTAAAGTCAGATAGAGATGCTTTATTATCAAGTTTATACCTTTTTTCCTTCAAATTTTATGCAGTGTCTTAAAATATTCATGTATTTTGACTAATTTTATCATTTGAAGTATATCTAAGGAGTTAATTTTAAATATTTTAAAACCATTTAAAAAATTAAATTAATCCAAGATGTTCTTTGTTTTATTTATAATAACGAGTAATTTATTTATAATAGTGAGTAATCTGATCCAACCAAAACATTAAGCAGTAATGAGTATGATGCACCTATTAGATGAAATGTTCATGAAGTGTTAATAATAACATAAAAAATTAGCATTTGATTAGAGAAAAAAACAATGTATGTTATTTTAAGTTTTGGGATAAATGTGCAGGACTTGCAGGTTTGTTTGTTACATAGGTAAAGGTGTCTCATGGCTGTTTGCCACGCCTATCAATCCATCACCTAGGTATTAAGCCCAGCATGCATTACCTATTTATCCTGATGCTCTCCCTCTCCCCAGCCCCTGCCCACAGGCCCCAGTGTGTTTTGCTCCATCCCTGTGTCCGTGTGTTCTCATTGTTCAGCTCTCACATAAGTGAGAGCATGTGGTGTTTGGTTTTCTGTTCCTGTGTTAGTTTGCTGAGGATAATGATCCCCAGCTCCATCCATGTCCCTGCAAAGAACATGATCTCATTTTTTATGGCAGCATAGTATTCCGGGGTACGTGTGTGTGTGTGTGTGTGTGTGTGTGTGTATAAAATGTATATATATCACATTTTCTTTATCTCATCTATCATTAATGGGTATTTGGTTTGATTCCATGTCTTTGCTATTGCGAATAGTGGAATTCTTTGCTACAATGAATATATGTGTGCATGTATCTTTATAATAGAATAATTTATATTCCTTTGGGTATATACCCAGTAATGGGATTGCTAGGTCAAATGGTATTTCTGGTTTCAGATCTTTGAGGAGTCACCACACTGTCTTCCACAATAGTTGAACTAATTTACATTCCCACCAACAGTGTAAAAAAGTTCCTATTTCTCCACAGCCTCACTAGCATCTGTTGTTTCTTGACTTTTTAATAATCACCATTCTGACTGGCATGAGATGATATCTCACTGTGGTTTTGAATTGCATTTCTCTAATGACCAGTTATGATGAACTTTTTTTCATGTGTTTGTTGGTCACATAAATGTCTTTTTTTGAGAAGTGTCTGTTCATGTCCTTTGCCTACTTTATAATGGTTTTTTTTTTTTTTTTTTAATTTTGTTTAAGTTTTTTTTAGACTCTAGATATTAGCCCTTTGTCAGGTGGGTAAACTGTAAAAATTTTCTTCTATTCTGTAGTTTGACTGTTCACTCTGATAATAGCTTCTTTTGCTGTGCAGAAAATCTTTAGTTTAATTAGATCCCATTTATCAATTTTTGCTTTTGTTGCAATTGCTTTTGATGTTTAAAAAATTATATAAACATCATGACCAAAACTATTTAACAGATAAAACATGCAGAGAAAAAAATAGAGCAAAATATTAACTGTAGTTTTTTTTTGTATGCTTGGGAATAGGGATAAATTTTTTTTAACCTTTTAAAGTATGCTTTATGCTCTGGCATACATGTGTAGAATGAGCAGGTTTGTTGCATAGGTATACATGTACCATGGTGTTTTGCTGCACCCATCAACCCATCATCTACATTAGGTATTTCTCCTAATGCTATCCCTCTCCTAGTCCCCCACCCACCAACAGGCCCTGGTGTGTGATGTTTCCCTCCCTGTGTCCATGTGTTCTCATTGTTCAACTCCCATTTATGAGTGAAAACAAGTGGTGTGTGGTTTTCTGTTCCTGTGTCAGTTTGCTGAGAATGATGGTTTCCAGATTTATCCATGTCCTTGCAAAGGACATGAACTCATCCTTTTTTATGTCTGCTTAGTATTCCATGGTGTATATGTGCCACATTTTCTTTATCCATTCTATCATTGATGGACATTTGGGTTGGTTCCAATTTTTTGCTATTGTGAACAATGCTGCAATAAATATATGTGTGCATGTGTTGTTATAGTAGAATGATTTATAATCCTTTGGGTATATACCCAGCAATGGGATTGCTGAGTCAAATAGTATTTCTGGTTCTAGATCCTTGAGGAATCTCCACACTGTCTTCCACAATGGTTGAACTAATTTACACTCCCACCAACAGAGTAAAAGCGTTTCTATTTCTCCACATCCTCTTCAGCATCTGTTGTTTCCCAACTTTTTAATGATCACCATTCTAACTGGCATGAGATGCTATTTTATTGTGGTTTTGATTTGCATTTCTCTAAAGACCAGTGATGATGAGCTTTTCTTCATATGTTTCTTGGCCCCATAAATGTCTTCTTTTGAGAAGTATCTGTTCACATCCTTTGAATGGAGTTGTTTGTTTTTTTTCTTGTAAATTTGTTTAAGTTCTTTGTAGATTCTGAATATTGGCCCTTTGTTAAATGGATAGATTACAGAAATTTTCTCCCATTCTGTAGGTGGCCTGTTCACGCTGATGATGGTTTCTTTTGCTGCACAGAAGCTCTTTAGTTAATTAGGTCCCATTTGTCAACTTTGGCTTTTGTTGCCATTGCTTTTGGTGTTTTAGTCATGAAGACTTTGCCTATGCCCCTGTCCTGAATGGTATTAATAGCCTAGGTTTTCTTCTAGAGTTTTTATGGTTTTAGGTGTTATGTTTAAGTCTTTAATCCATCTTGGGTTAATTTTTGCATAAGGTGTAAGGAAGGAGTCCAAAACTGCATGGTACTGGTTCCAAAACAGATATATAGACCAATGGAACAGAATAGAGGCCTCAGAAATAATGCCACACATCTGTAACCATATGATATTTGACAAACCTGACAAAAACAATTAATGAAGAAAGGATTTCCTATTTAATAAATGGTGTTGGGAAAACTGGCTACCCATATGCAGGTAATATTTTTCTTATAACTTTAATACATAATACAAATTTTCTTTAAAAAGAATTTTATAACCAAAAAAAGACATTTTAAAATTAGATATTTTCGGTGAAAAATGACAAACACCTTACAAAAGGACACATGCAGGCAACAACCGTGAAGGTTTTTTTCGGGGGCGGTCTGATGTTGAGCAAAGCCTGTTAAACACATACAACACTTAATCTTTAGAACTAGACTCCTTTAGCCACCATGGTTATTAGAAAAGTTAATTTGCTAAAAGGGCAACTTCATTAACATTAGTCTCACAGTTCTGCCCAGTCCAGTGGCCCTGCGTGGAGACATAGTTCCTACTAGAGCTAACTGCAGGAAGTGGCCTGTCAGTCAGTCCTGGCCAGGACATGCAGCAGAATTCAGTGTGCAGAGCAAAGGGCAAGGAGCAGGATATGGGGCCCAGAGCAGCAGCTGAAGTCATGTAATCTTCAGAAACAAAAAAGTCAAAACATCTGAGCCTTTAAGTGGTGCAGTGGAATAAGCAACTGGGAATGTGTGCTAATGGCAGTTCTTCTGACTCCAGATTAGTGAGCAGGTAGGAAGACAATGGTGCCTGCCTGACAGTAACTGCCCCTCCTATTTAAAGCTGTAATTCAGCTGCTTTGCTACTGCTTTGAAAGGACAGACGTGTGTGTGAGCTACAAAGAGCAACAGAATAAAAACCCAGGTTGTAGCCTTAGTATGCAGAGCATAGACATGACAGAAAAACAGGAGATAGATGATGGATTCCTAAGTCAGAGAATCTATCGATGCAGAGCAACAAATGGTAATGAGTCAGAGTTCAGTAAATGTATCAGAATGTACTTTTTAAAAATGTGACACACCAACCAATAGCTGAGTTTGAAAAGGAAATAGAAGATGACCCACAAAATATAATCAAGAGTGAAAAAGCATTTTGAGTTGAATTACTTAGCAATTGTTAAAGGTATTTTAAATCCTATCTTACTAAAACTATGTTACAACATCAATGGCAAAGACACTTATGATACTGTGAGAATTCAGGAACAATTTAAATAGAATTGTAATGTAATTTTATGATTTGTTGAAGATTATCTTTTTATCATTTTTTCTTCCTCTTTATTATTCCAACTCAGTATAGCAAATCTCATGTTTAGAGGATTAAAAAAAATAAACATTACATGACCTAATTAAAACTATGGGCGGGGTATGCTGGTTCATGCCTATAAACCCAGTACTTTGAGAGGCCAAGGCAGGAAGATCGCTTGAGCCCAGGAGTTTGAGACCAGCCTGGACAACATGGTGAAACACAATCTTTACGAAAAGTACAAAAATTAGCCGGGCATGGTCACATACACGTGTAGTTGTAGTTACTCTGAAGGCGGAGATGGAAGGATAACTTAAGCCTACTTGCAGTTTGAAGCTGCATGAGCTGTAATCACTCCAGCCAGAGCCACAGAGTGAGACTCTGTCTCAAAAAAAGGAAAAAGAAATATAAACTAAATTGAGAATAGAAAAGTTGCAATATGTGGCATTAAAAAATAAAGATATTATGAAAGAAATAAGTAATATCAGGTATCCATTTCAACTGAAAAAGCAGTTATTATGTTTTTAAATGTAATGCTGATGAAATAAAAGCAAGGAAGACTAGCCTTATGTGTAGGTGAACACATTGTGGACAGGGAGTTAATAGACAGGCTCACTGGAGAGAGCTGCCATCTAGGAAGCCAGTCAATGTGTTGCAAGTTTCTGGGTCATACAGCAAAGTCCAGACAAAGCTCCAGTCCTGGAATACTAATTGAAAAAAGCAGGGCAACCTAGTCAGCTGGTCTCCATGAGGGATCCTAGGGCGCCAGCCATTATAACTTAAGAGCCAAGACAGACAAATTTTAGAGACAAACCAAATTGGTAGCAAGAGAGATGAAACCCAAAATAAATACCTCACATAGTGTCAGCCCTGAAGGTAATTGTAGGAACAATGGAAACTTGAAGAAGAATTTCTGATCCTAGCATTTGGAGTGGATCACAGGATCTCAAGCCTGGAGGGATGGCTTATCTCTTAGCTTCTGTTAACAAAGTTGCTCTCAGAGACTGACCAAATTCAACCTATATCAAAGATTCTTAATGGATCTAGTGGAGAAGGAAACATAAATTTGTGGATGTAGTCATTTATTCGTCAATTAATTATTAACCACCCATTGGATATTTTTCTGGGTACTGAGGATATCCTAGTTAATGCTACAAGAAAATCTTTAGCTGAATTACATTTAAAAGAATTTAAGTGAGCAAAGAACGATTTGCAAATTGGGCAGCATCCCAAGCCAGGGTACATTCAGAGATTCCAGCATAGTTACATCGTGGAAGAAGATACATGTACAGAAAAGAGAAAGTTGTGTACAGAAAATGAAAGTGAGGTCCAGAAGCAGCAGGACTGGTTATAGCTCCATGTTTGCCTTGTTTGAACACAGTTTAACAGGTGACCACCTTTGATTGCCAGGACTTGGTGATTGGCACAAGAGCAAGCTACGGTCTGTTTACAATTTCATGTAGGTTATAGTGTTATGTACTGAGAAACATTTATGCTGAACTTAAAATATATAAGGAGGCAGCTTTAGGCTAAATTTAATTTATCACAAAGTAAACAAAAATCTCTGACCTTGCCTTCAAGTTTGAGGTAACTAAAGATAAACAAAAGCAAACTAATTATAAATTAGAATGTAGTAGATGTTAGGGGAAAAAAAATTAAGCTAGAAGCGTTTGGAAGTAGGAAGATAACCAGCACTGCAATTTTTTATACGGTGATCAATGAAGGCCCAGCTGAGAACTGACATTTGAGCAGCCGTGAAGGAAGTGATGAGCAGGCAGAGTGATGCCTGAAGAAAGCATTCTAGGTAGAGGGACTTGCTAGCAAAGGCCCTAAAGCAAATAAAAACCCATGTGTTTTAAAAAGCAAGGAGGCCAATGTTTCTAGAGCAAACTCAAACAAATCTTGGGGCCAAGAGGAAATGAGAGGATAATGGAAGAAATGTAAATGGAGGCACCAAATGATGTAAAGCCTCACAGGCCTTTGAAGTACTTTGTGTTTTACTCTGAGTAAAATGAAGAGCCTTTGGAAGTTTTTAAGCAGAAGAGTACCATGACAGAACTTAACTTCTGAAAAGTCATATTAGCTGTATGTTGACAATAGATTGTGGAGAGTGAGGGTAGAATGTGGGAAACCAGGCAGGAGATGGTGATGCAGTTAAGTGGTAGCAACTGAGATGTCAAATAAAAACAGTTATGTTACTGATTGAATTTGAAGGTATTGCCAACAATATTATTAACAGATTGGAAGTGGACTGTGAGAAAAAGAATAGAGTTGAGGATAAACACATTATCTGCTGCTGGGTAGCAAGTTTTATTAGCTTTAAAAAAAAAAAAAAAAAAAACTTTTTTGTCATATTCAGTGATCCGGACTGAGTTCAGTCAAACAGTTCTGCTCTGTGTGTCCCAGATTGCTTTGGCACTTACAAAGCAAAACAGAAGAGTTCCCTGGTCCCCCTTGCAGGACGTGTGACAGGGTGTGTCTCCTTTTGTCTGTTCAGCTATGTGCCTGTGTGCTAAAACCCCTTAAGGGAGGGGGAGCATGCAAACAGGCAGGTGCAGAAGCCAAAGCAAGCGCCCCTGGGCTCCAGCCCCATGCCAGCATCCAGGGAAGGGAGCCTGAGACTCCGGAAGCCCTAGTGGGCATGTGTCACAGTGCACTCCCTTAGCCTTGTCATCTGCAGACAGCTTAAGGTACCCGGGTCCTTGTCCAGCATCCAGGAAGAATCAGGTCACACACAGGCTTGAAGGATGAATGTGGGGTTTTATTGAGGCGTGGAAGTGGCTCTCCACAGGATGGATGGGGACACAGAAGGGGGATGGAGTGGAAAGAGGATCTTCCCCTGGAATTGGCCATCCAGTGGCCAATCTCCTCTCCAACTGTCTCTAGCCAAGCTCCTCTTGGAATACGGACGCCCCTTCTCTTCTCTCTGCCACACCATTCTGCCGCTCTTCTGCTCTTCGGTTTGTCCTCTCATCTCCTCCTGGAGCTGGTAGTTTGGAGTTTATATGGGTATAGGATAAGGAGGCAGGGCAGGCCAAAAGGCAACTTTTGGGTGCAAAAACAGAAGTGCCTTTTCTCATTTAGGGCCACATGTTTCCAGGCTTAAGGGTGGGGCCTTTGCTGGGGAACCACCCTTTTCTACCCGGTATTTCCCTGTCTCCTGTCCATATCAATAGCAGGTATGTTTGGAAGCTGAGGTTGGCAGGAACAGCTGTGGTGGCTGAGCCTCTTTCTCCACATGGTCTCTTCCTGTGGTCAGTTTAGGTTTATCACGTTATGATGGTCCCAAAGCAGTTGAGTTTGTACATGGTGACTGACTTTAAGAGGGAGGAAGAAGCTGCTTGTCCTCTTCAAATCTGGATTGCAAGTTCCAGAATGTCCCATCTGCCACATCACATTCTTTTTATAAGAGCAAGTCACAAGGACATAGACTCCACCTCTTGATGGGTGGGAGGAAGAAATTGATGATAGCCAGACTGTCTACCAGAGATGTCTCCAAGGTTTTCAGACCAGGCAGCTGGACATATGAAGTTGCAGTTAAGTGGAATGGGGAAGACACACAGAAGTTAGAACAGGCCAGTGTAGGTGGTGAGTAAAGATGTCACATAGGCAATTGAATGTCTAATCTGGAGTTCAGGGGAGACATCTGGACTGGATGTGCATATTTGGGAGTCATCAGTATATAGATGGTATTCCAAGCCCCAAGACTGGGTGAGAACAGAAAGGAGATAAGGAAAGATAGAAAACAGAAGAATTCCAAGGACTGAGCTCTAGAACACTCTCAAACTTGAAGACAAGAACCAGCAAAGGTGACTGGGAAGAAACAACTAGTGAGGTAGTTAGGCTGAGTCGTGTGAAACTCAAGGAAGAAAATGTTTCAATAATAAATAATCAATTGGATCAACTGCTCTTCAAAGTTCATGTTAACTAATAATTCACCATTGAACTTAGCATTGTGGAGACTATTTAAGACATTGACAAAAACAAACAAGACTTTGAATCCACCCGGTTTGGGGTTATGGCTTGGTCCTGCACGATTATCTCAAAGAGCATCCCAGCTACAGGTGCAGAGTGGGAGGACTCTAACATGAAGCCAAAATGCAGCCTTCCTAGTCACTTGGAGCTTCCAACACAATACAGGAGTAGATAATATTGGATAATCCAGGTGGGTGATTGGTATCACACAATTTTGTCAACATGTGGCAGTTAAAATAATCACATTCTAAAATTAAGTGCCAGGATTTGATTCCTTCAGAGAACAAGGGTCAAGGGAGGGTGGGGAAGCTGAGGCTACTGAGACAAAAACTCAGAGAAGAAATTAACCCGAAAAACCAGTATGTTACTGGGAAGAAGGAAGAAACACAGCTAAGCAAAACATATGCAAAAATGAGTTGTTCTTCACCAAGTCTATATTAGACATTAGCTACAACTTGGTCTGAATGAGTTTCAAATGCTGTATTAAGAGAAAGGATCAGAGATGGTGAGGTTGAAGCTGGGACCTGAAGAGTATGAGAGTGTGGGGCACAGTGAAGAGAATGGACTGAATGGGCATCAGGGAGAAACTGGAAATTGAAGCTGCAGGGTTCACATGCAGAAGGACACATGCCAACTGCTCCTCCCAACCTGGAAGGCCAGGACCTTGAAAATACATAGATTATGTCATTTAGCACGCAACTTATTATGACTGGCAATCAGAAGATTGCACAGTATTGACTCATATCTTCATCTGAAAGTAAAGAAAAAGATAAATGGCATCAGCATTCTGCAAAGGGCAGTACTCAGGATGAATATATGAAACTGGATAACTCTGACTGATTACCTCCTTTCCCAGGCTGCGCTCTTGACAGAAGGCACAGTTTCTCTGCAGGATTTAACAGCCATTAGCAAGCAACTAAGACAATTGAAAGAGACAGCTGAGCAGCCACTTGCTAGTTTTTGTTAAATTTACTTCCCTTTACAAGTCTGGAACTGAGATGGGCAAATATTGCTACATGAAAATAATTAAGTTTGAAAGTATTTCTTTTCAGAAAATCATTTTTCTTAATTTAATAGAAATATCTGCAGAGTTGTGTGCACTCCCTTCCAATGTGAGGGACAGTAAGGTTAATCTTGGAATCATACTGGAGAAAAGATGAGACCCCATACTTTGACCTGGCCAAATATCTACCAGCACCATCCCCACTGCTGCCCCCAAAGCTATCGGAGCATTTCAGTTCTCCCAGGAGAATCTGCCGGTGGTTAATGATCTTTATTGCCAGGAGGTTCTTTATCCTTCACCTCCATTCCTCTTGCTATAGTTCATTCCTCCCAGTAGAATTATGAGAGAATATTACAGCCTGTCTGAAGGAGATGAGCCCTGCAGCTTCAATTTCCAATGTGGCAAAAGTCATGAGTCTCAATGTCAGAACTGCCACAGAGATTCTTGGTTGATACAACAGTCATACATTAGCCTGTCCCTGAAGATGGCAGCCCAGATGGTGGTAACTGCAAATGAAACTTACCAAGGGGCTTGATGATAACCCTAAGCACAGATTTCAGTTGAGCATGAAAGCCTTTGAAAAAGATATTACAGGAAATCGAGGGGAAAGCTGCATTTTGTTCCAGAGAAATTGATTCTATATAGGAAAATTCCATAGGAATGAAGGAGCTGGGCTCTCTCCTCAACCTTGTAGGTAAATATGATGTTCTTCTAATGATCGACAAATAATATATATGAAAATAGTACAAATATTACCAAACTATTAAGATTCAATATCTTAATCAAACTGCCTGAGTTATTACCCTGCTCTATGAATTTCTAGCTTTAAGAGCCTGGGAAAGTTTATTGATTCCTTTCTATCTCAGTTTTGTCATATATAAAATAGAAATCATAATGATATCAACTTCACAGGAAAGTTATGAGGATTAAATATGTGCAAATGCTTCAAATAGTGCGTCAAATTCTAAACCTTGGCTGTCACACATGAGGCATTAAATATACATTATTATTTGTACACATTGGCTTATGGACTATATGGCTGGAAATCTAAGTTCTACTGTGGATTTTATGCCTGTTCATTACTTTTGTAGCCTTGAGCAAATTTCTGTACCTTCCATTAGCACAAGTTGGTAAATGCATATATGGACATAATGTTTTCCCTTTTTCTTATTCCTGTGCCAGGCATAGGTTAATTACAGCACCTTAAACCCTGATACCTAAGTAGGCTTTAGAATTCGTGTCAATATAATGTTCCCAGCAGCCACCATCAATTAGAGTTGACATTAAAATTAAAACTGATTTGACCTCTCAACTTTAGAGCTCACAAGCTTGGAAAGGAATGATTATTCCCACTTTCAGCCACCTCAGACTATTCCATCACAGTATCACCCAAAGTCCCACTTGGCCACCAATTTTTCAATGCTGATAGGACGCCACAAATGGCTGCATTTGAGATAATCCTTGTGTAATCATCACAGCACTACACCCTTGTAGGTAGCCATAGCTGGAGAAGGGATATGGTTGGCACAAGAGTCCACTGTGAGTACATGCTTTTGGTCAGTATCCAACAGTGTCTTGGACTTTTTTTTTCTTTTTTTTTTTTTTTTTTGAGACGGAGTCTTACTCTGTCACCAGGCTGGAGTCTGGTGGCGTGATCTCGGCTCACTGGAGCCTCTGCCTCCTGGTTCAAGCTATTCTCCGCCTCAGCCTCCTGAGTAGCTGGGACTACAGGTGTGCACCACTACACCCAGTTAACTTTTGTATTTTTAGTAGAGATGGGATTTCACCATGTTGGCCAGAATGGTCTCGATCTCCTGACCTCGTAATCCACCCTCCTCACCTCGTGATCCATCCTCCGCAGGCTCCCAAAGTGTTGGGATTACAGGCGTGAGCCACCATATCCCCCCAATAGCTTGGACTTTCATTCAACCAAAGAAGCTGACCAACGGTGTACTCAGACCTCTTTGTGCAGATGAAGGTGAGGAGGTCAGTGCCTGTATAAACCAACCAGTGCTTCTTCCCATGCTGTGCTCCAAGGAAGTCTCTTCCTAATAAGTCTTTTGCTCTCCACAACAAGACCCTAAGAATGTGTCTCCTAGGCATCTTGGCCCCGGCCAGCCCCCACAGAAGCCTGGAATTGTTTTGTTTTGTTTTCAGGCTAGGGAACGAGAATAACTAGTTAAGAGAATAAGTACCACAGACAGATTCTGATCTTCAGTATTTCTCAGAGAATTCACCTACAGTTATCCATGAATATCCTGTTCCTATTACATAAAGAAGACTTTTTATTAAATCTTTAGGAAATAAATGAATTTTTAAGAATACTGATAAAATTATGTTATATTTAATATGCAAAATATTCTGTAAGAAGATACCTAAGAATCACTTACAAGTGCTTATCTTTGATCAGTCATCATGTTTTGCTCCCATTTAATGATTTATCTTGACAAAAAGCTTTTTTTTAAATCTCTTAAATTATACTTTAAGTTCTGGGGTACATGTGCAGAACGTGTAGGTTTGGTACATAGGTATAACTGCGCCATAGTGGTTTGCTACATCCATCAGCCCATCATCTACATTAGGTGTTTCTCCTAATGCTATCCCTCCCCTAACCCCGCTACACCCTGCTATTCCTCCCCTAGCCACCACCTCCCGACAGGCCCTGGTGTGTGATGTTCCCCTCCCTGTGTCCATGTGTTCTCATTGTTCAATACCCACTTATGAGCGAGAACATGTGGTGTTTGGTTTTTTGTTTTTGTGACAGTTTGCTGAGTATGATGGTTTCCAGCTTTATCCATGTCCCTGCAAAGGACATGAACTCATCCTTTTTTATGGCTGCATAGTCTTCCATGGTATATATGTGCCACATTTTCTTCATCCAGTCTTTTTTAAATCAGAATGTCTTGGAATGATTAAAATGTCATATGGATGTGTTTAGATTACAAACAGTTAAGGATGAGACACATAGACTAAATTTTAAATATCAAAATAAGATTTCTATAATCCTTAAGAAGTATATTAAGTTATTTGTAAAATATCATGCTATATTATTCCATCAATAACAAGCAATCAGTTAGCTAAGGGATAACTCACAATGGCCTGAGCCATTATCATACCCAGCGTGGGGCCAGATAGACTAAACATCTGGCCAGTGTAGCATTTATTGTGTTCTTTGTTCTTTCTAAAGAGTGCAGAGCAATAGCTGAGTATAGACTTTGGAGTTAGGCCTGTGACTGAATTCAGACTACACTTTGCTGTGTGTCTTAGTGTGTTTCCTGCTGCTATCACAGAATACCACAGGCTGGATGATTTATAAAAAAAATGTAAGTTTATTTGGCTCACAGTTCTGGAGACTGGGAAGTCCAAAATCAAGAGCAGTGTCTAGTGAGGGATTTCTTTCTGCATCATAACATGGTGGAAAGCATCACATGGTGAAGAAATACATGCACAAAACAGAGAAAAAGCAAATCAAATCCACATCAGCATTAATGACATTTATTTATTCAGCAGGGTAAAGTCCTCATGGCCTAATCATCTCTTAAAGGTCTCACTTTTTACTACCATCACAATAGCAATTAAACTTCAACATGAGTATTAGAGGGGACACTC
Organism: Sapajus apella; assembly: GCF_009761245.1. Taxonomy (NCBI): domain Eukaryota; kingdom Metazoa; phylum Chordata; class Mammalia; order Primates; family Cebidae; genus Sapajus; species Sapajus apella. Next base: position 15,181,107 of record NW_022436943.1, on the reverse strand, counting down.
AACAGCATCGTGTGGCATTGAACAAATTACTGCGTTTTTCTGAACTTTTATGACAGCATATGAGAAAACTAAAGTTCCATCCATGAGAGGGCTTGGCAGAGTCCCTGGCACATCGTGAGCTCTGGCTCTTGTGATAATTGTTAGACTCTCTCATTGTTTGTGGAAGTGTGGTGGGGACAGATAGAAGCCAGCCACACTGTTTTTTTCTACATAAAATATTTTCACCCATGTTCATCTTTAAAACACTTTTAAAAATGCATAAAATTCTTTTGGAGGAAACAAAAAGTATGCAGTTAAAGAAGTGCTTCCCACCCCCTTCCTTTCCATGTGCTGTATAATAAAATAATTTGTACCAAAAATAAAGAAGTCCCCTATTCCCTATTAAGAGATTAATTAATTCATACAGTGTAAATAAACGAGATTTCCAACATCACTAGATTTGGACACTAGCTTTGGCCTGTAAATTGACTTTCATCTATAGTGGAGAATGTTAACACTTCTCAATTCCTACTCCTTACTGGCTTGAGTAAAGCATACAGGAGCTACTTTCACAGAGAATCATCTCTTCTTTATTTACTTTCATCCTACAGAACAGATTGAAAGCCAGTGGCATAGATCTAGGCACAGGTTTTCTCAGTCAGTCAACATCTGCTATGTATTGGGTGCCATGCCAGGTACAGGTTAATGCAACTGCCATAACCGTTCTCCTGCCCCCTTCTGAACTTTGCTTCTACACACCTAATGTCCTGTTAGTGATCCCAGATATTCTTTCCTCCACCCTTTTATTTTCATTCTTCACTCTCTCTGGGCACACTTATGCTCTTTTATGATTTAATATGCTAATTCTGCATTGATAACAGGACTCCTGCATCTACTTCCAGCCTAATGTCTCACCTTAATGTCGGGCCCACATTTCCATCTGCTGGCTACTGTATATCTTCTCCAACATATCCCAACATGGTTCATTGATATATAAACACTACACCAACCTATTCCCCAACCTGAACTCTCTATTTCTATTAACTGGTCATGAATGCAGAAACAAGGATCAGAGAACCCAGAGATTAAAAAAAAAATAGTAATAACAATGATGGTTAATATTTATTAAGCATTTGTCCACTATTTTAATTGTTTAGTTATCTAATGTGTGTAATGTATTTATTTCTCACAATAGTTCTTTGAGATAGGTCTACTATTATTTCCATTTTGCAAATGAAATAACTGAGGCACAAAGAGAAGTCCCTTACTTTCACAGCCAGAGGTGATAGAGTCATGATTAGAATCAGGCAATCTGATTCTAGAACCTTAAGTCCCTTGGCACATTCATCTTAAATGTAGGTCAGGGCTTGGGTTGTCCTAGCTGAAAAGAATAGATCAGATCATGGTAAATAGTATCACTGCCTGGAAGTTTTAAATACAATTTAACTCTGTAAATATAATAGGTGGATATAAGATGCTTTGGATTCATGACAAACCACTAGTCTTTCAAAAACTTTTGAAATTATTTCTGCAAAACACGCATATGCCAAAGCACAAGGGAAAAAGCAGCATGTGTGAAAGCAAAATGCCAATACACAGGGAAAAAAGCAAGATGTTACCCAGTGAGCAATTTGCTCAGCCTGACTGGAGCATGGGATCTGTAGGCTGAAGTGATAGAAGACAAAGGCTGGGAAAGTACACTGGAACGAGATTGCGAATGAACTTTCAGTTAAATTAAGACTATAAATAAAGTAATAAAGTTATAATAAAGTTATATTGGACCGTATTCTGTAGGCAAAACATAGGAATTGAAGTTGGGGAACAAGGTAGGGAAGGTTTATTTAACAAAATCATGACTGGCAGCCTCCAATGAAGTAGGCATGATTCTAGGTACTTGAAATACAGTTAGTTTGTACCTCCAAGAAGTGTGCAGTCTTAGGGGGAATTTGGCAATTACACTGGAAACTTTTAATTCACCATAGTTAAGTTTCACAGAGTGCTATGAAAATAGTTATGGAGTACCACTAATGAACCCATTATGCATGTAAGAAAATACTGCCTGGAAATAGGAAGAGATTTGTAATGAGAGGAGAATTACATGATTATGTTTGTATTTTAGAAATTTAATTTTGCTAGTAGATATGGCAATACCAAAGAAATACTGAAGAAGGGATGTCATTGAAGAAATTAATGCATCATATAAAAGTTGATGTTCACTTGAACTGTGAAAGTAAGAATTGAGAAGCAACGACAGAATCAAGAGAACTTTTGGCAACAGAAAACTCTTATAACTAGAAAGGTGGTTGGAAAGGGGTTCATGAGAATAACTCCAGTCTTTCTTGTTTGGTCACCTAAGTGGTCGAGTTTTCCAAATTAGGGAAAAACAAGGAAGAGCAGAATAAGGGAGAAAGACAGTAAGTTTAGTTTGAGATATATTAGGTTAGAGGCATCTACAATTAGATGATATTTCATGGGCAGCTATAGCCAAATATCATAAATAGAATGATGCCAGAGATGTAAGTTTGGGAATTTCCAACACTTGAAACCAGATGAGATTTCCCAGTAAAGCATAGAAGTATGAAGAGAGACAATGTGACCATACCTTGAAGCACATGTAAACAAAACAAAACAAACAAAATAGAGAGATGGCACGTGAACTTTGGAGTTAAAATGTCTGAATTCAAATCCTAGCTCAACCTCTTATGAGCTGTGTGACTTTGGACAATGTATTTAATATCTGTGGTCTCAGTTTCCTCATCTATATAATAAGAACTACCTCAGATTGTATCATGATATTTAAATAAATTAGTGTTTATAAAGAATGTTGAATAACACCTGGCCTTAAATTTAGTTTTTATTAAATACAAAGTATTATAATTCATTTAGCTCCAAATATTGACCTTCATTCTTTATTCTATTTTATTTCTCCACTATGTCTCATTTTTTTCTGAAGGCTGTCATTTGTTTATCTTATTCTACTCCTAATTCTAGTGGGTCTTGAATGAAGTATTATTAAATTCACTACCTATTTCACATAAAATCTTAGGAAAGATAAAATCAATTCCTTTCTTCATGAAACAATTACCTTGTAAAAAAAAATCTTAGAAAGTTCTCTGTAGGCATATCACAATATAATCATGTTTCTATTGATTAAATTGATAAATAATTTTCTACAAAGGAATATTTCTCCTAGGAGTTTTCTTCTTTTGCTTGTTTTTCCAGCTTACAGGGCCAACACTACTAAACTGATCTATTCATACATCCAAGCAGTTTCAGACTTCAGAGATAACAACCTCTCTTTGGTATAGTCATGACCATCAGGATCCACTCTGCCAAGAACTGTCCTAGATGTTTTGAATACAAAATCTCATAATCTTCCCCCAAACTTATTGAGTCGGGTATGATGTTTACTATATAATTGAGATAAATGAGGTTATTCAGAGTCCCTGAATCATTCCAAGTCTAGGGAATCTGCCTCAATGTAATGAACCACAACTGAGCAGTTGGTTTCAAAGTAGAACATCATTCAACACGAGTCACTTATCTCTCTGCTCTGCAGTGAGACACAGGGTAGGATGGCCTGATGGTGGCACATCACCAAGATTTCCTGCTCTATTTCACCACAGAAGATACTTGGGAGTCCCGGTACCTTAGACTTATCATCTATGGCTTGGACCAATAATCTTTTCTTTCAGCTCAGTTTATGAACCATCAGCAACACTCTCCCCTCTGGGCCCATCAGAAGGCTTAACACAGAACTGTTGGAAGTCTCTTGTCTAAGCAGAGTACAGGTTTAATATTCTTACCACTCTTATGAGACTCTAAGTTCAGTTTTGTTTAATTAATTTTGATATATTTTCTTAACGCAATAGATCCAAAATATTCAGATAATGAATATAAAAATTATTTTTTATTATACTTTAAGTTCTGAGGTACATGTGTAGATCTTGCAGGAATGGTGCATAGGTACACACATGCCATGGTGGTTTGCTGTCTCCATCCCCCGGTCACCTACATCAGGCATTTCTCCCAGTGTTATCCCTCCCCAACCTCCCTGCCCCTAGCTGTCCTTCCCCTACTCCCCCACCCCTCAACAGACCCCAGTAGGTGATGTTCCCCTCCCTGTGCCCATGTGTTTTCATTGTTCAACACCTGCCTATGAGTGAGAATATGTGATGTTTGGTTTTCTGTTCTTGTGTCACTTTGCTGAGAATGATGGTTTCCAGATGCATCCATGTCCCTGCAAAGGACAGCAACCATCGTTTTTTATGGCTGCATAGTATTCCATAGTGGTGTATATGTGCCACATTTTCTTTGTCCAGTCTATCATTGATAGGCATTTGGGTTGGTTTCAGGTCTTTGCTATTGTAAACAGTACCAGTTAATTGAATAATACTGTTCAGAGAATATGTCATAGTGATGATGATAAGTAGTACCTCAGAGATGGGCTGTAAAATGAAGGTATCAGGATCGACTTTAAGAAGGGAGTTACTTTAAGAAGGGAGTAAATTTAAATGATAAATAGATCATGCATGGGGGGAAACAGCATTCTAGTGCAGAAATATAATGAATGCTAAGTGTACCAAAGCAAAGCCAAATCAGATGTGTCTGGACAATATTTAGTTTTTCTGGAATGAAGTGTTAGTTAGAGAAGCAGTAATGGAAAACTGGTTTGGGCATGTTTGTGAAGAGCTTAAAAGTTTGGGTACCATCTTATGGTTAATGAGATCATCAAGAAAACTGGTGACATAAAAGCAATATTTTAGGTGAATATGTCAGTAGGATCAGTGGTTGAAATGATGACGTAGAGAAAAAATTCAAGTTATTCTGAATTTCTAAATCTGGGAAAAAATATCTTGATATGTATTGAAAGTAAAGGAAGCCATTTTAGAAGGTTGTTTCCAATTCCTTCCAACAAAATAATTGTATCTCACACATTGGCATACTTTTTCTGTAAAGGCCATGTAGTAAATATTTTAGGATTTTAGACATGCAGTTTCTGGCACAACTGCTCAACTTGTTGCCATAGCACAAAAGCAGCCTTAAACAATATGTAAATGAAGTCACAGGGCTCTGTTTCAGTAAGGTTTATTTATGGACACTGAAGTTTAAATTTCATGTGTCACAAATACTACTATTCTTTTATTTTCCAGCTTCTTTAAAATGTAAAAACCATCCTTAGCTTGGGGCTATACACAATCAGAGGGTGAGCAGGATTTGCCCAGAGTTTGCAAACTCCTGGTTTATAGAACATCAGTCAGAACTTTCAATCCAACATTATTTTGAAAACTTTGAATTTTCTTCTGAAGTCTTCTCTTGAGCATTTGGAGGGAGCTGGTTGCAGTGGGCTTGAAGTGGTAGGAGAAGGGGACAACTATTAATAACTAACAAGTCAGACTAATCATATTTTTTTTTTTTTTTTTTTTTTTTTTTTTTGAGACGGAGTTTCGCTCTTGTTACCCAGGTTGGAGTGCAATGGCGCGATCTCGGCTCACCGCAACCTCCGCCTCCTGGGTTCAGGCAATTCTCCTGCCTCAGCTTCCTGAGTAGCTGGGATTACAGGCACGCACCACCATGCCCAGCTAATTTTTTGTATTTTTAGTAGAGATGGGGTTTCACCATGTTGACCAGGATGGTCTCGATCTGTTGACCTCGTGATCCACCCGCCTCGGCCTCCCAAAGTGCTGGGATTACAGGCTTGAGCCACCGCGCCCGGCCTCAGACTAATCATATTAACCACAGGGGGCAGTCGGACAACATATGTCCCTGTATGCTCTAATCCAACGGCTGCTTGTCTGAAACCTTCAAAAAAGAGAGAGAGAGAGAAATCAATAACTACTACTTCAAGCACATTCTGAACTAAGCATTTTGATAACTTCAGAGGGAAAAATCAAAAGTGATGGGCTTTGCTTTTATTCAAGTTGCTCATGCCACCCTAAAGTGGTGCAATGCAGTATTTTCCCAAAGGGAGTGAGTGGCAGCATTGATCGAAGCTTAGTGTGAAAGCAGTGTGTAAAGCTGAAGTGGCTTTGAACAAAGAATTTTGGAGACACTAGCTAGGCTGGGGTAACTAGTGAAAAGCAGCCTGGGAATTGAACGCAGAGAGGGGGACAGGAGAGTCCCAAAGGAAAAATTGATGGGACTTGCTAACTAATGAGACATGGAGGCTGAACAAGAGAGAAGAGAAAGATATAAAATGTTTTAAAATATTCCCATTATAGTATTCACACAGCAGTGAGAGACAAGGAGGATAATGTAGCGTGTAGAAAATGGGGAACATAGGAGGCTGGAGGGTAGCACTTCACACAAGCAAATCACACACATACACTAACATCTATCTGATAAATGTTAGGCTGAAATTATTGGCAAATACAGAGAGAAGGGATCCCATTAATGCCCACATGCTCTTTTTATTACAAGTATTATCAGATGGAAAATAAAGTAGTATCATTATGGTGCTGATGGTCTAATATGTGAACAATCTCCTGCATCATATTATATAGAATCCCCCTCGTTTCTTCAAAGAAATTTCCTTTTGATCACTTGGCACTGGTCATGTCTTATAAAGCAAATATATCCAAACATTTTTCATTATTTATCTTCAGGTTTTCCCTCCCTAGTTCTGTTTGCTTATGTAGATCACAAATATATGAGAAAAACAAACACAACAGGTCAATTAATGTACCTACAGTTAGAGATGTGAATAATACCAGAATTCAGAAAAGAAAAGGTGACATAAATAAACCTCTCTAAACTCTTAGCACCAACTATTGGTTTTATCTGCTTCTACCCTACCTGGAGCTGTCCAAAGGAATTGCTAAGGCATTTGCTCCCTAAAAAAGCCCCTTTCCTGCTATGATTATTATTCACTCAAAGCAGCATGATATGCGGCAGAGATGCATGTCAGCTCTGCCTATAAATGCACCAAGGCATATTTCTCATAAGCAATTTTTTTACATACACAGAATGAAATAGAGACAAAATAGTAATTATTGCCTTCACTGTTTAGACTCATATTTATAAAAACAAATTTTTAGCCTAATACTAAGATAGTCATTTCAATCGTGCTTTTTAAAAATCTTAAACACCAGGATTTAGTTGAAAGTATCTTCAATTTGCCTACATTTAACTCTTAATTGTATCTTAAGACACCTACAACGACACTAATGTGGCCAAAATACACTTACCGACAGATTTCCTTAATTATTAACTAGGAACTATTTACAAGTGGATTCTTTCCTGATCCACTTACATTTTATAAAAAATGGAAAGCTAATTTATGAAATCAGCAAAGTAGCTGGAAGTAAGCCTAGCCCGTTTTATACTGAGAAAAAGAAGGCACAGAGTATGTTTTAAAGTGGCTTTCTCAAGTGAACTACAACCCTTAGGATTAGACTTTCCGTTTGAGATACTGAGGTACAGAAAATACCCAGTTTTTAGAAGACACAAAGGAGGCAGAACGACCCAAATCTGTGACCTGACACAGTCCCCACCCCAAGGGGTGTTAAGACCAATAAATAACTATATATTGTATGCTGCTTCTGTGTTCTGAATAAATCAGTTATTCAGCCAACACATAACAAGTACATTACAAATTATTTTACTATTACAACAACCACAAATAGATGTATAAAAACTTCTAAAAATTACGAGGAATAAAGAAAATGAGTAGATACAGAGAGCACAAATCAGAATTAGACTAATAATATAATCATCTTAACCAAGCACTTAAATGCTATGCCCTCATTTCAAGACTCTCATTTTATTTAGCTTCTGCATTAATCCAGGTGCAAATTGACTTAGTCCAGATTAGGTCTTGATATATTATTCATAGCTTTTTACTGGTGTTAATTATGTATTTTCATCCAAACAAGTATAATAATTCTGCCAGGTTCATGTAAAAGCAATTTTTAATATACAGCAAATAGTTATATTAAAAGAATATTTTCATATTTTTTCATAGACTTGAATCAAAGGAACCTTTCCTGTCCGTTGGGTGAGTATATAAATATTTTAAGTATTATTTAATTCAAATTAATAAGAACTTCTGAGATAGTATTTTCAGTCATTTAACCTCATATTCAAAATCATGACATATCATTGCATGCAACATTGCTATCTATGTCTTATGGAGACTTAACTAAAATGTTCCCTAAGTTGTATTGTGACCCCAGAAATGTACCTAATGAATGTATATGAAATCCTGTATCTTCCATAAAGGCTGAACAAGGTACACAGTGATTATCCATATTCTCCTCATGTAAAAATATACTCAGATTGGTCTTAAAAATTCCTCTGAGCCATAGCTTCACCATTCCAAGCCTGTCTACCCATTGCTGTACTCCATTTCTTTTCAATCTACTCTATTCACCGTTTCTTCACCCACTTCCCTAAATCTGTCTTCACAGTCAATATCTATCTTTTCTCCTTAGCTCTTATTTCACTTTAATTTCTCCAGGTCACTCACATTGACTGCTTCTCTGCACCCAAAGCTGAGGAACCCTGAGGCAAATTTAGATAAGCCGAATGCTTGCCTACTCTGATGGTACCCTCCTTACTCACAATGCACAAGATATTAAGATTAATATCTTGTTGGCCAGGTGCAGTGGCTCATGCCTGTAATCCTAGTGCTTTGGTAAGCTGAGGTGGGCGGATTTCAAGACCAGCCTGGCCAACATGGTGAAACCCAGTCTCTATTAAAAATATAAAAAATAGCCAGGCGTGGTGGCACATGCCTGTAATCCCAGCTACTTGGGAGGCTGAGGCAAGAGAATTGCTTGAACCTGGGAGGGTGAGGTTGCAGTGAGCCAAGATGGTGCAACAGATGGTGCTCTTTTGCCTGAACAACAGAGCAAGACTTTGTCTCAAATAATAATATTGTTGACATGAGTGTACATGTTCTATTTTTAGGCATTTCAAACTAAGAATAAGCAATGTTGTTTGTATCTGATCTATCAAATACTCCTTTAACTGATATATTAAAGTGTATTATGAATGGACTTTTGCACTTTCAATATTATAGATGATATTGTATCAAAAAGTGGTGGAAGATGCCATGCCTTGCCTAGAGAAAGCATGCTCTATTTGATGAGGGACCAAAAGCCCTCAAATATAGACAGCCACAATTCTGATGCTTAATGACCAGAAAAAAGGAATGGGGTTAGATTTTTTAAGTGAACAGATCAATTTCCTTTTATTATGTTGTACATGGCCTATGAATATTTCTATCACTCATTGAACAGTATGGTTCCCAGTTCTTTTCAACTCTTCATAAAAGCTTTTCAGAAAGCAACTCAAATCATGGAAATCAAAATAATTGTTAGGGGATGTGGAAGAGAAAAATGGAATATATGCATTTATTTAAAGACTACATGAAAAATGAAAGGTCTAATTGGTCTGGTCCAAAAAAGGTGATAAAGCATGCTTTTTCCCCCTACATTGATCATCAGCTTCTATTGTTAAAAATCTCTACACCTGAAAAAAATCTTTTAGTTTGAATGCATATGATCTGCCCTCAAGTCAAAAGGCCTGAAATAGCTTCTCTTCACGCCTCATTTCATGTAGTTTCTCTGCAGCCTTTACTGTTCTCCTGGACATTCTAGGATGGAATCCTTTTTTTCTTTCTTTTTTTTTTTTTTTTTTTTGGCATGCTTCTGTTTTAAAAGGCAGACCCTAAGTAATCTTGATATTAAACTTATCAAAAGTTTGGCTCTGAGTATTAGAACCCTAAGAAAAACTTTACAAAAAAAAATGTATAACTCAGCAAATATTCAAAGTGGGAAAATTAGCATGGCACACATAAGACATTGCTTATGTCTTAAAAGTAAAGTGGTATAAAAGCAACCCAAATGATTTTGCTGAATAGATATTTGAATTTCTAGCTAAATTTTTTCAATCCCTCAAGAAAATTATTTTAAATAAAATTATCCAGAAGTATGTATGCCAAGGTGGGTGACTCACTTGAGCTCAGGAGTTCAAGACCAGCCTGGACAACATGGTGAAACTTCATCTCTACAAAAAATATAGAAATTAGCTGGCAGCGGTAGCATGCCTGTTGTCCTAGCCACCTAGGGGCTAAGGTAAGAGGATCACTTGTGCCCAGGAGGTTGAGGCTACAATGAGCCAAGATTGCACCACTTCACTCCAGCATAGGCAACAGAGTGAGACCCTGTCTCAAAAAAAAAAAAAAAAAAATTATGTATGTATCTCTCTCCTACCTTGTTCAGTGAGAGGATGGATAGAAGTGAACCAATGGACATATATAAGCATACTAGGCACAAGGCAGTCTACTCATAAGTACCATTATTCAAATTTATGACTTTTTTTCTCTCAAAGGTTTTATTTTTTATAAATAAATTTATTTTTTTTTCCTGGTGCTTTATACCCATTTCTTTTTTTTTTTTCATAAATTATAGGGGTACAGGTGGTATTTGATTACATGAGTAAATTCTTTAGTGGTGATTTGTGAGATTTTGGTGCACCCATCACACAAGCAGTGTACACTGCACCATATTTGCAGTCCTTTATTCCTCACCCCTCTCCCAAACTTCCCACCCCGAGTCCCCAAAGACCACTGTACCATTCTTATAATTAGCTCCCACTTACTAGTGTAAACATAAGATGTTTGGTTTTCCATTCTGGAGTTCCTTCTCTTAGAATAATAGTCTCCAATCTCATTCAAGTTGCTGCAAATGCTGTTAATTCATTCCCTTTTATGTCTGACTAGTATTTCATTGTATAAATATGCCACAGTTTCTTTATCCACTTGTTGATTGCTGGACATTTGGGTTGGTTCCATGATTTTGCAATTGTGAATTGTGCTGCTGTGCAAGAATCTTTATCATAAAATGACTTATTTTCCTCTGGGTTGATACCTAATAGTAGGATTGCTGGATCAAATGGTAGTTCTACTTTTAGTTTTTAAAGGAATCTTTACACTGTTTTCCATAGTAATTGTACTAGTTTACATTCCTACCAGGAGTGTAGAAGTGTCCCCTGTTCACGGCATACATGCCACCATCTACTGTTTTGGATTTTTTGATTATGGCCATTCTTGCAGAAGGTAGTAATGCATTGCAGTTTTGAATTGCAATTCCCTGTTAATTGGTGATGTTGACATTCCTTCCTTTCCTTCCTTCCCTCCTTCCCTTCCTCCCTCCTTCCTTTGTACGTGTGCAGAATGTACGTGTTTGCTACATAGGTAGACAAGTGCCACAGTGGTTTGCTGCACATCTACATTAGGTATTTCTCCTAATGCTATACCTCCTCTAAGCCCCTCAACCCTTTCTATCCTTCCCCTAGTCCCCTGCCCCCAACAGACTTCAGTGTGTGATGTTCCCCTCCCTGTGTCCATGTGTTCTCATTGTTCAACACCCACTTATGAGTGAGAATATGCAGTGCTTGGTTTTCTGTTCTTGTGTCAGTTGGCTGAAAATGATGGTTTTTAGCTTCATTCATGTCCCTGCAAAGGACATGAACTCATCCTTTTTTTATGGCTTCATAGTATTCCATGGTGTATATGTGCCACATTTTCTTTATCCAGTCTATCACTGATGGGCATGTGGGTTGGTTCCAAGTCTTTGCTATTGTGAACAGTGCCACAATAAACATATTTGTGCATGTGTCCTTATAATAGAATGATTTATAAATCTTTGGATATACACCCAGTAATGGGATTGCTGGGTCAAATGGTATTTCTAGATCTAGATACTTGAGGAATTGCCATTCTGTCTTCTACAATTGTTGAACTAATTTGCACTTCCACCAACAATGTAAAAGTGTTCCTATTTCTCCACATCCTCTCCAGCATCTGTTGTCTCTAGATTTTTTAATGATTGCCATTCTAACTGGCATGAGATGGTATTTCAATGTAGTTTTGATTTGCATTTCTCTAATGACCAGTGATGATGAGCATTTTTTCATGTGTGTTGGCTGCATAAATGTCTTCTTTTGAGAAATGTCTGTTCATATCCTTTATCCACTTTTTGATGGGGTTGTGTTTTTCTTATAAATTTAAGTTTTTTTGTAGACTCTGAATATTAGCCCTTTGTCAGATGGGTAGATTGCAAAAAATTTTTCCCATTCTGTTGGTTGGCAGTTCACTCTAATGATAGTTTCTTTTGCTGTGCAGAAGCTCTTTAGTTTAATTAGAGCCCATTTGTCTATTTTGGCTTTTGTTGCCATTTCCTTTGGTGTTTTAGTCATGAAATCCTTGCCTATGCCTATGTCCTGAATGGTGGTGCCTAGGTTTTTTCTAGGGTTTTTATGGTGTTACGTCTTATGTTTAAATCTTTAATCCATCATGAGTTAATTTTTGTATAAGGTGTAAGGAAGGGATCCAGTTTCAGCTTTCTGCATATGGCTAGCCAGTTTTCCCAGCACCATTTATTAAGGAATCCTTTCCCTATATTTGTTTTTGTAAGATTTGTCAAAGATCAGATGGTTGTAGATGTGTGGTATTATTTCTGAGGCCTCTGGTCTGTTTCTTTGGTTTATATCCCTGTTTTGGTACGAGTACCATGCTGTTTTGACTTTGTTTATTATAGCCTTGTAATATAGTTTGAAATCAGGTAGGATGATGCCTTCACCTTTTTTTTTTTTCTTCTTCTTCTTCTTAGGATTGCTTGGCTATGTGGGCTCTTTTTTGGTTCCATATGAAGTTTGTTTTTTTTTCAATTCTGTGAAAAAAGTCAATGGCAGCTTGATGGAAATAGCATTGAATGTACAAATTACTTTGGGTAGTATGGCCATTTTCATGATATTCATTCTTCCTATACATGAGCATGGCATGTTTTTTCATGTGTTTGTGTCCTCTGTTATTTCCTTGAGCAGTGGTTCGTAGTTCTCCTTGAAAAGTTCCTTCACATCCCTTGTTAGTTGTATTCCTAGGTATTTTATTCTCTTTGTAGCAGTTGTGAATGGGATGAATCACTCATGATTTGGCTGTTTGTCTATTATTGGTATATAGGAATGCTTGTAATTTTTGCACATTGATTTTGTATCCTGAGATTTTGCCTAAGTTTCTTATCAGCTTAAGGAGATACTGGGCTGAGATGATGGGGTCTTCTAAATATACAATCATGTCATCAGGAAAGAGACAACTTGACTTCTTCTTTTCCCAGTTGAATACTCTTTCTTTCTTTTTCCTGCCTGATTGTCCTGGCCAGAACTTCCAATGTATGTTGAATAGGAGTGGTGAGAGAGGGCATCCTTGTCTTGTGCCAGTGTTGAGCATTTTTTCATGTTTCTTGGCCATTTGTATAGCTTCTTTTGAGTATTGTCTATTCATGTTGTTAATCTACTTTTTGATGGGATTTTTTTTCTTACTGATTTGAGTTTGTTGTAGATTCTGGGTATTTGTCCTTTGTCAGATGTATAGATTGTGAAGATTTTCTACCACTCTGTGGTTGTCTGTTTATTCTGCTGACTGTTCCTTTTGCCATACAAAAGGTCTTTAGTTTAATTAAGTCTCAACTATTTATCTTTGTTTTTATTGAATTTGCTTTTGGATTCTTGGTCATGAAATCTAAGCCAGTGTCTACAGGGGTTTTTCCAATGTTATCTTCTAGAATTTTTACAGTTTCAGGTCTTAGGTTTAAGTCCTTAATCCACTTGAGTTGATTTGTATATAAGGTGAGAGATGAGGATTCAGTTTCATTCTCCTACATATGGCTTGCCAATTATCCCAGCACCATTTGTTAAATAGGATGTCCTTTTCCCACTTTATGTTTTTTCTTGCCTTGTCAAAGATTATCTGGCTATAAGTATTCCGGTAGATTTCTGGGCTCTCTGTTCCATTGGTCTATGTGCCCATTTTTATACCAGTACCATGCTGTTTTGTTGACTATGGCCTTATAATATAGTTTGAAATCAGGTAGTGTGATGCCTCCAGATTTGCTCTTTTTGTTTAGCCTTGCTTTGGCTATATAAGCTCTTTTATTCCATATGAATTTTAGAATTGTTTCTTCTAATTCTGTGAAGAATGATAGTGGTATTTTGATGGAGATTGCATTGAATTTGCAGATTGCTCTTGGCAGTGTGGCCGTTTTCACAATATTGATTCTACCCATCCAGCAGCATGGAAAGTGTTTTCATTTGTTTGTGTCATCTATGATTTCTTTCACAGAGTTTTGTACTTTTCCTTGTAGGGGTCTTTTGACTTCTTGGTTAAGTATATTCCTAAGTATTTTATTTTTATTTTTTGGCAGTTATTGTAAAAGAGGTTTTTTTATTTGATTCTCAGCTTGGTCACTGTTGGTGTATAGCAGAGCCACTGATTTGTGTACATTAATCTTGTATCCAGAAACTTTGCTGAATGCTTTTTATTAGTTCTAAGAGCTTTCCGGAGGAGCCTCTAGGGTTTTCAAGGAAAACAGTCATATCGTCAGCAAGCAGTGACAGTTTTACTTCCTCTTTACCGATTTAGATGCTCTTTATTTCTTTCTCCTGTCTAATTCCTCTGGATAGGAATTCCAGTACTGTGTAGAAGAGGAGTTGTGAAAGTGGACATCCTTGCCTTGTTCCAGTTCTCAGAGGGAATGCTTTCAACTTTTCCCCATTCAGTAGTGTGTTGGCTGTGGGTTTGTCATAGATGGCTTTTATTACGTTGAGGTCTGTCTCCTGTATGCTGCTTTTGCTGAGAGTTTTAATCATAAAGAGATGATGATTTTGTCGACTGCTTTTTCTGCATCTTTTGAGGTGATCATATAATTTTTGTTTTTAATTCTATTTATGTGGTGTATCGCATTTATTGACTTGCATATGTTAAACCATCCCTGCATCTCTTGTATGAAACTTACTTGATCATGGTGGATTATCTTTGTGATATGTTGCTGGATTTGGTTAGCTAGTATTTTGTTAAGGATTTTAGCCTCTATGTTTATTCAAGCATATTGGTCTGTAGCTTTCTTTTATGATTATATCCTTTCCTGGTTTTGGTATTAGGGCGATGCTGGCTGCATAGAATAAATTAGGGAGGGTTCCTTCTTTCTTTATCTCATGGAATAGCATCAAAAGGATTGGTACCAATTCTTCTTTGAATGTCTGGTAGAATTCTGCTGTGAATCCATCTGTGATATTTTCCTAGACTTTTTTGTTGGTAATTTTTAAATTACTGTTTCAATCTCCTGCTTGTTATTGGTCTGTTCAGGGTGTCTAAATCTTCCTGATTTAAGCGAAAAGGATTGTATTTTTCCAGGAATTTATCATCTCTTCTAGGTTTTCTAGTTCATATGCATAAAGGTGTTCATAGCAGCCTTGAATAATCTTTTGTATTTCAGTGGTGTCAGTTGTAATAACTCCTGCTTTCTTTCTTAATGAGGTAATTTGGATTTTCTCTCTTCTTTTCTTGGTTAATTTTGCTAATGTTCTATCAGTTGTATTTATCTTTTCAAATAACAAGCTTTTTGTTTTATTTATCTTTTGTATTGTTTCTTTTTGTTTCTATTTCATTTAGTTCTGCTCTCATCTTGGTTATTTCCTTTCTTCTGGTGAGTTTGTTTTTTGTTTGTTCTCGTTTCTCTAGTTCCTTGAGGTGTAACCTTAGAACGTCAGTTTGTGCTCTTTCAGTCTTTTTGACGTAGGCATTTAGGGCTATGAGCTTTCCTCTTAGCACTGCCTTTGCTGTATCCCAGAATTTTGGTAGGTCATGTCATCATTGTCATTCAGTTCAAAGAATTTTTAAATTTCCATCTTAATTTTGTTTTTGACCCAATGCTCATTCAGGAGCAGGTTATTTAATTTTGATGTATTCGCATGGTTTTGAAGGTTCCTTTTGATTTCCAGTTTTATTCCACTGGGATCTGAGAAAGTGCTCGATATAATTAAAATTTTCTTAAATTTGTTGAGGCTCATTTCATGGCCTATCATATAGTCTAAGAGAAGGTCCCATGCACTGTTGAATAGAATGTGTATTCTGTGGTTGTTGGATGAAATGTTCTGTATATATCTGTTAAGTCCATTTGTTCCAAGATATCATTTAAATCCATTGTTTCTTTGTTGACTTTCTGTCTTGATGGCTTGTCTAGTTCTGTCAGTGGAGTATTGAAGTTCCCCACTATTTTTGTGTTGCTATTAGTAATTGTTTTGTAAATTTGGAAGCTCCAGTGTTAGGTGCATATATGTTTAGGATTGTGATATTTTCCTGTTAGACAAGATCTTTTACCATAATATAATGTCCCTCTTTGTCTCTTTTAATGCTGTTAAAGTTTGTTTTGTTTGATATAATAGCTACCCCTGCTGACTTTTGGTGTCCATTTGCATGAAACACCTTTTGTACCCCTTTAAGTTTATGTGAGTCTTTATGTATTAGATGAGTCTCCTGAAGGCAGCAGAGAGTTGGTTGGTGAGTTTTTATCAATTCTGCAGTTCTGTATCTTTTTTAAGTGGAGCATTAGGGCATTTACATTCAATGTGAGTAATGAGATGTGAGGTACCGTTGCCTTCATCATATTATACGTTGCTTGCATACATGGGTTTTTTGTTTTTTGCTTTTGCTTTTTAACTTGTATTTTTGTTTTCTAGGTCCTGTGTGATTTATGCTTTAAAGAGGTTCTGTTTTGATGTGTTTCCAGAATTTGTTTCAAGAGCTTCTTCAGCAATTCTTGTAATGGTGGTTTGGTACTGGCAAATTCTCTCAGCATTTGTTTTTCTGAGAAAGATGGTATCCTTCCTTCATATATAGAGCTTAGTTTTGCTGGATACAGCATTCTTGACTGATAATTGTTTTGCTTAAGGAGACTGAAGGTAGGGCTCCAATCCTTTCTAGCTTGTAGGGTTTTTGCTAAGAAATCTACTGTTAATCTGGTAGGTTTTTCTTTATAGGTTACCTAGTGTTTCTGTCTCACAGCTCTTAAGATTCTTTCATCTTAACTTTAGATAACCTGATGACAATGTGCCTAGATGATGATATTTTTCTGATGAATTTCCCAGGTGTTCTTTGTGCTTCTTGTATTTGGATATCTAGTTCTCTAGCAAGACCAGGGAAATTTTCCTGAATTAGTCCCCCAAATACATTTTCCAAACTCTTAGTTTTCTCTTCTTCCTAAGGAACACTGATTATTCTTAGAGGTTTTGTTCATATTTTCTTATTCTATTTTATGCGTCATGATTGGAATGGGTTAATTTGAAGGCCTTGTCTTAGAGCTCTGAAATTCTTTCTTCTACTTCTTCAATTCTATTGCTGAGACTTTCCAGAGCATTTTGCATTTCAGTGTGTCCATTGTTTCCTGAAGTTTTTATTGTTTTATCTTTATGCTATTTCCTTGAATATTTCTCCCTTCACTTCTCGTATAGCTTTTTGGATTTCTTTGTATTCGGCTTCACCTTTCCCTGGTGCCTCCCTCATTAGCTTAGTAACTAACCTCCTGAACTCTTTTTCAGGTAAATCAGGGATTTCTTCTCAGTTGGGATCCATTGCTGGTGAACTAGTGTGATTTTGACGAGTGTTATAGAGCCTTGTTTTGTCATATTACCAGAGTTGGTTTTCTGGTTCCTTCTCATTTGGGTAGGCTCTGTCAGAGGGAAGTTCTAGGGCTGAAAGCTGTTGTCCAGATTATTTTCTCCCACAGGGAGTTCCCCTGATGTAGTACTCTCCCTGCTTTTCTATGGATGTGGCTTCCTGTGAGCTGAACTGCAGTGATTGTTGTCTCTCCTGGGTCTAGCCACCCAGCAAGTCCACCTAGCTCCAGGCTGGTACTGGGGGTTGTCTGCACAGAGTCCTGTGATGAAATGGACTCTGTCAGCGTTCTTAGCTTTGGTGGTTTAATGCTTTATTTAGTGCTGGTTGGCCTTCTGCCGGGAGGTGGCACTTTCCAGAGAGCATCAGCTGTAGTAGTATGGAGAGGCGGGTGGGGCCCTAGAACTCCCAAGATTATATCCCCTTTGTCTTCAGCTACCAGGGTGGGTAGGGAAGGACCATCAGGTGGGGGCAGAGTTGGGCATGTCTGAGCTCAGACTCTCTCCTTGGATTGATCTTGCTGTGGCTGCTTTGGGGAATGGGGATGAGGTTCCGAGGTCAATGGAGTTGTGTACCTAGGAGGATTATGGCTGCCTTTTCTGTGTCATGCAGGTTGTCAGAGAATTAGGGGAAAGGTGGCAGTCACAGGGCTTAACCAGCTTCCCTGCAAACCGAAAGGCTGGTCTTACTCCCACCATCACCCCACTAACAGCCCCAAGTTGGTTTCCAGGTGGTGGGTGAACCAGGCTTGACAACTTGCCCCAGGATACCTCCCTCCCGGCTGCAAAAGAAAAGAGGTTGGTTCTTCCCCAGCCTGTGGAGGTTGCACACTGTATTCATGCCCTCCCTTGAGTTCTGGCCAGGAGATTTCTTGACCATTTCAAATGGTTACAAAGTTCAGCTGGAGATTTCCTTCTCCATGTGGTGTTTTTCCCCCACTCCTCTGGCTGCCCTCCCAATGGATCCCTGTGGTGCCAGGCAGGAATGGCCTGCTTGAAGACCCAGCCAGCTCCCAGGGCCTTTTCCACTGCTTCCTCTGCCCCTATGTTTTGCTCAGCTCTTGAAACTGACTCAGTTCCAGGTAAAGTCAGAAACTTCTTCTCCCACAAACAGACCTTCAGTTTCTACAGTGGGGCTGCGCGTTTGGGAGAAAAGGATTACCCTTTCCCACTTCTGTAGTTGGTGCACTCACACTATTTGTGGTGTATCCCAGGTCCTGCAGGAGCAGTCTCCTTCCTTCAGAGGGTCTGCAGGTCCTCTTGGTATTGCTGCTTTGTTCTTGCAGTCAATCTGGAGCTAAAATTCACTGTAAGCCTCTGTAAGCTGCTCTGTCTGTCCAAGTGGGAACCGCAGTCTAGTCCTGCCTCCCATCCTCCATAATAATCAAATTTATTACTTTTAATCCATAGTCACATGCCAGAATAAATGCATGGTCTATAGTTTATCAGTTGACATGTGAGTATGTAACATTGAATTTGTCCCCTGCACACCCCCCTGACATTAATTTTAATTCTATGTTGAATAAAAATGTGTGAATTATATTAATCACTGCTAACTATTGCATACTTCAGTCCACTGCTTGTCAGTGTCTTACAGTATTTGTTAATATGCACTGCTGAAAGTTGCTTTCACTCTCATAGGCTTGGACACTAACAAGCTAGATGTATTAGTTTAGGCAAGTACTTAAACTCCCAAGCTTCAAATTATTGTTTGTGAAATGGGGAGTAAAAGATTTAGATAATTTATATCAAACATTTAGCACAGTTTTTGGCACATAAGAACTGCTCATAAATGTTTGCTATTACAATTCTGGAAGGTATATTTTTGTATCATATTCTAAAGAGTCAATCAGAAAGCTTTAAAACAGTTCATAGAATAAAGCTCCATTTTTAGAAGCAGTGCTTTGAGTTACATTATAAAAACAAAAAGATGTTTCATTATAAAAACCAACAAAAGTTATTATAATGGGGAAAAATAACTATCATGAAATGAGCTATCAAGCAATATGAGTACAGATGTTTCAGATTTTAATGAATACTAGTAATTGTCATTTAAATTTTTAAGTAGAAATATTGATACATTTTTAATATACATCTCATCATAATATAAATTGGGAGCCAAATTCTTCCCTGGATAAATGCGCTGCACTAATTTTGAAATAAAAATTTTTTGGTCACAACATAGACCCAATCTGAATATTGCAATGGAGAAAAAAAAACTGTCAAAGTTACAAGAAATTATTTCCTTACCAAGAAAGATTATGGTCTTGTGAAAAGAAATTGAGTGAAATTTCAGGTCTCTTATCTGCAACTATAAATATGATATAAAAAGAACTTTCCTCTTTTTTATGCAGCAGAAAATGATTTATAAAATAATGTCATGGGGGGAAAAAACCTGTAACTTCTTGCTTTACTTAATGCAATCTTCCTCTAATATGCTGAGTGAGGCATGAAGGCTCATCCCAAGGTGTGATTCTGTTTGCTCAGGTTAAATCAACAGATGCAGTGTTTTCCAAAGCCATCTAGGTGATTCTGATACCAGTGAGGCCTGGGAACCATCATCTACACAGTGCTTGCATCCCCCTTTTTTGTTCCATGCTCAAATGCACAAGTTGTCTTTTATATATATATATATATATATATATAATTTTAAATTTAAATAAATATATATATATTTTATTGTACTTTAGATTCTGGGGTACATGTGCAGATCATGCAGGATTGTTGCATAGGTACATATATGGCAATGTGGTTTGATGTCTCCATCCCTCCGTCACCTATATCTGGCATGACTCCCCATGTTACCCCTCACCAACCTCCTTACAACCCACGGTTCCTCCCCTAGTCCCCCCCAAAAGACCCCAGTGTGTGATGCTCCCCTCTCTGTATCCATGTGTACTCTTGTTCAACACCTGCCTATGAGTGAGAACTTGCAGTGTTTGATTTTCTGTTCTTGTGTCAGTTTGCTGAGAATGATGGTTTCCAGATTCATCCATGTCCCTATGAAGGACACAAATTCATCGTTTTTTATGGCTGCATAGTATTCCACGGTGTATATGTGCCATATTTTCCTTGTCCAGTCTATCATTGATGGGCATTTGGGTTGACTCAAGATCTTTGCTATTGTAAACAGTGCCACAATGAACATAAGTGTGCATGTGTCTTTATAATAGAATGATTTATAATCCTTTGGATATATACCCAGTAATGGGATTGCTGGGTCAAATGGAATTTCTATTTCTAGGTCCTTGAGGAATCGCCACACTGTCTTCCACAATGGTTGCACTAATTTACACTCCCACCAACAATGTAAAAGCATTCCTATTTCTCCACATCCTATCCAGTATCTGTTGTCTCCTGATTTTTTAATGATCACCATTCTAACTGGTGTGAGATGCTATCTCAATGTAGTTTTGATTTGCATTTCTCTAATGACCAGTGATGATGAGCAGTTTTTCATATGTTTGTTGGACTCATATATATCTTCTTTTGAAGTGTTAGTTCATGTCCTTCACCCACTTTTGAATGGGTTTTCCTTTTTTTTTTTTTTTTTTTTTGTAAAACTTTTAGTCCTTTGTAGAGTCTAGATATTAGCCCTTTGTCAGATAGGTAGATTGTAAAAATTTTTTCCCATTCTGTTGGTTGCCAGTTCACTCTAATGATTATTTCTTTTGCTGTACAGAAGGTCTGGAGTTTAATTAGATCCCATTTGTCTATTTTGGCTTTTGTTGCCAGTGCTTTTGGTGTTTTAGTCATGAGGTCCTTGCCTATGCCTGTGTCCTGAATGGTTTTGCCTAGGTTTTCATCTCAGGTTTTTATGGTGTGGGGTCTTATGTTTAGATCTTTAATCCATCTGGAGTTAATTTTATTGTAAGATGTCAGGAAGGGGTCCAGTTTCTGTGTTCTGCACATGGCTAGCCAGTTTTCCCAACACCATTTATTAAACAGGAATCCTTTACCCATTGCTTTTGTCATGTTTGTCAAAAATTAGATGGTCGTAGATGTGTGGCATTGCCTCCAAGGCCTCTGTTCTGTTCCACTGATCTATATCTCTGTTTTCCTACCAGTGCCATGCTGTTTTAATTACTGTAGCCTTGTAGCTTAGTTTGAAGTTAGGTAGCATGATGCCTCCAGCTTTGTTCTTTTTGCTTAGGATTGTCTTGACTATGTGGGCTCTCTTTTGGTTCCATATGAAGTTTAATGTGGTTTTTTTCCAATTCTATGAAGAGGGTCATAATAGCTTGATGAGGATA
Organism: Sapajus apella; assembly: GCF_009761245.1. Lineage (NCBI taxonomy): Eukaryota > Metazoa > Chordata > Mammalia > Primates > Cebidae > Sapajus > Sapajus apella. The sequence goes on along the minus strand of NW_022436943.1, from coordinate 15,159,421 downwards.
GCATTGAATCTATAAATTACTTCTTTGTGCAGTATGGCCATTTTCACAATATTGATTCTTCCTAACCATGAGCATGGAATGTTTTTCCATCTGTTTGCATCCTCTCTTATTTCCTTGAGCAGCGATTTATAGTTCTCCTGGAAGAGGTCTTTTACATCCTTTGTTAGTTGTATTCCTAGGTATTTTATTCTCTTTGTAGCAGCTGTGAATGGGAGTTTGTTCTTGATTTTGCTCTTTTAGTCTGTTGTTGGTGTATAGGAATGCTTGTCGTTTCTGCAAATTGATTTTGTATCTTGAGACTGCTGAAGTTGCTTATCAGTTTAAGGATATTTTGGCTGAGACAATGGGGTCTTCTAAATATACAATCAGGTCATCTACAAATAGAGACAAGTTAACTTCCTCCTTTCCTAACTGAATACCCTTTATTTCTTTTTCTTGCCTGATTGCTCTGGCTAGAACTTCCAAATCTATATTGAATAGAAGTGGTGAGAGAGGGCATTCTTGTCTAGTGCCAGATTTCAAAGGGAGTGCTTTCAGTTTTTCCCCATTAGTATATTGGCTGTGGGTTTGTCATAAATAGCTTTTATTATTTTGAGATGCATTCCATCAATACCTAGTTTATTAAGAGTTCTTAGCAGAAAGGGCTGTTGAATTTTGTCCAAGGCCTTCTCTGCATCTACTGAGATAATCATGTGGTATTTGTCTTTGGTTCTGTTTTTGTGATGGATTACATTTATAGGGTTGTGTATGTTGAACCAGCCTTGCATCCCCAGGATGAAGCCTACTTGGTCATAAGTAAGCTTTTTGATTTGCTGTTACCTTGAGTTTGCCAGTATTTTATTGAAGATTTTTGCAATCTATGTTCATCATGGATATTGGCCTTAAGTTTTCTTTTTTTTTTTTTTTTTTTTTTTGTTAGGTCTCTGCCAGGTTTTGGTATCAGGATGATGTTGGTCTCATAAAATGATTTGGGAAGGATTCCCTCTTTTTGTATTGTTTGCAATAGTTTCAGAAAGAGTGGTACCAGCTCCACTTTCTACCTCTGGTAGAATTTAGCTGTGAACCCATCTGGACCTGGGCTTTTTTTGGTTGGTAGGGTATTAATTGCTGCCTCAACTTCAGCCCGTGTTATTGGTCTATTCAGGGTTTCAACTTCTTACTGGTTTAGGCTTGGGAGTGTGCGAGTGTCCAGGAATTTATCCATTTCTTCCAGGTTTACTGGTTTTTGTGCATAGAGTTCTTTGTAGTAGTCTCTGATGGTAGTTCGTATTTCTGTGGAATCAATGGTGATATCCCCTTTATCATTTTTTATTGCATCTATTTGATTCTTCTCTCTTTTCTATTAATCTGGCTAGTGGTCTATTTTGTTGATCTTTTAAAAAAAAATCAGCTCCTAGATTTCTTGATTTTTTGCAGGGTTTTTTGTGTCTCTATCTCTTTCAGTTCTGCTCTGATCTTATTTCTTGTCTTCTGCTAGCTTTTAAGTTTTTTTGATCTTACTCCTCTAGCCCTTTCAATTTTGATAGGGTGTCAATTTTAGATCTTTCCTTGCTTCTCATGTGGGCATTTATTGCTATAAATTTCCCTCTAGACACTGCTTTAAATGTGTCCCAGACATTCTGGTATGTTGTGTACTCATTCTCGTTGGTTTCAAAGAACATCTTTATTTCTGCATTCATTTCATCGTTAATTCAGTCAACATTTAAGAGCCAGTTGTTCAGTGTCCATGAAGTTGTGCTTTTTTAAGTTATTTTCTTAATCCTGAGTTCTAATTGGATTGCACTGTGGTCTGAGAGACTGTTATGATTTCTGTTCTTTTGCATTTGCTGAGGAGCGGCTTACTTCCAATTTTGTGGTCAATTTTAGAGTAGGTGTGATGTGGTGCTGAGAAGAATGTATATTCTGTGGATTTGGGGTGGAGAGTTCTGAAGATGTATATTAGGTTTGCTTGGTCCAGAGCTATGTTAAAGTCCTGGATATCCTGGTTAATTTTCTGTCTCCTTGATCTAATATTGACAGCGGAGTGTTAAAGTCTCCCACTATTATTATGTGGGAGTCTAAGTCTCTTTTTAGGTCATTAAGAACTTGCTTTATGTATCTGGGTGCTCCTGTATTGGGTGTGTATATGTTTAGGATCATTAGCTCTTCTTGATGCGTTGATCCGTTCACCATTATGTAATGCCCTTTTTTGTCTCTTTTGGTCTTTGTTGCTTTAAAGTCTATTTTATCAGACAGTAGGATTGCAACGCCTGCCTTTTTTTTTTTTTTTCTCTCCATTTGCTTGGTAAATCTTCCTCCATCCCTTTATTTTGAGCCTATGTGTGTTCTTGCACGTCAGATGGGTTTCCTGGATACAGAACACTGATGGGTTTTGACTTTTTTTCCAATTTGCCAGTCTGTGTCTTTTGATTGGGGCATTTAGTCTATTTACATTTAGGGTTAATATTGTTATGTGTGAATTTGATACTGCCATTTTGGTGCTAGCTGGCTGTTTTGCCCATTAGTTGACACAGTTTCTTCATTGTATAGATGGTCAATACCATTTGGTACATTTTTGGAGTGGGTGGTACTGGTTATTCCTTTCTATGTTTAGTGCTTCTTTCAGGAGCTGTTGTAAGGCAGGCCTGGTGGTGATGAAATCTCTCAGCAATTGCTTGTTCGTAAAGGATTTTACTTCTCCTTCACTTATGAAACTTAGTTAGGCTGGATATGAAATTCTAGGTTGAAAGTTCTTTTCTTTAAGGATGTTGAATATTGGCTCCCACTCTCCCCTGGCTTGTAGGGTTTCTGCCGAGAGATCCACTGTGAGTCTGATGGGCTTCCCTTGGTGGGTCACCTGACCTTTCTCTCTGGCTGCCCTTAGCATTTTTTCCTTCATTTCAACCCTGGTGAATCTGACGATTATGTGCCTTGGGATTGCCCTTCTTGAGGAATATCTTTGTGGTGTTCTCTGTATTTCCTGGACTTGAATGTTGACCTGCCTTGCTAGGTTGGGAAAGTTCTCCTGGATAATACGCTGAAGAGTGTTTTCCAGCTTGGATGCATTCTCTCCATCACATTCAGGTACACCTATCAAATGTAGATTAGGTCTTTTCACATAATCCCATATTTCTTGGATGCTTTGTTCATTTCTTTTCACTCTTTTTTCTCTAATCTTGCCTTCTCATTTTATTTCATTGAGTTGATCTTCAGCCTCTGATATCCTTTCTTCTGCTTGGTTGATTCAGCTATTGAGACTTGTGTATGCATCGCGAAGTTCTCGTGTTATGTTTTTCGGCTCCATTAAGTCATTTATATTCTTCTCTAAGCTGTTTATTCTTGTTAGCATTTTGTCTAACCTTTTTTCAGTGTTCTTAGTTTCTTTGCATTGGGTTAGAACATGTTCTTTTACCCCAAATAAGTTTGTTATTACTCACCTTCTGAAGCCTGTTTCTGTCAATTCATCAGGTTCCTTTTCCATCCAGCTTGGCTTCCTTGCTGGTGAGGAATTGTGATCCCTTGGAGGAGAGGCATTCTGGTTTTTGATGTCTTCATCCTTTTTGTGCTGGTTTCTTCCCATCTTCTTGTATTTATCTACCTGTGGTCTTTATAGTTGGTGACTTTCAGATGGGGTCTTTGAGTAGATGTCCTTTTTGTTGATGTTGACATTATTTCTGTTTTTTAGTTTTCCTTCTAACAGTCAGGCCCTTCTGCTGTAGGACTGCTGGAGGTCAACTCCAGACTCTGCTTGCCTGGGGATCACCTGCAGAGGCTGCAAAACAATAAGGGTTGCTGCCAGTTTCTTCTTCTTTTATCTTTGTCCCAGAAGGGTACCCACCAGATGCCAGCCTGAGCTCTCCTTTATGAGGTGTCTCTTTGGATATATGGGGGTTGGGCAGCTGCTTGAGGAGAAGGTCTGTCCCTTATAGGGGCTCAAGTGTTGAGCTGGGAGCTCCATTCTTACATTCAGAGCTGCTGGGCAGGTACATTTAAGTCTCCTGCATCAGAATTTATAACCATCTTTCAGGTGCTCTCTTCTGGGAAGGTGGTGTTTTATTTATAAAAGTTCCTGATATGTTGCTGCCTATTTTCAGAGATGCCCTGCCCATCAAGGAGGTAGTCTGGTCACAGTCTGCCAGCAGAGGCACTGCTGAGCTGCCATGGGCTCTGACCAGTTGCTGTTTGAACTTGCTTGCAATTTTGTTTACAGAGGTACAGTTAGAACTGCCTAGGTAATGGTGAACTGCATCAGTAAAGGCGGACTGCCTTGGTAGTGGTGGACTGCTTCAGTAATGGCTGACACCCATCCCCCCACCAAGCTGGACTACCCCAGGTCCAGCCACACTTGCTGCAAAACTCTCAATCCAGAGCATTTCAGATTGCTGGTCTTTGTTGTGGTGGGACCCACTAAGCCAGATCACCTGGCTCCCTGTTTCAACCCCCTCTTTTTCAGTTGAATGGGCTATCTGTCTCCCAGGTGTTCCAGGCACCAGTTGAAATGGCCACTCAGATTTGTGAGTTTTTGGGCAGAAACATGCGGCACTGGCTGAAACAGCCGTGCTGGAAACTCTTGGCACTTTTCAGCCTGGGAATCTCCTGGTCTGTGGGCAGTAAAAACTCATTTGGAAATGTGGTGATCACTCACCCTCTGTGTTGTTCTCTCTGGGAACTGTGCTGTGGAGCTGTTCCTATTTGGCCATCTCGGATCTCCCCCCTCCAAGTTGTCTTTATAAACAAACACTTAACATCTCTGGAATCACTTCAGAAAATCTTTGAAATATAATATCTCACAATCCCTTCCTGTTTTAAATGCATATGGTAGAGGCAGCCACATTGAACCAGAACTATTTTGGAGTTCACTCAACAGAGACCAGGATAGATGCAAAGAACCCAGAACATATGCCATGGAAGCCTCCACACTGCCTATGCCAAAGTACATATAAATTCATTCTGATGTCATCTTAAAACTAAGATTGGGCTAATAATAAATTTTAAAGTTCAAAATATTAAAAGACAAATTAAATATTTAATAAATGTTTATTAAATATTAATATTTTCTACTTTAAACTATTACAAATATATATTTAAATTTAATATAAATACATAGTAAATGTGTTTATATTGTTATAAATAAAATACATTTATAAAATAAATTTGAATATTAAAATTCTTTCCCAGCTTACTTAATGTTTTTTAACATGTGAGGCAACCTTGCTTTTTAATGCAGGGCTTACGTTTGGGGGCTAAACAAGAAGAAGATGGCTCGTATTCCAAACATTATATTTTATATATTGAAACATTATATTTTAGAGCAATTAATATAATAAAACTCTGCTAGGAGAATGCCTCCTTTCAATGTTGCAACAGATAGAATCTGATCTTGGAAATAAGCTGAGAGAAAACAGACATCAAGTTTGAATTTAAAAAGGTGAATAAAAACGTAGTGATCATCTCAATTATGATTTTAAGATATAAATCGTAGTTTAAAGCCAGTCTTGCCTTGAAAAAGCTATTTACAGCTTTTAATGAAAAATACAAATGAGAAGGAATCAAAGATCTTTCAATTGAAGTTTAAGATTTCCACTGTAAAATTACATATCAAAAAACGTATGAAGTCTCTTCAAGCACTGACTGTTGTTACCTTACAGACACGGAACCACTTTGAACACACACTCACAGCACCAAAGGAAACTGTCCACCTGAAGTATTTATCTTTTCAGCATGAAGTTGAACTTTTTAAGATGACTTTAATATGAATTAGTTGTATTTTGAAGTTACATATTGATTTATACCAATTTTTCATCAATATGATGAAACCCTGTCTCTACTAAAAATACAAAAGTTAGCCAGGGGTGATGGCATATGCCTGTAATCCCAGCTACTCAGGAGGCTGAGACAGGAAAATCGCTTGAACCCAGAGGCAGAGGTTGTAGCCATGAGCCAAGATCATGCCATTGCACTCCAACCTAGGCAACAAGAGTCAAACTCTGTCTCAAAAAAGAAAGTTATATTGATATATCTGAGAATACATTATTTCCCAGGTTTGGTCGGAAGATCTTCAAGAATACATCATGGGAGGGGTGGTTAATGGATACAAAAAAGAAAGAATGAATAAGATCTACTATTTGATTGCACAACAGGGTGACTATAGTCAATAATGAAACATAATCATACATCTTAAGTAACTAAAAGAGTGTAATTGTATTGCTTGTAACACAAAGCATAAATACTTGAGAGAGTGGATGCCACATTCTCCCTGATGTGATTATTTCACATTGCATGCCTGTGTCAAAATGTCTCATGTACCCCACAAGTATATATGCCTACTATGTACCCATAAAAGTTAACATTAGAAAATTAAATTATAAAAATATGAAAAAAGAATATATCATGGATAAAAATATCAAATTATTATATTTCTCTCTATTGAAGCACTGACTATATGCATGAGCTAAGCATAGCCCAGCCAAGCTTTGATCTCTTCAGATGCACAGAATCTAAATCTACCAAATACAAACAAGACAGCATAAATACTGTCAGGGCAACAAAGCTTGCCCTGCATTCAAAAATGACTTTATAATCGTTAACAGCTGTAATTTGCTAAACCATTTTCCTTGAGGGATATTTTCTCCCTTTTCTTTCCAGTCTTGAAGTAGAATTTAGATATTCATTATACTTCCACGGTTATAAAAATGTTATTAAACCTTGACATTCTTATTAGGTTAAAGTTTCACACTATTTTACATTTATCCAGGTTTTGTAGGAAACCACATATTTGGTAACAGATGCTATATATTATTATAGTATTAGCCACTTGTTTTAAGAGCCCAAGTTCTGTAAGTTGATTTCCTTCCTATGAATTCTATTCTGTCACTTCCTAGATAGATGGCTTTGGCAATTTGTTTAACTCTGCATTTTCTCACCTAAGGTAGTAACTACAGTAACTCTTTTTGTGACAGGGTCTTATTCTGTCTCTGAGGTTGGAGTGCAGTGGTGCAATCACTGTCAATGCAGCCTCAACCTTCCACACTCAAGTGATCCTCCCTCCTCAACCTCCCAAGTAGCTGGAACTATAGTCATGAGCCACCACACCTGGCTAATTCTTATCTTTTGTAGAGATGGGGTCTCACTGTGTTGCACAGGCTTGTCTTGAACTTCTGGTTTCAAGCAATCTTCCCACCTCAGCCTCCAATTGTGCTGGGACTACATGCTGGGTCATAACTAATTATTAATAGCTGTTATGAATGAGATAATACTTAGTTTCTAACACATAGTAAACAGGAAATAAATACCAATTATTAAAAACATTCTGTACAGCAATTAAGTTGCATTATAAATCTTTTCTAAAGTTTCACTGAATCACGAAAATTTTAAACAACTGAATCCAAAGGCTTGAGTATTTTAGAAGTGTTAAGAGAACCCAATTCTCACTTCAGAAGAGAGTTAAAGCAGCACAGGACTGAAAGACTGCCTTACTGGGGGAGATCACGGAGGAAGAGAGACAAGAAAAAATAAAACAGGAGCCTGAATACAGGAAGACAATTCCAGGCTGTATTTAGAGTTACATAAAATATGGAGTATGACTTAAAGACTTTAATAATAGGAACATGAAAGAAGAAAGGCAATACTAACTTAGGGCTGTTTGTAGTAGACCACATTAAAGCAAAAGCAGATTTATATTAATGCCATCAAATGATAGCTGTCTATCAAGCATTTAGGAATTGAGGTCATCTTTGTTTAGGAATTGAGAAATTAAAGAAACTGTCCAGATTATTAGGAGAATTTTCAAGGCAAAAGTAGTTCCTTTTTCGTCAAGGTGAAGTAAGAATTCAATAGGGAGCTAATAAAGCAGCATTCCTGGGAGACAGAGTTGGATGAGCGGCAGCAGAGAAGGCACCGTGCCCAGCATATCAGACATTCCAGTCTAGCAAGCTAGGGTGGTTCCAGAGAATATAAAAGATAAGATTGGCAAATTCAGGGAGAATCTGTATTGAGAAAGTATTCTAATACAAGGAGCTTTCTGTTCATTTTATGGGTGAAGTGGAGCCATTCAATGATGTATACCTGCTTGGCTGTCTGTTTTGCTTTTAATTGAAGAGTGATGTTATCCAAAGTAAGCCACTTGCAAAGCTGTTGCAGAAGTTCAGGCATGACTTGAAAAGATGCAGGACTTGAACAGAATGAAATAAGCATGTAAAGGAAATGCCTCATCAAATGGCATTTTTTTAAGAATGTAGAAATCGGTGAGTAAATGGTGTGTTAAAGTTTTCTCCATTGGACTTGATGGAATCATGGTGACAGTATGACAAACTAAAACCCAGGTGTAGTGTTGAAACTAAGGGAAGGTTAACAAGAAATGGTCCCTAGGCTTTAAATGTGCCCATCTAACATTATGGAATTACTAATGGCCAATTCAATGCCTGTCTTTTGATGATGCCGTTTCAATTTTCTCCATGTCTCCAGGAAAAAAAGAGATAAGGAGATAAGCCAATTTTCTTCTAAAAATCTACTTTTGGGGTTTTTTTTTTTGTTGTTGTTGTTTTTAAGATTCAGACAGCACTACCACAAAATTAATGATTTCTTTACCAACTGTACTTGCTTCATTTTTTCCCCAAGGCCCTCCAGGCTACTTCTCTGGAGAGTATACAAAGTTTCCACAGAGCTATTTTTGTAATCTAAAGCAGTTGTGCTTTCAGGCCTGATACTACAACTGTAATTTTAATTTATTAACCTGTCAGTCAGTGAAATGCTGTAAAAACATTCGAAAGTTTAAACCCATCATTTATTTCTGCACCTGTCAATGACACTTTTCTGTACTTGTCAAAATCATTTAAACCATGCTATGAGGGCATATACAGTATCACCAATAAATTGGGTAATCAATCATGTATATGCATATTTTGACAGTGGCGTCTTAAATGCATGGACTCCATGATGCATTTTTAAGAAGTAGGAGCTCATTACTGTTCAATAATAAAATACAGTAGAGTCATCAAAAAGAGTCTCCCTCAGTCTTTACAATTAAAAAAATGTCGTAGGAAACAGAGGGGCTGATTGTCCCTGAAATGGCTTTTATTTCTTCAGCAAAATGTTCTCCATGGGGAAAAGGAAGTAATTGCAGATTATAGCAGGCAGGAATATAGTGTTACATGGAGGAAAGAAAATGTATAGGATCATTAAATAGATTTATTTAAGTTCTGCTTATAAAGAAAGCAGTGGTGCAGTACTTTATAGCTGATGATATTTCAAAAGAGTGTTATCAGCACTTCCACCACTATCTAATTTGTTCATATAATAAAGTGTCACATTAGACCCAGTATCACAATTCATATCAGTTTTACTTCAAAAATTGGTATCATTATATATCATAGGCAACCCTGGCCCAAATTTGGATGAGATCTTTCATCACAATAATTAAGGAATTTTTAAAAAATCAATCTGTTAGAGAGAGAAACTGTTCAATCATTAAATCCATTCAACGCAATAACAAATTTGATGTCATTTAGGCTGTGTATCTAAGATAAAATGTTGTTAAAATTGTAACTTAAATAATATTGGCTAAATAATCTAACCTCTAAGCTTTTGGTTGTAGCAATCCAACCAAAAGTTTTTTTATTTATTTAAAATAAATAAATCCATTTATTTTAAAAAAGCAAATCTTACGAGAAACCTTTAAAGTCTATGAAGGATTTATGACTACTTCATAATATGCCACTCTAAATTAGCCAAACTAATTTATAGACATCAAATACTTCTATATAAGAAAATGAACGAGTAAAATTGACATGCATAAGGTCTCACTCATAGGAAGATCTTTTTTTTAAAATTTTCTCTTACCTCTTTATTAATCTATTTTTTCATGAAGCAGTTTACTTTCTGTTCAGGTTTTTTTTTTTTAATTGTACTTTAGGTTTGGGGGTACATGTGCAGATCATGCAGGATTGTTGCTTAGGTACATACACGGCAAGGTAGTTTGCTGCCTTCATCCCCCCATCACCTGTATCTGTTATTTCCCCCCACGTTATCCCTCCCCACTCCCCGCTGTCCTCCCCTAACCACCCCCTCCAACTGACAGCAGTGTGTGATGCTTCCCTGTTCTCATTGTTCAATGTCTGCCTATGAGTGAGAACGTGCAGTGTTTGGTTTTCTGTTCTTGTGTCAGTTTGCTGAGAATGATGGTTTCCAGATTGATCCATGTCCCTACGAAGGACACCAACTCATCGTTTTCTATGGCTGCATAGTATTCCATGGTGTATATGTGCCATATTTTCTTTATCCAATCTATCGTTGATGGACATTTGGGTTGGTTCCAGGTCTTTGCTGTTGTAAACAGTGCTGCAATGAACATACATGTGCATTTGTCTTTATAACAACGACTTACAATCCTTTGGATATACACCCAGTAATGGGATTGCTGGGTCAAATGGAATTTCTATTTCTAGGTCCTTGAGGAATCGCCACACTGTCTTCCACAATGGTTGCACTAATTTACACTCCCACCAACAGTATAAAAGTGTTCCTATTTCTCCACATCCTCTCCAGCATCTGTTGTCTCCTGATTTTTTAATGATCACCATCCTAACTGGTGTGAGATGGTATCTCAATGTAGTTTTGATTTGCCTTTCTCTAATGACCAGTGATGATGAGCATTTTTTCATATGTTTTTTGGCCTCATATATGTCTTCCTTTGAAAAGTGTCTGTTCGTGTCCTTTGCCCACTTTTGAATGGGCTTGTTTTCTTCTTTTAAATCTGTTTTAGTTATTTGTAGATTCTGGATATTAGCCCTTTTTCAGGTGGATAGATTGCAAAAAATTTTTTCCCATTCTGTTGGTTGCTCGTTTGCTCTAATGATTGCTTCTTTTGCTGTACAGAAGGTGTGGAGTTTAATTAGATCACATTTGTCTATTTTGGCTTTTATTGCCATTGTTTTTGGTGTTTTAATCATGAAGTCCTTGCCTATGCCTATGTCCTGAATGGTTTTGCCTAGGTTTTCTACTAGGGTTTTTATGATGTTAGGGCTTATGTTTGGATCTTTAATGCATCTGGAGTTAATTTTATTGTAAGGTATCAGGAAGGGGTCTTTTTCTTGTCTGATTTCTCTGGCTAGAAATTCCAAAACTCTATAGAATAGGAGTGGTGAGAGAGGGCATTCTTGTCTAGTGCCAGATATCAAAGGGAATGCTTCCAGTTTTTGCCTGTTCAGTATGATGTTGGCTGTGGGTTTCTCATAAATAGCTTTTATTATTTTGAGATGTGTTCCATCAATACCTAGTTTATTGAGGGTTTTTAGCATAAAGGCCTGTTGAATTTTTTCAAAGGCCTTCTCTGCATCTATTGAGATAAATATGTGGGTTTTGTCTTTGGTTCTGTTTATGTGATGGATTACATTTACAGACTTAGTATGTTCAACCAGCCTTGCATCCCGGGGATGAAGCCTACTTGGTCATGATAAATAAGCTTTTTTATTTGCTGTGGCATTCAGTTTGCCGGTATTTTGTTGAAGATTTTTGCATCTATGTATGGTTTGTGTGCATAGAGTTGTCTGTAGTAATCTCTGATGGTAGTTCGTATTTCTGTGGAATCAATGGTGATATCCCCTTTATCATTTTTTATTGCATCTATTGATTCTTCTCTCGCTATTATTAATCTGGCTAGTGGTCTATTTTGTTGATCTTTTTAAAAAACCACCTCCTGGATTTGTTGACTTTTTGAATGATTTTTGTGTCTCTATCTCCTTCAGTTCTGCTCTGATCTTAGTTATTTCTTATCTTCTGCTAGCTTTTGAGTTTTTTTGATCTTGCTCAACTCTTTCAATTTTGATGATAGGGTATTGATTTTAGATCTTTCCTTGCTCCTCATGTGGGCATTCATTGCTTTGAATTTCCCTCTAGACACTGCTTCAAATCTGACCCAGAGATTCTGGTGCATTACGTCTTCATTCTCATTGATTTCAAAGAACTTCTTTATTTCTGCCTTCATTTCACTGTTTATCCAGTCGACACTCAGGAGGCTGTCATTCAGTTCCATGATATTGTGCAGTTTTTGTCACTACCAGACCTGCCCTACAAGAGCTCCTAAAGGAAGCACTAAACACTGAAAGGAACAACCAGTACCAGCCACTGCTAAAAAGAACCAAATGGTAAAGACCAATGACACAATGAAGAAATTACACCAACCATAAGGGCAAAACAACAAACCAGTAACAAAATGGCAGGATCAAATTCACACAGGAAGAACTAATCTTAAGTGATGGTTCAGAATCACATTTAAAACAAACAAAGCTTTGAGAAGTGTATTAACTCACACAACCAGCACTGTTTCCATATTGTGACCAGTACTATTTTCAATGAACATGAGTTTTGTTTTGTTTTTTTTAAATTTTAAGTTCTGGGTTACACGTGCCGAATGTACAGATTTGTTACATAGGTATACATATGCCATGGTAGTTTGCTGCACTTGTCAACCCGTCATCTAGGTTTTAAGCCCTGCATGCATTAGGTATTTTTCCTAATGCTTTTCCTCCCTTTGCCCCCACCCCCGACAGTCCCCAGTGGGTGTTTCCCTCCCAGTGTACATGTGTTCTCATTGGAACATAAGTTGAACATGAGTTTTCTACAGTGTCAAGCCACATTGGAAAGGGTAATCCTACATCAGACTATTGAAAGATGATATATTTACTGAATGTATACATGACTAAAATAGAAATGGTGGGTAAGATTTAGATGTCATATGTAGAAATACTGCATGAAGAGAGTTGTTATTGCTTCAATTTAAAATGAGATCTTAGTCTCATATTCTTTTAATATCAGTCCTGAAATCAATCACTAAAAATAATGCAATATAAGTGCTTTGATTTCATTCATTTGACTACTTTCAACTCATCTCAAAGAAAGCTAATTAAGCTTACTTGAAGAGACCTCATTTCTTTTGTTTAGCTCCACTAAATATACTAAAGACTGAATTTTCAATTAAATTATACTTGATTATCTAAATAATTTTTGGCAGTTTAAACAGCATTTATTTCAGACAATTTGAAGTATTGACTATTCTTTATGTTCTCCAATGAATCTTTACTGATTCTCATAAAGACAAAATAGATATCATTCCTTTAATATTGAATAAGTGAGATACATAGATATGATGATATCTCCATAAACACACGCAGAATATTATTGTTAGACATTTTGGAATGGAGTCAGTCTGGGGCTTTCACTTACAAAGCTGGCAATTTCATGCATCTTACCACCTCATGTTTTCATCTGAGTTTCATCTGTACTTGAATGTCTAAATAATAGCTTTAATTATTCAGGAAAATAATATATATGTAAAAAGTTATTTATCGCTTTTGTAGGCATTGTGAATTCCAGATTTTCACTACAAAAGTGCTAGCAAAAGTTATAAAGCCTCACTTCCCAATTACATTCTGTTCATCCAGCCAGGAATGACTGATCTTTATTTCATCAATCCCAAAATGTGACCCTTTCAACACTTTTAATGACATTTTCAAACTGCAGAAATACTTTTTGATTCAAAAGGATTTTCTCCTATACTCTGCAGAACAAATCAGCTATCAGAGTATAATCAATAGCTGCCAACTATTAGCAAAAGCCACACATCACTAATGCTTAAGAGCTTATCAAGAAAAAAATGAATTGAGCAGCTATATTTTGGCATGCTAACTAAGGTAGATATTAAAATGAAAAGTCAATCCTCAAATGTTTCATGTTTTTAGAAATCTTATTTCCTTAGTAAAAATTTCACTAGATCACAAAAACATACCATTAGAAGCTGCAGGCCACATTCAACTTTGAAATGAATTCATGTGTTTCTAGTTTTATTTACTGTTAGGCAACCAACTACAGTTTCCCCTTAGCTTCAATGAAAAGGAAATAAAAGATGAAACACTTGTTGAGACATTTCTTCCAGGCTAAATTATCATATCATGCCAGCGGTATTTCAATGAAGTGGGTATTATAGCCCAATTGGATGCTAAAAGCCTTGAAAGCCTTTTAAAAAGTGAGGTTCTCTAGAGAAGTTATTTTAAAGATGTGTTCTGTAAATCATGGGCCAGAAGCACTCCAATTTCCTGGTTAAAGTCACCAAGTCACAAATTAAGGGACTGCCCAATAAATCAAAGCATTCACTCCTAATTTTCTTAAGTTGCCAGGTTTTAGTTTGAAGCTCTTGAGAAAGGATTTGATAGCATTGCTGCCCTTTCTGTGAAGAATAACTGTCTAATTTCATTAAGTGCATCAATTCAACATTTGAAGGGCACTGTGTATGTGTAAAACATTATATGATAACAATGTCAGTTGCTTTTCTAAACTAGCCTGCTAGACAGGGATAGTTTCCTACTATTGTGATTAAAAATTGAGCTTTCCTTTCATATTACAAAGATAACACCAAATCATCGTTGATAGGTAATTTAGTAAAATATTTAGAAATTTTGCCAATGTTAGATGAAGAATTGTATCAGAATTATTTAGACTAAACTAGCAACTGTAGCTTTAAAAAATTATGCAATACACATTGTTTTTGAAAGCACTGTATGAATTACTTAACAGAACCCATGAAACTACAGATCAGGGATTAAAAACAAGAAGTGGATCTTATGATGCCATTTCATTCTAATCAGGACTTTATTTCCAGTATCTTTATGTTATTTTTGAATATTTATTCAGTTATAATTAGATAAAACTTATTCAATATTGCATTTAAGTTATATTGGTAGGTGCAAAGCAAGATGTGAGGATGGACTGGACTGCAGCTTCTCCTAGTGGATTCAGTAAAGCAGTACCAATCAGTGAATTGTTTTTACCATTTCATTTCAGAAAGTAGGAGTAAGCATTTTAAAACCTTTATAGCATGCTTATATGACTGTGATATCCAAATGTATGCTTTTGTACAAAAAAGTATCTGACTGTAATAGATTAGACATATTTTAAATAAAAAAATTAAAATAAACCAGGAAGTCCTAGACAAGACTACATCTTTGTCTTTGGGAAGATTGTAATCTAACGAACAGGACAAAACAAATAAGTTGGTGTCTTAATATAAGGCATTTCTTGGGAATTCTAATCTGCTGGAGAACATAAAATAAAAATGACCTGTTATCTGTAACATAAGTCATTCCTTGAAAACTCCTGAAAGAGAGAAAGTAAAAAGTTTGGGGACTAGTAAAACACAATGGCACACAAAGTCAGGTGGGTTTAGTTTCTGTTTTGAGATAGGTAGTAGCAACATTTGGCTGAACCAAAGGGCATCATAAAAGAGACACTGGATGGCATGCCTGGAAATTAAACAATGACTATATCAAGGAGACTGGACAGCCCTGAATATATTTTAACTTTTCTTCAACTACCCTCTCCCTTTCTCACCCCTCCCACCTCTGCCTTCTTCTCTTTCTTTCTTCTTCTCTTACTTTCTCTCTCTCCTCTTGACTCCTCTTTCTTTTCTTCTCTTTCCTCTTCTCCTCTTCCTTTCCTTCTCTCTTCCTCTATCCTTGCCCTACTTCTTCCCTGTACTTCTTTACTTCTCTCTATTCCTCCTTCTTTCTGCTGCTTCTCTATATTTTTTCTTGATTTAAAAAAATGCATGCCTTTCATCAAAAGAGAATACCTCAAAATATTATGACAAACCCACAGCTAACATCATATTAAACATGCAAAAACTGTAAGCATTCCATCCTAAGAACTGGAACAAGACAAGGATGCCCATGGTCAGCACTCCCATTCGACATGGTGCTAGAAGTGCTAGCCAGAGCAATCAGGCAAGAGAAAAAACAAAAAAGGCAGCCAAATAGGAAAAGAATTCAAACTATCCCTTTTC
Source organism: Sapajus apella (assembly GCF_009761245.1). Taxonomy (NCBI): domain Eukaryota; kingdom Metazoa; phylum Chordata; class Mammalia; order Primates; family Cebidae; genus Sapajus; species Sapajus apella. The sequence continues at coordinate 15,143,613 of NW_022436943.1, read as the reverse complement.
ACAGATGACATAAATGCCCTAAATACTCTGTCAAAAGGCTTCTGCAACTGATATGCCACTTCAGTAAAGTTTCAGCCTACAAAATCAGTGTACAAAAATCAGTAGCATTTCTATATACCAATAATGTTCAAGCTGAGAACCAAACCAAGAATGCAATCCCATTTTCAATAGCTGAAAAATTAATTAATTAATTAATTAATAAACCAAAGAATACATCTAACCAAGGAAGTGAAAGATCTCTACAAGGTGAACTAAAAGACACTGCTCAAAGAAATCATACATGACACAAATGAATGGAAAAACATTCTATGCTCATGAATTGGAAAAATCAATATCTTTAAAATGACCAAACTGTCCAAAGCAAACTATAGATCCAGGACTGTTCCTGTCAAACTGCCAACATCATTTTTCTCAGAACAAGAAAAAGCTATTCTAAAATTCAAAGGAAACCAAAAAAAAGCCTGAATACCCAAAACAATCCTAAGTATAAAGAACAAATCCAGAGGCATTACATTACCCAACTTCAAACTACACTACAAGGCTACAGTAATCAAAACAGCATGATACTGGTACAAAAACAGACAATAGACCAATGGAACAGAATGGAGAACCTGGAAATAAAGCCGTACATCTACAGCTATCTGATCTCTGACAAAGTCAACAAAAATAAGCAATGGGGAATGGACTTTTTATTCAGTAAATGGTGTTGGGATATCTGACTAACCTGAACCCCTACCTTTCACCAAATACAAAAATTAACTCAAGTTGGATTACATATTTAAACTTAAGACCTCAAACTATTAGAATATAAGGAGAGGATCGGGGGAAGATGGCCGACTAGGAACAGCTCAGGATTACAGCACCCAGTGAAAGTGGAGAGGGTTAGTGGATGCCACATTTCCAGATGGATTTTTATTACCCACAGACCAGGAGATTCCCAGGCGGAGGAGCCCCACGGGTCGCCAGCGTGGCTGTTTCCGCCATCGCAGCTGTTTCGGCCCACCTGGCTCTTTTGGCCAGCGTGGCTATTTCGGCCTGCACTGCTGCTTTGCCCGCACCCTGGCACGGCAGTTCTCCATACAAAAGACACTGGTCCGGGTGCCCTCTTAGCTGGTGATAGGAGCCATGAGACAGCAGAGTTGCCCATTGATCTGAAATAGCAAGCCAGGCTAGGAGATTCCTAGGCAAAAAAACCAGCAGGAATCTCAGCACCGCTGTTTCAGCCAGCTCAGTGAGTTGCGGCATGAGAGATCCCAGCGCCTTTTCAACAGGGAAAGAGTTGACCGTTCAACAACAACAACAACAACAAAAGACTCTGAGTCAGGGAGCCAGGTGATCAGGCTTGGCTGGTCCCAGCCCCCACCCCACACACACACACAAAAAAAAACCCAGTAATTGAAAACGCTCTGGGTTGAGAGTTTCACAGCAAGCACAGCTGAACCTGGATGGTCAGGCTCTGTGGGGGAGGGGCGTCCACCATTACTGAGACACTCCACCACTACAAAGGCAGTCTGACCATCGCTGAGGCAAGCCCACTGTTGCTGAGGCAACCTGCCATTACTGAGAGAGTCCACCATAACTGATGCAGGCCACTATTGCCAAGGCAATTCTAACTACACCCATATAAACAGGACTGCAGGGAAGATCACATGGTAGCTGGGCGGAGCCCACAGCAGCTCAGCAAAGCCTCTGAAGGCAGACAGTGACTAGGCTGCATCCTCGCTGGGCAGCGCAGCCCTGAAAGAAAAAAAAAAAGGCAGCAGCACAACGGAAACTAATAAATAAAGCCCTAACTCCCTGGGACAGAGCACCTGGGGGAAAAAAAAAAAAAAAGGGAGTTTATGAGTTCTGCTGCAGCAGACCTAAACGGACCTGCCCAGCAACTCTGAATGAACAATGGAGCTCACAGCTGAGGACTTGAGCTCCAATAAAGGACAGACTATCTCCTCAAGCAGCTCCTTGACCCCCGTATATCCAAAGAGCCACCTCATAAAGAAGAGAACAGACTGACATTTGGCAGGCATCCTTCTGGGACAAAGATAGCAGAAGAGGAAACTGGTAGCAACCCTTACTGTTCTGCAGCTGCTGCAGGTGATCCCCTGGCAAGCAGGGCCTGGAGTGGACCTCAGCAGACCTACAGCAGAGGGGCCAGACTGTTAGAAGGAAAGCTAAGAAAAAGACGTAACTTCAGCATCCACAAACTGGAAGTTCACTCAGAGACCAATCTAAAAGTCAGTAACTACAAAGACAACAGGTGGATAAACCCACAAAGGTGGGAAGAAACCAGTGCAAAAAGGATGAAAACTCCCGAAACCAGAACACCTCTCCTCCTAAAAGGGATCACAACTCCTCACCAGCAAGGGAATAGGCTGCATGGAGAAGGAGTGTGATGAAATGACAGAATCAGACTTCAGAAGGTG
>NW_022436943.1:15075398-15121193 GCF_009761245.1 Sapajus apella | reverse complement strand
ATTTTACAAACATATGTTTAACAAGTATAGTCAGGTTCTTTAACTGGAAACTTTATGGAAGAGACAAAGTGATTCATTGAAAATGAATGTAGAAAAATGATCAAGGAGGGGGAAAATTTGACATTTTAAAAATTCATCTCGTAAAATAGACATGAAATCTTTTTTAAATTATGAATATAGTAATACAAAGGAGACTATCTCCTCTACAAATGCATGATTTAGGGATAAAACTGACATATTAATCAGTGGAAAAAAACAGAAATCACAACTATAAGCCATGTTCACACAAAAAGGCCATAAATGACAAAGAGTGCAAATCAAGTCAATGGGAATGGAAGAATTATTCAATGTGCTACTTTTGCTTTTATAATATTCATATGAAATATTCATTTTAGATTATATGTGTCCAGTGCAGCATGAGCTTGTAATGAAAAGGCAATAGAGGACATATATGAATAGCTAGGTATTTTGGGAAAATGGGTGATTCGGAAAATCAGTGTATGTGCCTAGAGGAACGACAATGTTTAGTATATAAGGATTTGCTGAAATCTTCAATATTTTTAAATAATGTGATTAAAAAAAAGCCGTCCTCTCATTTTAATTTGAATAGTATTACTGCTTTATGCTGAACTAATATTCCCCATTTGTTTTGCTACAGTCTATTGTGTTTAAGTAGTTTTCTTATTACTATTTTACTTTGAATATAAGAAATGCCTCTTAGATTTTATCCAATACCTCTTTAGCATTTACAGATAAAAATCTGTAATCTCTTTTAATTTGTTTTGGTTCCAGATTATGTTGATAGATTCCAGACTTGAAGTTGATACTAATGACCGCTTTCTGGTTTACTTTGGCTTATAGGTTGCTCTTTTTCTAATGAGATTAGGTCTGTGTTCTTTTCTATCTTTCTTCTTTAAGAATGAAGGCACCTAAAGCTGTAAATTTTTCTGAGTTAAGTATTCACTGTGTCTCACAGGTTTTGGAAAAAGCATTCTTTTTATTTCTTTCTAGATAATATGAAGTGCTGTATTTCTTGGTATCAATTTGGTTGGGAAGTGTCAAAGGAACTGAATTAGTACTAAGAGAAAGCAAGCCAGATTTAGGGTACCAGCTTTTGAAAATCTGTAGGTGGATAGCTAAGTGTTATTTTTAACAATGTAACTTAACTTTAATAAAATCATGAAATTTTACCTTGAAAGATATCCCAGAACTATATAATGCTATAATGCACTAATCCTCTTCTCTAAAAAGAATCCCCAAAACATAGTTTTCAGGCTCTTGTGGCATATATATCTGTGTGTTTTATTACATCATGCAATGTTTTGTTGTGGTATTTTCCATTTTATTATTCTATTCTTTGTTTAAACTACTAGAAGCCCAAGGCATTTAGTATTCATGATCCTATTTGTTAAATTTAGTAGTAACATTTTTTTATATATAATTACTACCCTTTAATACTCGTTCTGCCTTCTGGGGCCACAATGAAGAAATTCAATTCCTCTTCCATTCAACAGTCTTTCAAATATTTAAACAGTTAGGCACCTTTCTTCCCAAAGGCTATCTTCTTTAGCCCAAACATCCTTATTTAATTCAACCATTTTTAATATAGGGTCATTGTCTTGAGACTTTTTGCCATCCTAATTCCCTTGGTCTATATGTATCCTAGTTGGTCAGAATTCTTCTAAAAGTGCACTGACACATACTAAACTAAATATTTCCAGTGATGTCTCAAAGTGAAAGTCAAATGGAATTATTACCTTTTTTAAAAAAAATAGACACTAGGCATCATTTAATGCCAGTTAAGATTTCATTATCTGGCCAGGTGCGGTGGCTCATGCCTGTAATCCCAGCACTTTGAGAGGCTGAGGCAGGAGAATCATTTGAGGTCAGAAGTTTATGATCAGCCTGGCCAATATGGTGAAACTCTATCTCTACTAAAAATACAAAAATTAGCCAGTCATAGTGGTACACGCCTGTAGTCCCAGCTACTTGGGAGGCTGAGGCAGAGATTCGTTTGAACCCAGGAGTAGAGGTTGCAGTGAGCCGAGATCACGCCACTGCACTCCAGCCTGGGTGACAGAGCAAGACTCTGACTCAAAAAAAGAAACAAAAAGATTTTATTATCTTTGTGGCTTAATATTGAGATTGCAATTGACAAAAACACTCAAGTATTTCTTATGACAATACCTGGCCAGCCATAGACAAGGTAGTTTATACTACGAACTTTGATTATATTGATGCCTTGGTTCTCTCATACATAAAGTCAAGATAATATTAATACTAATTCATAGGATTTTTAAGACAATGAAATAATTCTATATATGTAAAGCATTTAGAACAGTGGCTGATAAATACTAAGCCTTTAGTAAATGTTAACTGTTAACATTATTATTACCATCTATTTTGACATCATTCTCCAATATTTTTAAAAGCTAGTCAGTCTCAACCATAAAGAGCTTGTATAGTTGATATATTTACCCTTGAAGGAAAACTTTGAAAAAAATTAATATGTTAAATCATAATAAAAGTATCAACTGCATGAACTATGAAAAACATTTGCTTATAAATGGACAAGTGTACTCTTTGACATGTCACATATGGTTATTCTCAGCAAACACAAAATACAAAAACACAAAATACAACACAGCCTAAATTGAGTTGTGTCAGTCAGGATCTACAAAAGAATACTGGAATAGAAAGTGGAACAGCCACTACCTCTGTGGCTGAGGGAAAGTATTCAACTTAAAGAACCTCTCTCCCCGGGGCTGAGATTCAAATCTCACTGGAGAAGATGTATTTGCAGCTGACTGTATGTCAGAGAAGTCTATGGAGATGTTGGTGGACTGGAGGTGATGAGTAGGAAACCTCTGTTGAGATGACCGTTATTATCACTGGGCCTCTGACAAGCTGCTTGTAGTCGTGCCAGAAAATAAGAAGAAGGGCACATGGGAACCTGGAAAAAGCAGCTTCTTTTTCTTCTATGCCTTGCAGTTTTCCTCCAGCAGCCCATAATGCCAAACTTTAACACTGTGTCAGCAGGCAAAGGAGGAATGTTTATAGATGCCAGCTTCATTATTACAAACAAGGGCAAAAAAGGGTAGATTTAGAGCTGACCAGTACTAAATTGCTAGATGGAAGAAAGACCTAACCCCATATAGCAATTGTAATGGTCTAAACATTCTAATATTAATATTCAGGTATTTGGAAATTCTAATGAAAACACTTTGCTTTTCTACACAAAGTAAATACTATAGCAGAAAGTTCCACAGATGTGTAACATTCTATTTAAAAAAATATATTTGGGTGACTAAAACACCTTGCTTTACCAGAGCTTATGATTTAGTGAGATAGACACATGAACAGTCAAATAAGATATAATGTTTAGATGGAAGTGTGCTTAAGAAGCTATAAGAATGAGATGTACACATTGATGACTGCATTGAACAGTTAAAACAAAGAGATGGATCATACTCCACAGGATTTTGACATGAGCCCTCCTGGAATATTTTACCCCAAAAACTTCAGTGTCAAGAAATTCAGATAAATTAGATTAAGTTCAAAGAGGAGAGATGGGAATGATTAATGGAACAGAAAGACTGGCTTGTGAGGGGAAAGGCTAACAGAAATAAATCCATATAGATTAGCTAAGTGACAAGGAAAGCAGAGAGCTGACAACATGAGTCTGATGTAAATACAAAAAAGCTAAAATCAAAGAATAGCACAGAAAGTGGAATTTAGTCTAATTAAACAAACTTTATAAGTGGGGGAAGACCTGGAGCTTGAGTTAGGCCTTTGAGAATGGATATGTTTCCTGCAGAAAGAATATACAACATATGGCGATGGATGGAGAGTATAACAGGAAACTTTCTGTTGAGTCATCTATTGAGCTAGTGCAAAAGATGGTGACAAGATACAAAAATGTCTTTGCCTGAGAGCAAGGAGATTTTTTTTTTTATTATTAGAGTAGTGTCAGACAGAGCATAGGTGCTGAGAAATGCTGACGGATTAAAAGAATAATTGAATGAATAGTGAAAGAATGTCAGAGAAAGGAGCTACATTTTGGAGAGTCTGAGACATTGAAGAGGTCTTAATGTTACCTTGTAAGCCATGGGGACTAATTGAAGGGTTTTATGTTGTTGCTGTTATTTATATTTAAATATGCTTCCTAACAGACACAGTAGAGAGAAAAGTAGCAGCATATCCCATTCAAAGTGATAATTCCAAAATCAGAAACCCTGTGTTAAGAGCCAAAAGAAATAAAAAGAATTGGCTTTTTTCTTCCTCTTTTTCTCATTTCCAAAATTTACTCTTCATAGATTCTGTCACTAGCCTATCAATTAAAGTAATCATCCTTTAAATGCATGAGACAGTAAACTTGATTCACAGCAAGTGAAGGATGAGAATTCTTTCTTAGGTTAGGTGGATTATTTTAATTTTTAGAACTTCTTAGCCATTTTCTCTTCCTCAGGTGTTAGGTCCTGATTCATCCTTAGCCAGGAACTCTATGAATATATCATAATTCTTTAGGTCCCATTAGGTTTTTTACCTTACCTACTCCCTCATTACAAAGGTTCTTAAAAAGAAATTGACTATTTTATCAATGAAACTTAGACTAAGTAGCTTATTTCACTGTTTTGAATTTTGCATATATGTGTGCATGTATATTGGCGACATACACCAAAGTAAATGTGCAAATTTATATGTATTTCCTAAAGTGAAATAAACAGATTTTTTTTCACAATATTATCTTGGCAAAGTTTGTAGATTTGTTGAACTTTAGATACTCTGACAGCTAGAAACCTACATCAACATTTTATGACAAATTAGAAGCAAGATCCTGTAGATACATCTGAGGATACTTCTGATTTTACCTTATCCATGGGGAAGTATGCTCTGGAAATTCAGCCAATTCACTGAATTATATTCTACATTATTTTTACATTATATCTTCTGCACTTATAACTTCTAGAACCATGGATATTCTGAAGAATAGCTGTGCCAAAGAGAGAGAATAATCTTCATAAAACATATTATCCATACTTGCTCTACATTTTTCTACCACCAGGTTTCTTGGTGATCCAGAAAGACCTACCTTTAGAACATTCACTTGTCAAATCCCTACTCTTTGGAAGGCCCAGTTCAAATGCCAGCTCTTTCATGAAGCGATGTTTCATCCATGTGTCTCATTCACCATATCCTATTTCTCCTGCTTATAAACTTCACAGTTTTTATTTGACAGTTACCAAATTCTGTCTCAACTTATGTTCATATGTGTATTTGTCTAATCCTTATACTTAGATTGAAATTTCTTGAGATTAGATGTTCTACTGATATTGTTATTCTCAACTCCTAGTATTGCTCCTGACTTACAATAAGAACTCAATAATTGATTATTCAATTTAATTTAGGAAGCTAGTTACAGCCATTGAGAAGGCTCTTGTAGTAGTTATTATTGGCAAGATGTTTGCTAAGAACACATTAAAATGTTTCCTACTTGTGCTAGGGAATTTATTAATATTCTTAAGATTATAGTTTAATGAAGTTCTGTGAGGGAAAATAAAAAGAAATACTTTGTGTATTAGTCTACTCATATGAAACTGGCTTTATGAATTCAAGGGGATTAGATAAAATTGATTGCATTTATTATAAAATCCAATGAGTTGTGATTCTTCTATAAATGAAAAAGTTTAAATGAAATTTCAGGAAAGTTACTTGGTCCTCATTTAATCTTCAGTAATAAAAGAAACATTGTGGATGTATAGCTGTGGGCAATTACTTTAGCAATTCTGATACCCCGTTACATTTTGAGAGAATGTGAATGTGAATGATTAAGGACACACTGAGAAGTAGAATAAATTAATAAAAGTGTACCGGATTTTAAATAGGCAATATAAAATATTTATTTGCACTAAACATTCAAAACCATCATTTCATTTTTCTAGAAGGTCAAATACCTGCCACAAGCCACTGGTTATGCTTCCAAGCAACAAAAACCTTAGCATTTCCTTGGTTGAGTTTCATCCTAGAGAGGGCCCTAAACATCTAATTTACTATCATTTTTGATTTTAGCTACATAAGAACCAAATTAGTCAAACTAAACTATTGAAGTGAGAGTTGCAAAACTTCTTCTCTTAAAAGCCAAAAGAGATCATCCCGCAGGATCACAGCACCACTGTCAGTTTATGAGGAGAAAAAGGGGGTGCGGGGCAGGGATTTTTCTTAACTGAAAGACAAACTCTTCTTGGCAATACAGTTCTAGGATACATAAAATACCTTTAAAAACTGAATATGACTTCTCGCAATGCCAACTTTTGGTGGATGATTTCAAATAGAGGTTCACTCAGAAAGAAAGGGGATTTTTATGAAATAGATAGGATCCTGAAAGAGAGAAAAGGAGCCCCTCCCCCAAAAAAGACTGAGGAGGGTGGCAGGAACACTGGGGAAACAATAGCTGAAATGAATTCGACTTGCCCTTGTGTGATCCTTGAATATCTTTCTCTTTCTTGGAAATCCAGCTTCATTTTATAGCTTATGACCTGAGCCAACTACTGCCATGAAGTTTCCACTGAAAGCCCAAACCATTAAGACAAAAGCAGTCTTGACATGATTACCAAGACAGGTCTGTTTGTGCATTTCACTTTATTTTTAACTTTGACAGGTAAAATTGAGTTTATGATGGTAGGCGGTGGAACTTGAGAATCAATTCAGAATACTTAGCTATAACTGGTTCTTGTAAATACATCTTAGCAGTCAGGATTCAACAAAAAACAAGCAGGTTAGACAAGACAATTTAAGCAGCAACTGAGAAAAATAAAAATGAATTCTCTTTTCTTGTATACTTTTAAATTTCCAGAAGGCTTTTAAGTTATTGAAGTATTTACTAAAGGCATAAGACATGTGAGTGGAAATCATTACTGTCATCTATATTAATAACACCTGTAAAATTGATCAGTGTTTCATATTTTCTTCTTTCAATTAAACTCTGCTGTCTGAGATTACAGCACAAAAAAGAGTCTCCGAAAAAAATTGCAAAAAACAATTTAGTCACATATTTCCTTTGTGAGCTTATTTGGTTACATCTGAAAATACTGAGAACTTTTATTCTATGAAAATGATTGTTCCCTCAATAGCTATTGAATGCATCAAAATGTCTAGCACCATTTCTACTACACAGTAAATGCTCAAATATATTTATTGGAATTAGCAACCATTCCCTTTTCTTTGCATCCTCTCCATCTGTTTTTTGATTTTTTAACAGAAGCCATTCTGACTGGTGTAAGATTGTGGTTTTAATTTCATTTCTCTAATGATTAGAGATGATGAACATTTATTCATATATTTGTTGTCAGCTTGTATGTCTTCTTTTTAGAAGTATCTATTCATGTCTTTTGGCTTCTTTTTAATGTTTTTTTTCTTGATAATTTAAATTTCTTATAGATTCTAGATATTAGACCTTTGTCAGATGCACAGTTTGTGAATATTTTCTCCCATTCTGCAGGCTGTCTGTTTACTTCCTTCATAGTTTTGCAGTGCAGAAGATCTTGAGTTTAATTAGGTCACACTTGTCAATTTTGTCTTTTGTTGGAATTGCTTTTGAAAACTTAGCCAACATCAAATAGGGTATTTCCTAGGTTTTCACCTAAGATTTTCATATTTTGCAGTCTTACATTCAAATGTTCAATCAATCCTGAGTTAATTTTTGAGTATGGTGAAAGGTCAGGTTCTAGCTTCATTCTTCTGCATATCAGTTAGCGATCACAGTACCATTTATTGACTAGGGAGTCCTTTCCTTATGGCTTAGTTTTGTTGACTTTTTCAAAGATCAGATGGCTGTAGGTGTATAGCTTTATTTCTGAGTTCTCTATTCTGTTCCATTGGCCTATTGTCTATTTTTGTTACCAGGATCATGGCTTTTGGTTACTGTTGCCTGGTAGGATAGTTTGCAGACAATGTGATGCCTTTCGCTTTCTTCTTTTTGCTTAGGATTAATTTGGCTATTCAGGCTCTTTTGTTGTTGTTGTTTCATATGAATTTTCAGTAATTTCTTCTAGTTCTTTAAAAAATGATGTTGGTAGTTTGATAGGAATAGCATTCCATCTGTAAATTACATGGGGTATTATGGCCATTTAATGATACTGATTCTTCCAATCCATGAGCAAGGAGTGTTTTTCCATATTTTGTGTTATGATTTCTTTGAGCAGTGTTTTGTAGTTCTCCTTGTAGAGATATTTAACCTCCTTGGTTAAGTCTATTCCTAGGTATTTTATTTTTGTGTGTGACTATTATGACTGGGATTGCATTCTTGATTTGGCTCTCAGTTTAAATGTTATTGGTAACTGATTTTTGTGTATTAATTTTCTTTGCCAAATTTTGGTATTAGGATGATGCTGGTTTCATAGTGTGAGAGAAGTCTCTCCTTGATTTTTTTGGAATAATTTCAGTAGGATTGGTAACAATTCTCTGTCTGGTAGAATTCAGCTGTGAATACATCTGATCATGAGCTTTTATTGGTTGATAGGTTTTGTATTATAGATCCCATTGTTATTGGTCTGTTCAGGTTTTCATTTCTTCCTGTCTCAACTATGAGAGGTTGTGTGTTTCAAGGAATTTATCCGTTTTCTCTATATTTTCTATTTTGTGTGCATAGGGGTGCTCAAAATAGTTTGAGGATCTTTTGTATTTCTTTGAGCTCGGCTGTAATGTCATCCTTGTCACCTCTATTTATGCTTAGATATCTTTTTATTTGTTAATCTAGTTAGTCTATGGATCTTTTTTTTATTTATTCAAAGAGACAACTTTTGGTTTTATTGATCTTTTGTGTAGATTTTCGCATCTTGGTTTCATTAAGTCCTGCTCCACTTTTGGCTATTTCTTGTCTTCTACCAACTTTGGGTTAATTTGCTCTTGTTTTTCTAATTCCTCCAGGTACTGTATTAGATTGTTATTTGGAGTTTTCTAATTTCTTCATGTAGTAGTTTAGTGGAAAGTCTTGGGAGATAGGCACCCATGGCCACGTTTTGCTGCAGCTGCCCCACAAGCAAAATGCCTTGGGCTCTGGAGCTCCACCCTTCTGTATTCTCTGAGTAGATTCCCCTGCCAATTCAAGTGTCTGTGAGGATCAGGATCATCCCTTGTAGCTAGGATCCCAGAGGTCCGTGGCGAAGGTGGATTGCCCCACAGTAACTTCACTCGCCCTTCCTTAATAGCTGTTCAGGGCTGGGAATTAGTTCTGGCACTTGGCATCCCCATGCAGGGACCCTAGCTTCCTCCATCTTCAGCATCAATGACTGCGTCACCTCACTGTCGACTCTCAGTTTTTTCTCTCAAAAGATCTGCTTTCAGTATGCGGGTTTAGTTCATATTTTGGTGGCTCTTGGTGAGAGAGGCACTTTCTAGCTGCATCTAGTTAGCCCTCTTGTTCTGAATCTCCTCAAGTGACATTTATACCTTAGGGTTTGATGGTAACCAATAGGTTGGCTTTGGCATCCTTCAACTCAATGTCACAGTTGTGTCTTTGCTATTAGTATAAACTAAAGAAAAAACCATTATTATTTTAATAATCTCTGACTGTCAGACAAAAGTGACTATTTTGTTCTTACTCTTTAGGCATTGGTCTCATTGTCCTCTTGGTTTGCACAGATGGATACAGCATTGCTCTAGCCATACAATGCTCAGTCTTCCATCCAGATGCTCACATGGAGCAGGTTCTCACTTTATATTTCAACACCTGAACCCAAACACCATGTGTTCCATTTGACAGAACTGGAGGCAGACTTTACCTTCATGGATTAGTTATGCTACATCAGGCTTTTTTCCTCCTCTGTGTAAGAGCATGAGGAGAGAAGATATAAATACATTTATCCTTAAAACCAAAATAACAAGCCCATCTTAATGTTACTTCAGTTTTTTTAACATAAGAATAGTTACAAAGTAACGGTCTGTTACACTTATTTGGAAATATAAAATTATTCCTCTGTCATATACTAGTTTCTTAAAAAGTTAAACAGAATAACCATATGACCCAGCAATTCCACTTCTAGGTATATACCCAAAAGAGATGAAATCGGAGACTCGGACACTTTCACACCAGTACTCAGAATTTCCACACTATTCATAATAGATGTGGAAATAGCCAACCGTATATCAACAGATGAATGGGTAAAGAAAAAGTGATGTGTGTGTCAGTGTACATATATATATCTATAGGAGTGACATAGATGATAGATAGATAATATTTACATATATTTTAATAATATTATATTGGGGTGATATATATTTTTAAATATTTTGGGTGTATATATATGTATATATATATATATATATATATACACATACACACACACACACACACACACACACACACACATATATATATATATATCTCACCTCAATGGAATATTGTTCATTCTTAAAAACTAATGAAATTCAATACATACTACAACATGGATAAACTTTGAAAATATGCTAAGTAAAATAAACCAAACATATAAGAACAAATAATGTATGACTGTGATTATATGACTATACGTACACATAGTCATGCACTATGTATGATTCGTATTTGTATTAATGACAGAGGCTGGAGAGGCAGAAATGGGGAGTTATTGTTTAATGAGTACCAAGTTTCTGTTTAGGTTGATGATAAAGTTATTGAAATGAATAGTGGCAATGTTTGCACAGTTTTGTGAATGTACTTAATGCCATTGAATCATATACTTTAAAATGATTAGAATAGTAAATTTGGAATTATATATGTTTTGCCACAGTAACAGGTAAATTAATAAGTAAACTTTTTTTTTAATTACTCCCTGTGGTACAGTTACTCCATTCATCATCACATTGAGGCTTCCAGATTGCGGAGTGTTGTGAGGTGTTGTGAAAATGGCTCCGAATGTGAAGTCAGAAAAAACTTTCCTGTAAATCTCAGCTCTGTCACCTAGTAGGAATGCAAATTTGAGGACGTCACTTAGGTCTATTGCACCTTAGTTTCTTCAAGTTATGCTGTCCAACAGAGTTGTTTTGATGACTATAATTGTAACACATATAAAGTGCCTCATAAATTCAAACAACAAGGCAAGTGGATGGAGGCGACTTTTTAAATATATTCCTTTACAGAGCTTAGTTATAATACTCAACACTAAAATGCATTTATTAATTCATATTTAAATACACTAAAATATTAAGGTATTGTTGGTAAGACAACCACAGATTTTTTTTAATTTTTTCTATTTAAAGTACTAAATCCATAATTTTTAGAATTAAACAATGGTGAATTTCCAAGGAACCACATTTCTGTTTCCCATTTCTTTAAGGAATGCATTACTAAGCCTTTCCATTTATCTTATTTGAAAACCATTTGTTCATGATGTAGCCTCACTGTACATATCTTAAGAGATAATTATATTACCTCAGAAAGAAGGGACAGCTATATTATATCTCATCTGAGATGAAAAAAATGGTCTTCATTCATACCTAATTATAAGTTTTAAAGTATTTTACTACCTTTTCTCATCTTCATTCCAAACCACACAAACCGTTATCAGTCTCTACACTGTTAAACATATAACAATAATTTGGCATGACATTATATCACATTGGAAATTATATCAGAAGGTCCTTTGGATACATAATTAAATTGCAAAATAAGTACTTTTAAAGTAAGATAAATTTTATGCTATAACATCATAAGTTAATAATAAAATTAATGTCATTGAAACAAATGCCAACTAATTTTTTTGTTTTCCTCCTTAGTGGTTATGTCTTTGACTATGATTACTACAGAGATGATTTCTACAATCGGTATGTAAATTTTTCATCCTCATTTTCCTATAATTTAAATTATCTTTTAGCCATTTTGTGCATTTTGCTCATGGGTGCTCTTGATTACAGTATTTAACATAATATTTTTCTAGTTAAAAATAAAATACTAAATCCCAGCAAAATATAGATTTTTCTATTTTTGTTATTACTTACTGCAGTACAGCAGATCTTGGAATTTTAGGACTTTCAAGGTATTCAAACTTAAAATTTGGTATCTAATATTTAGATAAAATCCTAAAGATTTATCTAGCTAATGTTATTTTCCAAGTGAGTTGTTGATTTAGAATCCTTCAAAATCAAGAGCTTGAAAACTCAGAAAAATGACTCCAGCCTTCTAAGGTACATAATAAAAGACTGAAAATGCTATATTGGTTAGAGTCTGTAAAACATACAGATCGTTCCTGCTTTGCATGAGTAGGAGGCCACAAAGGTGACCATGCGATCTGAAACCATGCAATGAGGAAAAAACAGGATTGTCTCATGACCTTAAAAATTTTTGTCAAAACATTAACAACTTGTATTCCATTTTCTATAATAGGAAACTATAGTAAAGCTAAGTGTGATTTAGTATGCCATAATTTAAAACAATAAGAATATTAAGAATTAAGGTGTTTTACTTCTTTGTAAAAAACACTTATCAAAAGGAGTTGAAACAGTGCATGCCTTCTTCTCATTTCCTAACTTAGGGCAGGATATGGAATAGGCATCCATGTTATGCCTTGTTGGATATTCCTTTCTAAGGTTCAATTAGCTGTGACATTCTATCAATGTTGTGAGCTATCTCTGAGGGTTCTTTCAATATGCGGTTCTTTTGCCAGGGTCACTTCCTCTCCATAGCTTCATCTGTTTCATCACATCACATCCACTTTCCTCACTTATATCGATAAGTTCGCCTTTACTAAGTTCCTCTGGCTCCATACCTAGATTCACTTAAATGGAGGAGTATCAACATTCCTGTAGTGAGCTATTTCTTCTGTAATTTCATTTACATTTGAGTTTCCCGTCTAGTATTATCAGTCTTCAATTCTTTGCTGCATTTCATCTTTGTTGATCAGTTATTTCTTTTGATTATTCAATTTTGTAAAATGCCACGTTTTATCACTGAGAGACAAGGAAGAATTACAACTAATGATCTGAAATGAGTGAAGTGAATAACCAATGAACAGCAAAAAATCACTGACAGGCTTTGAAAGAAGTAATGTGATTAGTGATGAACTGTGATTATGATGCACATTTATTATTTATGCATTTATTTGTAGAAAAGCTAGAAGCAAAGTTTGGACTTTATTAAATTACTTACCATTTATATGTTGTAGTAACTAAAATTTGTGTTGTTGGAGAACTGGTATAATTTAATATTAGTAACTGAAATGTATCCATATCAGAGACAGGGATCAACTATATATAGATAATTAGATCAAATAAATGAGGTAAATATACTTTAAGCCTTTAATTATAAGTATTATGCAAACAAACAAAAAACCCTTAGGTACTGTTTTAAAAGGCAAACTTAGAAGAAAGTTGTCAATAGATGTTTTAAAGAGGAAGAAACTGTGATCCTTGAAAGGGTCTTATTCTCTCTGCTCCAGCCTCCAGAGCCCTTCATAAGTTTCACAAGAATACCGTGTTTCTTCCTGCCTCAGTTCCTTTCTCTGTGTTGTTCCATCTCCTCACACCTCCCTCTACCACTTGGTTCACTTGACTTCATCCTTCTGATGTCAACAGGAATTTCCCTCAAAGACTAAATTAGGCTCCTTAGTTCCCCTCTTCTCAGCACCCAGCACTGTTACTTCACAGTACCTCTCCTAATTTCTATTGCCGTATTTCTTTCTGCAGTGTTTGATTCATGTCTTCCTTCCTTCCCCCACCCAAACAATGTTCAGTTTTGCTTATCTTTGTATTCTTGGAGACTCTCAGTAAACCTCACACATAGTGGATACTCTGTGTTATTAATTCATCTCCACAGATTTAAAGACATATTCATTTTCCCAAGGCCACCCAGCTAATTAGTGACAGAACTACAATCATAATCTAGGCATCCAATTAGATTCAATAACCAACTATGTGAATATGCACAATAGGGAGGACAATATCAGTCTATGGATCTATGCTGATTCCTACCTGGGAATCAGACGCACAACTGTACCTTCACTGCTACTATGCTTGAACCAATGAATTAAGCAACTTATTTTACTAGTTATCCTTTTTTGACAAAAATTATTTTTTAAGAATGATTTTCTCAAAGCATTTTATAATTTCTGTAAATTTTATTTTAAATATTAAGAAACTTGCAATAACTTATTCTAAAAGTGATGCAAACATCTAGCAGCATTAAAATAATCCCATTTGCTATCAAAAAGAATATCTAGACTGTTTTTATGCTATTTGAAAATTTTAGTTTTTGACAAGTTTAGACATTTTCTATAGCTTTTGTTTCACTTGCTATGAGTAAAGTTTTCAATTAATATACATTGTCTTATACTCTGTCAATATAAAGCCATTTTAGCACCTTTTATTTTCTATCATGTGACTTCCTTACACACATTTAAAGAATTTTCACCTAACATCGAGTTTTATTCTACATGGTAAGCGACCCATGTTCTGGTTGTTACTGGAAAGGGGTCCCAATTCAGACCTTAAGAGAGAGTTCTTGGGTCTTGCAAGAAAGAATTCAGGGCAAGTCCACAGTGCAAAGCAAAAGAAAGCTTATTAAGAAAGTAAGGTGGTGAACGAACAGCTCCTCCACAGACAGAGTACGGTATTCCTGAAAGTAAGAGGAGGAATGCACCCATCCTAGGTACAATGCTTGTTTATACATAACAACTTCAACAAAAACCAGAAACAAACAAACAAAAAAAACATGGGCAGATGTGCTCTCCTGCAAGGGTTTGTTATAAAGGATTAATTTTTCTAATTACTGTATTTTGCAAGAATCGACCTTTAAAGCAAAATTAAGAATGCTTTTGTTCTCAAGGTATGGAGATATCAGGACATTCCTGGGCCTGGGTCTGTTTAGTAAACATTATTCATCTGTCCCCTTAACCTTAAACATTTAGAAGCTAGGAATACCTACCTCCTGGGAATGCAGCCCAGCAAGTCCCAGGCTCATTTTTTTCCTTGCCCTTACTCAAGCCTCTGACATGGTAACTAGCCTTGTAACTTTAGGCAAGACAGGTTTTCAGTTTTCTTATCTTTAAAAAGAAGGCTGAATCTCCATTTTACTATTTAAAATGATAGCTCAATAAAATCATTAAATAGATGATAGATATAGATGATTGATAGATAGGATAGATAGATGATAGATAGATTTATCTTACTTGCCAAGGAACAAGTGCCTTAGTCAAATAATTAGAGAGACTGTAGCTTTCAGATGACTCTCTACTACACAAGAAAGCTTAAGTATGAACAATTTTCAAATCATTTATTTGTTTCGTATACAATATGTTTGGCATATAAGTGTGCAATAGATCAGTATGGTTGTATTGTTAACAGACTGAGCAGTCTGTGCTCTCATTAGTTTATTTTCCATTTTTGGCACTTGGCTAAGAAAAACATAAGCATCTGCCACTAGTGGCTATACCCAAGAGTTCCCTACAAACATAGAATACCATGAAACAGGAACAGAATGGAGAGGCTGGACAAGATACATAGCTTTCAGAGTCACTGCTAATCCACAGTCATTTCTCATAAGTTACAGTCTTCTTGCAATTTGTGGGGTTTTTTTTCTCTGTTTTAGTAGAGGTGCAAACTTGGGCAAGTTAGTTAACGTCACAAAATCTGTTATATCTCATCTGTTAGATGAACATGAAACTAATTCCTAACTTATGAAATCATTCTGAGAATTAAATGAGGTCACATATGTATAATGATCAGCATTATGCCTGGTATATTTTTTAGTGCTTAATCAATATTAGCTAGTAGCAACAGTTAACAGTAACCATTAACAATAATGGGGCCAGGCATGGTGGATCATGCCTGATTCCAGCACTTTGTGAGGCTGAGGCAGATGGATCACCTGAGGTCAGGAGTTCAAGACCAGCCTGGCCAACGTGGTGAAACCCCATTTCCACTAAAAATACAAAAATTAGCCAGATGTGCTGGTGGGCACCTGTAATCCCAGCTACTTGGGAGGCTGAGGCAGGAGAATCACTTGAACCCAGGAGGCAGAGCTGTAGTGAGCTGAGATCATACCACTGCTCTCCAGCCTGGGTGACAGAGTGAAGCTCCATCTCAAAAAAAGAAAAATATAATGGTAGGTGTATTTCTCATATTGACAGTCATACAGCAGTGTCCATATAACTGAAAATCAAACTAGTTGATCAGTTTTTCTTCCCTAATAGTTTACGTGGGACACCTCTGGATTATTCTGTTTTCCCAGTTTTCCCTCTCCTGCTCCCCAAAGCATTCCAGCTGCAGCTGAACACACCTGCAGAGAGCACTCAGCTGTTTCTGTTAACACCATGCTGCTTGTTTAGGTCATGAAAACAGAAATTACACTACTTATGTTTAACAGGGATAACTGCATAGAGAAACTTGTTAACTAGGTATTAGAGAACTGAAAACACAAAAAGACATTATGGTATAAAGGAGTTAGCGACTTAAGGAAGCTGCTACCACCTCTAGTGCTGGGGAAACAAGGAAAGGTTTGGGATCTCAAAAATTGCTGCAGAAAAAGAACCTACCAGAGCTGAAACTATGGATAGGAGAATCTGTTCAGATGGTGCTGCTGTGTCTGAGTCCACAAGGAGAACTTGTGGTGCTGACACCCAAATCTCTGAAACAGGGATATGGGCTGACAGGTGCTGAGGTCTTTGAGGAAGCATAGAGTGGTTATTCTCCAAGTGTTGCAAAATTATTCAGACTGGATTCTGCTGCTGCTACTGGAATTAATTGCTGTTGCCAGGGTGAAGACACTAGATTGGGGTAATGCTGACAAGAGCAGGAAGCCAAAACACAAATAAAAACCAAAACAAGAAGGAGCAAGTCCCTTTTTCTTGCTTCAGTCTTGCAGTCTCCTTCTTAAGTCCTTTATTGGCTGAGCTCAGCAGGAAGCCAGCTGCCCAGCCCCACCCCAAACCCAACCTCAACCCTAACCCTAACCCTCACCTCCAGCAGTGTGGTTTTCAAAGTTGCAAAAAACTCTGTGGCTAAGGGTAGGTCTGAAACCAAGAAACAATAGCTTAATAACTGACATATGTCCACATTATATTGTCATCCTATTTCTGCCAGGTTCGGAGACTAATGTGATTGAGGATTTCCAACCCTTAAATAGTTTTATCTTAGAAAACTTCTTTACACAAAGTTCCCCACCTTATGTGATTCATTGACCTGTCTATTCATGGTTTCAAGGATCATGAAGAGTATCGTTAAATAGTACATGAGTCGTTATTCTAAATTCTTATATTTTCTCTTTTACACAAAGCATTGCCCAATAATTTACAGCACTGAATGGCATTTTCTTTTAAAGATCCATGTATGACTCTAAATGTAGGATATTGTATATTCATACATTAAACATAAGTATTTACACTCTAACAATTAAAGAAGAGACATGCCTAAAATTATATTTAATCTCCCTATGGAGAGTTTTTCACTTCTGCAGCATTGGCTATTTAAATCCAACCTCTTTTTCAATAATATTAGGAAGAATACTGATCAGTTTATAATTTCCAGTGATAAGTAGACTTTTATTAGCAGAGTAAAAGAAATGCCAGAGGTGTTTTACCTTTATAGAAAACATGTATATATTTTAAATGATCCGAAATAGGCATTGTTCAATTCTGGAACCATTTTGACTTTGTGTTAATTAATCCAAGAAGCTACTAGAGTTGCAGTTAATGAAAGAACACTAAGTCAGGTTACAGTTGTTTCAGATTGTTGATTAGAGAGCACAATATATATTTATGAATATTGAAAAACACATTAACAAGAAACAATGTCTGTTTTGTTATGCAGATTTGAATTATCCTCTGGTAATATGGAATGCCATTTGAAATGTTTGAAAATAACAGCATGCGCCACATTTTCCCTATCCAGTCTATCATCGATGGGCATTTGGGTTGGTTCCAGGTCTTTGCTATTGTAAACAGTGCTGCAATGAACATTCGTGTGCACGTGTCCTTATAGTAGAACGATTTGTAATCCTTTGGATATATACCCAGTAATGGGATTGCTGGGTCAAATGGAATTTCTATTTCTATGCCAGATGTAGGTGATGGGGAGGAAGGCAGCAAATCACACTGCCATGTGTGTTCCTATGCAACAATTTTGCATGTTCTTCACATGTACCCCAAAACCTAAAATGCAATAAAATAAATAAATGGGAAAAAAAAAAAAAAAAGAAAATAACAGCATGGTATAGCTGACAAATGGTATGATTTGGAGTCAGAAGAGATAAATTTCAGGCCCAGATGCACATGTGTTCACTGGTTAAGCTTGAAGAAGTCACTTTTTTTTTTTTTTGCCAGTTTCCTTCATGGGCAAAATGGCTTAACACTACTGACCTCACGGAACTATAAGAATTAAATGAGAAAATCATTTTAGCGGCTTATAACCTCACAACCACCAGATGAATTTATTAACTTTTTAATTACACAAAGCTATATACAAAATATGCCAGTTAGCAATGTTGGACAAAATACAGAGATTATATTAGAATCAAAATATTGCCAAAGATCATTCAAGATTGCAATCAACTTGCCTTTAAAAAGCATGTTCAAGAAGTATTTGCCTGTGATACAAGGAGAAAACTTCACAGAAAATTGGAAAATTTAACAAAAAAGAGGAATGGAAATTATTCATTTACTGGTCTCAGATGGAGTGTGCCTTTTAAAATTATTTTCTGATTCAATTGTAACCAAAAACTTATTTGAAGTCAGAGTAGAAATTATAGGCAGAGTTTATGAATTCTGAGTAGTTTAAACAGAAAAGGGAACAGATACACTACCAGCCTACAAGAACTATTTGTGTAGATTTCAAATGTATCCCTTCTTAGAAATGAAGAGGCACCTACTTTGGTTTTATGGACTATACATCTGTCAAAGTTAAGCATGATGAAAAGGAAGGCTGGAGATTGAATCAAAACATGGGGAAAGATCTTCTCTGTCCTCTGGCCATTGATCTTTGTAGATCTACCGAAAGTTCCTGGTGAGAATATGACCCTGAACTTGTTCTCAGGCTTTGCCTCTGGGCAACCCAGAAATTTTAGCCCCCTAGGGAAGACCAAATATTTTTGTTAGCATCAACTACTTAGTAACTGTAAGTTTTGAATCATGAGTAAACAAAAAAATGGTTTTCACGAGGGCAATTTAGAAAAAAAAACAGGTAGATACCAGAAAATTTTTAAAGTTACTACTAATCTAAAATGAAAATTTAATATTCAGTGATAAAATACTGCACACATATTACATTTTCAGTTTCTTTTCTTGTGTTTTAAACCATGTTTGTTGACAGCAAAATATAAGCATCAAGTCAGAAATTTAGCCATCAGGTAATGATTTATTAGAATGTGGTGTATCTACTGGAGAAAATACACTGCAGCGGTTAAACATTAAGAAGACCATTTAATAGGCCTGAGAAAAGTTTTTAATATAAACCAGAAAGAAAGAGCTGGAATACATGACTGTACATATATTATGTTTTCAATTATGTGAAAAATATGGATGCTTACAGAAAAAAGATTAAAGGATTATAGTTAATATAATCCTGTTATATTATAGCTAATATAATATGGCTGTTCTAGGGTCTGAGACTGAGTTACAATTTTTTTAATGTACTTTCTTCCAAAATGTTACTTTATTATTATTAAAGCTTAATAACAAGCTCTTTTTTTAAAAGACACTTAAAATTATGTTTATTTGCTGTTTTAATATGCCTTTGTCCAAAAGGCACTCAGTTTTTAAATTGCCTTTGTCCAAAAACAATTATTTTTTAAGAACAATAGACGAAATCGAATGTCCTTATTCTTCCTAGAGATGAGTTATGTCAATTTTATCAAGTAAACTAATATTAAAATTAATATTACCAGTTTTTAGCTTTGGCTAGGTAATAAAATTATACATGTCAGATATTATTTAAAGCACAAAAAGTCCAAGTAAGAAAAGGGTACCTGTAAAGTAGAAACATTTATTAAATAAAACAAATTAAATTCTCAAATTTCCTCCATGAATTGGTTTTATTATGATTAGACTGAATTTTTAAAATTTACCACTTGACAGTAGGTCTTTTAGAGTTTTAACTGTGAAATGGACTTTGAGGAAAGAATTATATGTTTGGCTTCATTATAAACTATTATCTATTTGACGAGTAAGTATTTGAGAGAAAATTATCCTGACCAAGAAATATTAGGGAAAATTAAGGACTATTAAATGAAAAGAAAGGAAATATAACTCCAAAGGGTAAGGAACAAGAAAAACTGGAGGGGAAAAAATTTAAAGCTTTTAACTGGCCTGGAGATTTAGATTCCATTTAATTCTGCTGGATTGCCATTTCTGTTGTCAGTCTATAATCTTAAATGAACTAGTTCCTTAGTCTCAACACTATTTGACAACCTAACATTTAGTAGAGGTAAAATTTCTTTGATTTGCTGTAGACAGAATTCTGATGAGACAGCCAATACTTCTCTTTCTTGGGCTGCCTTTTACCTGCTTCCCTCTGCATTTTGAAGAACCCCTATATTCTATTTTGCAATCCCAGGAAACCTTTCCCCACTTTCTATCCTTGTCTTGTTATGTTTTTGCGCATTAGGACAACATCCAGTATTCCTTCCTTTTATTTCTAATTAACTCATGAGTGCCCAGTGAAAATTAAGAAAGTCTTCAATTGCATTAAAAGTTGTAAAATTTAAAATTATGCCCTTATGTTAGCTCATGTTACTGATGGAGGATGTCCAAGTTCTTGATCAAATAACTGGGCAAAATGCACAGAGCAAGGAAAGAATGACGTAACAAAAGCAGAGGTTTACTGAAAATGAAAGTACACTCCATAGGGTGGGAGCCAACTGAGCTTAAGGGCTCAAGAGCCTGGTTACAGAATTTTCTGGGGTTTAAATAACCTCTAGGGGTTTCCCACTGATTACTTGGTATACATGCTATGTATATTAAGTAGTGGTCCACTGTCAGTCTGATTGGTTGCAGGAGGGGACCAATCAGAGGCTGAAGTGAAGTTACAAAGTTACACCCTATGCAAATGGAGACTTTGCCCACGACCAGCCTGACTAGTTGTGGTTGTGGAAGGGGACCAATCAGAGGTATTTTCAATCTTTCATCTGCCAAATGCAGAAAAAGGTGGGGGGGTGAAGGGGGTACAAAGGGAGTAGCTTCTCGTCCTTTTGTTACTTGGGCATGGAAAGTTGGGGTTTTCCATTTTAGTTAGTTCTAGGAAGTTGGCATAAATCAGCCTTAGGCTCCCTACCTCCAAACTCTATTCTCCTGCCTCACCCATTCCCAGTTTTCTTTTATAAATGACCTGTCACATTATAGTGAAAGTCATCCAGCCAGGCATGGTGGTTCATGCCTATAATCCCCGTACTTTAGGAGGCCAAGTTGGCAGATCACTTCAGTCCAGGAGTTTGAGACCAGCCTGGGCAATATAGCAAACTGCTATCTCTACAAAAAATACAAAAAAATGTAGTTGGGTGTGGTGAAGTGAAAGAATTGCTTGAGCCCGGGAGGCAGAGGTTGCAGTGAGATCGCACCACTGCACTCCAGCCTGGGTGACAGAGTGATACTGTCTCAAAAAAAGAAAAACAAAACAAAAAAAAGCAAGAGAAAATAAAAATAGTCATTTTCCTTTGAAGCAACTCATGAAAATATTCAGAGAACAGAGGACACTCAACGTAGGAATTTATACCAGAGGAAAGTTGTTTAGTAATGTACTAAGTATATTACTAAAATATATGCCCCATACTAAAAGCGTATCACAAATACAGTAAGCAAGTGTCACTCTTTCTCAGCATAAGATCAGGCCATGCCACAGTTGGAGGCTTGGTAATCCTTGGATAGGAAAAGCAATAGAAATATTGATAAACACTTTTGTTCCCTATAAAACAGTATTAAATTACATTACAATTAAAGTAGCAATGAATATAGTGAACTTTACTTGGCCTGTATTTTCACTATAGCACTCTTACATCATTATATATTTTAATTGTGTTTAGAGATTTTCTTAACCCGATATACAGATTGGCTCATTTAATGAACCTGTAAAACTGCACATTGGTGGCCTAGGGAAATGGTCCTTCTAAAAGAGTTTGCCTTTCATTTCAAGCAGCAACTGCTACTCTAGAGGAGAGCAGTCAATTGGCATATTTTCTTTTCACTCATAGTTTTGGGTGTTAGAGCGCATGCAAAGTGCCTTTGTATTTTGGTTCACTGACTTAAGGTGCTCTGTGACTTCAACTTATAAATAACAAATGTAGACCTTGTTTTGTGATTGAAATGAGGGGCAGGTCTAGCTGACCCTTTTGATTCTCAAGCCCCTAGTGGTATGGATGATATTCATAACCTTTCTCAGCCTCATCCTGCCTGTGCTTTTTGAAGTAAACTATAATGTGTTGACATCCATGACCTGTTCTTTGCTAGCCATTCTTCAGCTCTAATGGACTTTGCTTATTCACAGAGGATGACACCTCTCTTGAACTCTGTCTCATTTCTTTTCCTTTTCAGATATCTCTCAGTTTTTCCCCAGCATGTTCTAAATCATTTTTGAACACCATAAATCTCTAATGTAGGAGATATTCCTAGTACCAAGGAATTTTGCTTTAAATTTGGTTTAATAGTGCTTTCGTGCTTTCCCCACTCCATAATAGTTTTAATGGCTCCAGATGAATGTTTGTAAGCCAGTCTATCTTAACTTTTATTATATTTCATACATTGTTTCCTAAAAAGGGATGAAACATTTTCATCTGTATGTATAAACAAGATGTAATTTTACAAATTAATCTATTATAGAAGTTGTTTAATTTTCTTCCCATTCTGGTTTCTCATTTCTGACTTTCATATTAGACTGTATTTACTGACGGTTTTAAAGTAATTATAAGAATGTAATCCAGTATTTCCCTCTGTCACAATAAAATAGGTAACAATTATAATTCTAAGTCAATAATACTATTTTCTTTACAGTGAATAACGTAATTACATGTCTGGCTCCCTGGAAAATAGTCACGAAAATGAGTAAATGTATCCCAGTATTTTTTCATTGACCTTCAAATGTGCTGTTATGTAAAAATTTGTCATATACGTGAATGCAGTATAAATAATATGAAGCATTTGAATCTATTAATTACATATTTTTATAAATGAGTTTTGTCTTCATGCTAGCTCCATGTCATTCAAACTGTCTCCTTTTATCTGCAATCACAGGAGCCTTTTGTTACTGAAAAGATTCTTAGAGTGAGCTGAAGCACCATATTGATCTGTCTCTCATAGCTGTTTTCTTTAAGCTAGTTTTACTTTTTTTTTTCTTTCTGGGCTATTTACTGATTGAACAGTAATTTCATTTTTTTTGTTCCTGTTCTGCAAGATCTTTTCCTCTTTTAAACTAATGTGCTAATAAGTGTTTGATATGTAAGAGGAATATTTCTGTCCATAAGAAGTATAAATCTGTTTTACCAAGCAAAAAAATATATTTAGGAATGAAGGTCAGCATAATTTCAACAAATTGCATGGTACTTTTGGAGCAAAGTTCCTGGTCCTTTCATTCCTTACAAATGAGTTCCTCTTAGAGGTCACACTCTAAAGCCCAGGAAGCATAGACTATATTAGCATCCTATTTTCTTAGTGGAAATTACATCTGCCAATAAATACCTACATCTGAATATTAGAGAACAACAGCAAAAAGAAAATATTTACTGAACTTTTCTACCAGGCTATTCTGTTAATCATTTCACATATTTGATAGAACTCTTGGGCATCAAACCAACTCTCAGTCCCATTTGTGTTTTGTAAAGGTTATTTGATTACCACGGGCGTGTGCCTCCACCTCCCCGTGCAGTAATTCCACTGAAGCGCCCCAGAGTGGCAGTCACAACAACTCGCAGAGGGAAAGGAGTCTTTTCCATGAAAGGTGGATCGAGATCTGCTGCCAGTGGGTCAACAGGCTCTAAATGTAAGTAATGTCCTTCATTTTATTTCTAGTTAAAGAAGGGTGTGGTTAACTATCATTGCACAAATGCCTATATTCAGTAATTTAACTGGATAGTTATTAAGTGCCTGCTATGTATGAACTATTAGAAAAATCATAAAATAGATAAGAAATGGTCTCTGCTTTCCACCATACTGTGTTGCAGTAGGGGAGACAAACAAACATGTCTAACAAAAACCCAGGACCAATTTGAAAAGTGTTTTATAGAGCAAATAACACTGTGCTCTAGGCTGAGATTGTGTCATATTAAAGTCTTAAAATATAATATGATGCTTTTAATGAAGAAATAATTTTACTTCCAAAGGGAGCGCATAAACTGTCTTTTCAGAGAAACATGCAGAATTAGTTCATGTTTTGAATGTTTTAGCAATTAAGTGAGGCAAACTATAGAGGCATTAAAATCATAATTTTCCATACTATGATAAATTATTATGAGATATATGTATCTAAAGATATATTTAATGTCATAAAAATAATATTTGCATCGTTTCACATTAATTAGTAAAAAGCAGCAATACAAACTTTCCAACTAAACATTGCTAAATTTTTATGTGGAGTGATTAGGAAAAAATTTAATTTGTTGTCAGAATATTATTCCTAAGGAAAGGGTAACAAAATTTCCTATATTCCTTGAGATTGCCTTTTATCAGAAAGGAAACAGATAATAAGCTGTTCAATTGGTAAAAGAATAAACACATAGAGAAAGTTGGGAACACTATATTTAATTGATTGAGGTGACATTTGACTAGAAGCCTAAAGAATGTGAGGAAAAGAGAAAGTGAGCCTGAAACTGTCGGGAACAGAGAATTCTATGGACAGAGAATGCTCAGTGCAGAGACCTTAAGTTGAATAATCAAGGAACAATAATTGGAAGGCAGTGTGGCTGCAACAGAGGCAGAAAGGGAAAGTCTAGCTAGGGATAAGGTCAGAGAGTTAGACATACGGCAAGTTCCAATGTAGCTTGGGAAGCCACTGTAAGGACTTGGATTTACTCTGCAACCCAACCATTTAAGACAAGTAAGCAAATACTATTATCCCAGTTTTATTAATGAGTAAACACAGAAAGTCATATAGCTGATAGAGCAGAGCCAGAAGCAGAACCTAGGTCTCTTAGCTCTTATACCTATGTGCTATCTACTGTAAAACACTGCTTTTTATTTCAGCACTATACTAACAAAGAATTGCTATTGAAATACTTTGTTTTTACATGAGAGCATGAGAAAAATAGTTCAAGATGCAGGAAGGTACTGATGCTTCTGAAAAAGCTGAAGTTTGGCGTACTCAACAAGCTTTGTGGACCTAAGATAACTTCAATAGCACACTAAATATATTTATGGATTTCTATGTAATTATGTATTCACGTATCTATTCCGTAGATAGATAAATACAAATTCCTTTTTGTGTCTTAGTAATAAAAGAAAAGGAGTTCCTGCAGCAACTTGTTGGATGTTGGGTCATCCCAATATGGAGTATGTACAAGATTTTATCTCTCAAAAGTCTTCAAGCGTTGAAAATTTCAGTGACTTGTTTCTTACATTGGAATAAATAAACAATGAAGTGGTTTTTATGGAAACACAAATTGCCACAGTCAGCTACTTGGAGAAATAATGTGAAGAGACTTTACAGTTTGTAACCATTACAACATGTAACATAAGAATCTATTCTTAAGTGCAATGGTAAATCACACATGAGATTTAATTCTATCTTTTCTTTCTGGTTTTTCTTTTTGGCGGGGGTGGGCAGGGATAAGATGTAATAGTCTTGAGAAACGGCTAAATCTGAAAATTGGACTACTAAATACAAACCAGAGATGGTTTGAAAGAAATATCGTGTGTTTTATTTTTTAGCAGCAATCATTCTTTGGAACTGTGAATCCTAGAGTATCTTTGTTACTCTGAAAGGCGTAAATAAGCAATAGGTAGAAAAATAAATTTTGGGATATAAAGATTTTGTAAGGATAATCAAGACAAATGATCATTTAAAATCTATTCAACATATAATTGTGTTAATTTTACTTAAGTTTTTTAAGTGATACATCTTTATTATATTAAGCTTAAATCAAAAGGAAATATTTCAAATAAAACACTGTGGAAAATCACTTTAAAAGATTTATCATGAGGATTAAATCTAAGCTTGGAGGTAGAACAGTCATGTGGCTGCCAGCATCAATAAGACAGCTCTAAGGGATTACTGCAGAGAGACAAGCAAGCCATAGGCTATAGGTACAACCCCAATAAGATACCTGAGTTGGGGAGGTTGGCAGGCCTGGTTTACATAGTAGAGAAGGGGGCCCCGGGGCCTACTCCAAGGCAGCCGTGCAGCAGAGTTTCTGTGTAGTGGTCAACATCAATGGTCAGAGATTACCTAGAAACAGGGGCAGCCAGCCATGATGTACTTGAGCATGATACCAGCCCCCTGTTATCATAGAAAGACAACAGACTGATCAATTCTATTCATTTCATATAGTTCTATACATTTAGAGCTCAAGTCACAAAAGTTAACTATTGATTAGTGTTATTTTAGTGAAACAGTAATAAAAAAATATCTATAATTCACTGGCAAGCATAACTAGAATCATGATTTAATATTCTTTTTAAGAGCATATTGGCAGATTATATTATGTATACATATATGTACATAAAATATATATGTGCATGTATAAATATCCATTAATTGATATTACTTTTTATAATTAGGTTGCTTCCTGGAAATAACAAAAATTTCAAACTCAAATCACAAATGAAAAAGTTCAGTAAAGCTTAAAATATAGTATGTTAATATTGATATAATCCGAATAAAGGCTTACTAAGGTATATATCTTACTCTTTTATTAATAGCTGTTTGCCAGTATTAATGGTATGGCAAGTTCAGAAGAGGAAATTAATGTTATAGCTTGGATAATTTTCATTTCTTATTTCATAATTTGTAATATGATTGAATTCTGCTGAGAACTATATAAAGAAAAATATATTCATGTGGTAATTTACCAAAGTTGAATACTGATAAGCATTTTAAATGGATTGCTTTAAATAAGTAGATTGCCACTAGGTATTTCTGTCCCTTTTCAAACCAAATTGAACTAAAACTCTAATCAACTTGTCCTGTCCTGACATCGTAGAGTCATAAAATAAAGAAAATGTGATATTGCAGATTGACATTTTATAAAAGAGAAAACATGAATATCAGTGAGCTTTAGTTGTAGTTTCTAAGAGGAAAAATTGGTGCCCTCTGGAAAAAATATGCTATCAAATCAATTTCTTTAAAGAATTAATTTAAATTCTAATATCTAACAATAAAGACTCTAGTAAGTTTGAATGCCTTTGGGGACCTGTCAATGAACTTTCAGTGACAGAATAGGTGACAAACTAATATCAATGCCCTAAAGCATCAAACAGGAAATTAAAGACAGTTCAATTAAAGTCAAAATTGAGAAATTATCCCCAGTGCTAAGAAAGCTTTCTTATGTTGGGTCCCTCCCCTCAAAAGCATGTGACTGAAATACAGAGATAAAGCATCAACCAGAGAAATAATATTAATACTCAGCAACATATCATTAAATATTCCCATCCATCCATTATCCTAGGCAAAATACATTCTGCTTTAGACATTTTAAAGCGAGAAAGTACTATTGGCTGGAGAGGTTAGAGAAGACTTAATAGAGAATTTTGAATTGAGTTTAGAAGAACCAGTGGATTCGAAAAGACGAAATGAGAGAGACTTGCTTTCTGGGAGGCAGGATGTGGGTCAAGAACAGAGACTTTGTTGTCAGATGCCTGGGGTGGAGTCTGTTCCACAGCATACTACCACGGTAGCCTTGGGGAAATCCTTTAACATCTATATACATCTAATTTCTGTCTGGAAATTGAAAATAATATACTGTGTATCCAACAGTGATTTTAAGAATTAAACTACTTATGTATATAAAATACTTAGGCACATAGTAATGTTTAATGAGTTTAATTATTGCTACCACTACTATTATTATAGCAGCTAAGAACATGGAATATAAAGCTGCTGCACCTATAAACCAATAGTGCCTCAGCCATTTATTATCTGTCCCTTAGTTTCCTCATCTATAAAATGGGAATGATAAGCTTACTGCCTTCTCTGTGGAGTTGTTGTGAGGATTAAATGAGCTGGCACATGTAGAGCCCTTAGAACAGTGTCAGCTATTATAAAAGTCTTAATAGATAATAAACTATAATGGTAAAAATATATGAAGTAAATATTTATTGCTAGAAATGTCAGTTAATAAACTGAGGACATTATGGTTAAAGAAGATGTAAAAATGGGTAAAAGAATAATGAAAAACTGTGCAGAATATTGAAGAGTTTGGATTTCATGCAGGCGCAAGATAAACTCTCAGCAAAGTGCTACGTGCTCAAAATGATATTTTAGGAAATGTATATGATGAGTGTCATTAGTTGGCGAGGACTGCCATAACAAAGTACCGCAGTCTGGGGGGCTTAAACAACAGAAATTTATTTTCTCACAATGATGGAGGCTGGAAGTTGGAGATCAAAGTGTCAGAAGGCTTGGTTCCTTCTGATGGCTGTGAGGTAAGGACCTGTGTCAATCCTCTCTCCTTGACAGGTTGATGACCATCAACTCCCCATGTCTTCACACCATCTTCCCTCTGTGTGTGTCTTGTCTAATAAATTTCCTCTTCTTATAAGAACAAGTTTAGACCCCTCTATGTTACAAGGGCAGCACCAGTCCTCTAACTTCAGGCCAGTTGTTTACTTTATTATGGGATTTACACTCTTCTGCTTCATGTCATAGTTATTTGTATGCACATCTAATCTACTTTTAATTACAAATTCAAGTTAATTATGCTTTACACAGAATATACTCTAAATATTTGTGAAATGTGAGATCACTATTATTTTTGCTTTTTGCATTTGGCTTTTTGTCATACCTTTTATATTTGACTTGGAGCCACATCTGTAGAAATGCTACAGCTCAGAGAAAATTGGTTACAGAAGATGTTGCATCAGTCAGTGAAACAAGGAGACAAATTCTGGCCTACACTCCAGGGTCTAAAAGAAATCAGTGTAACGTGTATTTTCAAACTACATGATTTGAGATCTACTACTTCTATTACTTACAAGGCTGTTTTTGCTTGCTAAAATCTAAATTATCTTTTGTTATAACTCAAAGACCTATTCTTTTATGACTATTTTCTCAATCACTTATCATCAAAGTTAATTTATCTTTTCTCTTTGCCCACATACTTGACACAAGTTCAATTAATCAGCATCTATCACAGACAGGCACCTGGTACTAATTTTCCATCAATGAAATAAACATGACCCATGAGGAACTGATACTCCATAGACAAAATAGACATGATCTTTCATTTTCAGGCTCTTACAATCTGGTTGGAAGCAGGAGGAACCAAAAAATTTAAAAATGGGAGATAATTTCATTACCAAGTGACAGAAGATTTTGACTACTTCTCATTTTTTTTTGTATTTTATGTTCTATATATAATAAATTACTTATATATTTATTTTTGATCACTAGTTATAGAGTCCATGAGACCAGGGAGACACTTCACTATGATGAGAAGCTCATGATGGGCACTGGGGATAGCGGGGTAGGACCTAAACACCCGTGGCTTTGGAGTCAGGCAGCCCACTCTAAACTTGAATTGTTGCCTCTTTGCGAAAGCAATCTTTTTTTAAGAACATTTTTTTTTTTAATTTTTAGCAACAGGGTATCACTCTATCACCCAGGCTGGAATGCAGTGGCATGAACGCATAGCTCACTGTAACCTCAAACTCCTACATTCAAGCTAGCTCCTCTCACCTCAGCCTCCTGAGGAGCTAGGAATACAGACATGCACCACCATGCCTGGCTTATTTTCTTATTTTTTGTGTGTGGAGATGGGGATCTCAGCATGTTGCCCAAGCTGATCTCGAATTCCTGGCTCAAGCAGTTCTCCTGCCTCAGACTCCCAAAGCCCTCGCATTATAGGCTGAGCCATTAGGCCCAGCCTGCTAAGCAATCAAACACATGACTTAACTTCTCTAATATTCACCATTCAAATCCAAAAGTAAATTTAACAATTCTGATTTGTATATTTGGAATAAATGAAATGATATACATGCAGTTTCTAATGAAATGCAAGATGAACAGATGCAGACAATAGGCATTTAATGAATACTTATTGAATAAAATCCACCCATTCTCCATTTTATTTTCTTTCAAAAAAAAAAAATGGGTATAGCTGTATGTAGGCATAGGTATTATGAATACATACTATATATGCATATATATGTAATTCCCTATTCTAGGAAGTTTTATCTATGGGGTGGGTAATAACCAGTTGCTCCAATTTATTTTAGCAAAATATCTTAAAGTTTGGCTTTTGAAAATTATTTCCGAGGCTAACAAATTAGCCTTGTCATATTAAATTAGCTTAGAATTTGTATTATATATTATGTTACAAGGGTATCACCTGTCCTGTAACTTCAAGCCAATTGTTCATTTTCTTATTATTGGGGCTTTTCGTATATATAAACAGAGACAGATAAAAGCAGAGCAGATGCATTGAAGTGATCACGATAAAATTTTCTAGAAACCTTCCTTTTCTTTTCCTGAATATTATTGAATTAAACACAGTGGTTCCTTAATTCATAGTGAAGGAAAGAACTGAAACTGACAATCGTATTTTTCACATCAACTGAA
The DNA here is from genome assembly GCF_009761245.1 of Sapajus apella. NCBI lineage: Eukaryota > Metazoa > Chordata > Mammalia > Primates > Cebidae > Sapajus > Sapajus apella. The sequence goes on along the minus strand of NW_022436943.1, from coordinate 15,090,539 downwards.
GCTGCATGGCGCAATAAAAAGTGTAGAATTAAAATTAAGGAAATCTAGGTTTGAGCCTGAACTCTTATGTGGGTATATCATGTAATTTTGGGAAAATCACATTCATCTTTAAATTCTCAGGTTCTTTAACATTGAAATACTGTACTTAAAAGTGATTTATATAAGTGCTATGCAAATTATATTTATTTATTTTTGACATTCAAATAATGTATTAATTGATGGGGAAAATAAATAACATAATGTGATTTATTGTCAAAGTCCACATGATTACAAACATTTTTTCAGTTTTCTGGATATTTGATAGGAAGGATAATATTGGTAAGGGAGGTTACATAGTTATCTAGAGCAGAATTTCTATAGTTTGGCATGATCAGCATTTTGGGTTAGATAACTGTGTGGAGTGGTGTGGGCTATCCTGTGCATTGTAGGATGCTGAGCATACTAAATGCCCATTAGAAGCCAGTAGCACTACCATCTCCAGGTCATAACAAGCAAAAATGTCTCTCCAGACTCAAGAAGTAGCCAAGACTATTTGTAGAGTCTGCTTTGCAGGACCCTAGATGAACATTTGCTGCTCCCCACTGTAAGAGAGGAATTGAGCAGCCTGCATAGGGTTAGAAACTCACTTCAACATTTCCTAGTAGGGTCCAGGAAAGAACTGACAGGATCTCTCCGGATTTCCATGTTACATTTATTTGAGCATCGTTTCTTGAGCAACATTAGCCTATTAGACCCAAATTATATAATAATCCAGCTGTGATCTGAAAAATGTTCTTACAGAGCTAGACATGAGTCTAGACTTAAACAAAACCTTGGCTCCCTGGAGACTTCTAAGTTCCGGTCAGATGAGTCTATATTTCTAATTGTTTTCTAATGTAGTTTCTATAAAGTGGAGTAGCGGTGGTTTATTGGTTTATGTTTTTTTAAGGCAATACATAAATTTAAATTAGTCAACTGCATTCCTGGGCTAAGGAGTAGCTCTAGTTGCTAAGAAATATATTGTTAGTTTTCAGCCATAGTCCTATTTCTTCTGCACTGAAATGTAATAAGATAAAATATTTTCTATTAAATCTGATACATTTAAGTAAAACTACATATGCTTTCATCAAAGAGAATGAGCACCATTCTTCAAAGCAGAATCAATTTGCAATTGTGACAGATGATGTTTTTCAAATTCAGCTGCAATTCCACAATGGTACTTTGATGTCTTTGAAGTAATTGACATAAGGAGTGATTCTCTATTTTACACTGTTCTACTTTCAGTTTAGTAGTTCATAATAGGGATACTCCAGAGGGCCCATGCTTCTTGCAGTTTTTATTTTGCAAACTACTTTACATATTAAATAAAAGTCTGCTTTAAAAAGAAAATCTGATCTCACAATGGAAAAGTTTTCTCATTTTTATATAAAAATCTGTTCTTCCCTTGAGACTTAGTGTTTCTGATCCATAACATGTTATGTATATTACATCATTTATCTTAATTGACAAATAGTTCTATTTTATGGAAACATAGATTGCATTTTTTTATTTTTTCAAAAAACACCTGAAGACTAAAGAATCAAGCTAAACACTCTAATTTCCTCAGAAATTTCCAGGGAATATCTACTCTGAGATGATTAGAAACCTAAAGGAAAAGAGACAGAAGAAAAATAGACTGGAATCAAATGTGTCCAAGATCTTGAAATATGGCTCTTGACTGAGGTGTGAATACTGCCAGTCCACCCAATAAAAGCGTGGAGACAGGCGTAGCTGTTGCATAGTGATAGCTTTAAAATCTTCAATCTCTGATAGTTGTGGATTCAAAATATTTCTAAATTCCATTATCCATTTACATAACCTTCAGTCAAAAGGTTTAGGATTAAATGCTCATGTCACTGAGAATCTCTATTTTTGTAACTGGCAAAAATCATCCAGTATTTCAGGATCACTAGAAGTAATGAAAAGTTGGTAAAACTGAAATGGTTCTCAGAAAAATAAGGATAGTACAGTATTTTTTTTTACAAATATAAATATATTTTATTTAAAGAATTATCTTTGAAATATGAAATTGTTCTTTCCTTAAGCCCTTTTTTCTTACAAAATAATTACTATAGTCAATAGTAGGCTATTTATTGTTGTTTTTAACATCCATTCTTGGCAAAATGAAATGTGTTAGTCTTATGTTAGTCCCCATTTGTTGTCTTTGAAACGATACTAAACTGTAAACATCTAGCATGGGAACTAGTACTATTGAAAATATCAATGGGAACTTCAGTGATTTTCCTTTCCATCAAGCCCAGGGCTTAGAGGGAGGCATGCACAACCCACTGCCTTATTTTTTGTTAGAAAGACTAAAGCTTCATAGCAACTTTGAGAAAGCTGGAAAGACAGTTTCTTTAAAGGATAAATTTCCTGGTTTCCAATCTTCAAGGAGCTGGGTTAAAATATCATTGATTGCTGAAATATATATTACAACATAGTACCTCAAAGTAGTATTAACATACCTGTCATGATTTAATTATTTCTTCATCTGAATCCCTCTCACATTGCAGATTTACTCTATTTGCTAAAATTTAATTTAGCATCATTTGGTTATTTTATAAAATATTTCTAAATTCCATTATCCATTTCCATAACCTTCCATCAAAAGATGCAGGATTAAATGCTTGTGTCACTGAGAATCCCTATGTGTATTTGACAGAATTATCCAGTGTTCCAGGGTCTCCAGAAGTAATGAGAAGTTGATACAATTTAAAAATATCCTATGTGATTTGACACAGACTTCAGAAAACACGGGGTGCCTGTGAGTTGGGTCCTAGGTGAGTTATGGTGCATCTGATGCTCTGTTGTTTTCTTTCTTCTTTCTCCTTTCCAGTGAAATCAGATGAGTTACAGACCATCAAGAAAGAATTAACCCAGATCAAAACTAAAATTGACTCCTTGCTAGGACGCCTGGAGAAGATTGAGAAACAGCAGAAGGCAGAGGCAGGTAAGTGAAAAGGATCCATGGTCACAGACAGGTGGGAATTAAACCAGTGAAATGTTGTCAATCAGAGAGACAGTATAGGGCCAGGGAGACGCTGGCTGAGTTTAACAGCATTTAATACAGATACGTCAACAATGTCTTAAGCCAAGAATTGCAATGATGAAATGGGATTTTTTTTTTTTGCTTTTAGTGTACATGAACCAATTTTTCTAAGATTCATACTAAAAAGAAAGTACAAGGAAAAATGTTTTGATGGTATAATCCACAGTAGCTGAATCATAATTGAAAGTTTATCTCAATATCAAGTAACCTTTCAGAAAATAAAATCAATTAACAGAATAATGCTATCAGGCTAACATAATATTCATATATAATTAGATTAACTACAACAAAATTTGACAGGTTTCAAAAGTTATTATAATACCAACTCCTGCCTTTGCTACCACCCTGAAAATCTTAAGTACCCAAGTTCAGGAACCTCAAGATAAGGCATGCCCCTGGATCCCACAGGCCAAGTTATTTGATTATATATTTTATAATTTTATATCCTCTGTCCTTTGAATTATCAGCCCTGACCCAGCTCCTTTTTCGTACAAGTCTAATGCTTTTTTCATATGGCTACAGCTATTTTTTGAGTCACAGTATATGAGAACTGGTATAAACTGGTGGTAGGCCACAATTTGAAAAGTTCTGCAAGAAGCCTCCTTGGAGTTAAGATGGGGATTAGGAAGATATCCAGTAGGTAGACAGACTCATACGTCTTCAAAACCCAGCCATTGCTATGACCCTTGTAACTTCCCTGTATCTGTTTACGTACTGACATTCGGTATAAAACTTAATTTGCTGGAAGAGTTCCACTTCTTATAAAATAAATAAATACAGTGTGAAAGCCCTTAATAAATCCAACCTCTTCATTTTGCAGATAAGAAAACAAAGGCTCAGGAAGGTAAATTGACTTTTCTAAACCTGTACATCTAGTTAGTGATAGGCCTGGCTCTCAAACACAGGGCTTGTTACTGAATTCAGTGCCCTTTTACATTTACAGCCTCAATTTCAAGTTCTCCCCAGGGTTCTGTCCCAGGATTTCACTGAAGTGAAGTAAGCCTATCTGGGCAACACGTAAACGATGAGAACTCATGGGAACCTAGGTCCCCTGAGCTAACACACACAGGAGCCTGTCAGTTTGTTGACTCATCGCTGGGGTGAGGGCTGGAGCTTACCTTTGGAGGTAATATAGGGCTCAAGAATGAAAAGAAGCAGATTTGAGGTGGGAGTGTAGCATAATGGATGAGAGAAATAAACTGGTTCAAATCATCACATACAACATATACAATTTCCTTATTTGTAAAATGAGGATACTCATGGCTGCCTCACATGGTGAGTAATGAACAAAGTAGCATATATAAATTATATAGCACAGAGTTAAAAATATAATATTTGGAGTTAAGGATTATACAACACACACATGTACAGGCAAATGGGCATTTCCTCCTACTTTCATACAGCCCATTAAAAACAAACAAACAAACAAACAAACAAAAGACAAACCATGTACCTCCATGTACCTAGCACATGGTTGACTCACGCTAACACTTGTTAAGGTAGATGAGGAATGATAGACTAAATGGAATTTTTTTAATTAAAAATTTCTATCACAAATGTGTTTTCTATTCAGAAAGGTACACTGCCTACACTTTTTAATAAAAAAAATTTATATTTGAGAAAGTTTTTATATGCTATGGCACTAATGTGTTACTGTAACTGAAATATTCTGTGATGTTGCCTAAATCAATATTTCCCTTTGAGGAACTCTGTAAAATTCATTATTATGTAAAACAACCCTTACAGCAAAGGACTTTGATAACCAATTTGCACTTCAGTTTAAAGGATTATGGAGAACTCATTTAAATATAAATCACCTCAAAGAGAAAAATGTGATCCTTATTCCATCATATTATACCTTTCAGTTTCCTACAATGACTAATACCTTCCACATATCTTTTTGGAAGATCATTTAGAAATGTAACACTAAAATTCAAAGCTTGCATCTTCTTTTCGTGAGATGTCACTCACTTTTGTACATGTTTAAACTTTCCAGTCATAAAACTCTTGCTTGTAAAATAATGAACTTAGTTCTTTGATATTTATGTCTTTAACTTTTTATGAAGAAAATGAATTAATTTGATTTGGAACTCCATTCTTTTAGTAATTGTTTCCTGAATAGTGTCTGTATTTGTAGAGATAAAAGATGAATGTTTTCTGTATTTTCCTACATTTTCTTTATAAAAAGAAATCAGGGTTGGATGGAAAGAATTAACACTACATTATGGAAAGTGGAGTGAAATGCACTAAAACTCATTAATAAATGCTCAGTGCCTCCTTATTCAATGTAAGGGGACATTCATTATAATGCTTAATTTGTTGAAAACTAATTACTTGGTAGCTACCATTTACTCTTCATTAGTATTCTTGCATAAATTTCTCACTCCTAATTTACTATTAGTTATTTGATAGTGAAATTTTTCATAAGAGAACTAATGGCAGGAAGGAGATAGAGAATTGGAAAATGTGGAGAATGACACTGAACATGGGGTATGCCCTGAAGTCAAGTTCCATAGTATCTATTTTTTTATTTTGAAAGTGAACTCCTAATCTTTCAGTAATAATATCAATAAAATATAATTACATTATTTTGGATTTTCTATATCTTAAATTGCTCAAATAGATGTGTGTGGTATCCTGTCATTTGAGATTGTAAAGTTCCTCAGAACAAGATCATGTCTTCTCTTCCCTAACTCTACCCAACACCAAGTATTATGTACTGGGTACAACTTAGGAAGTCATTTAACCCTTTTAGGTCTCAATACTTTCAAATATAAACTAGAGGAATGGATTATGGCCTCAAATGTATATTCCAGCTTCTAAAATTATGATTAGTGTAAATCCACCATGCATACATTATTTTTTCCATTATATCATACAACTTCTTTGGGGATATGGTGACTATGTAGATTATAGAAAACAACAAGTAACACTTAAATTCAGTTTGGCTAGGAATTTTGCCTCATTCTTAGATGATTCTTTTAAAAGAGCCACATATAAGTTCCCACATATGCATAGCACAAGTTATGTGCTTTACACAGTGATATTAAGTGACCAAAAACAGCAAAAGGCACAAGAAGGAAAAGTAAAGACTGCAGATCATGCAATGGGCACAGCTACTCCATGGATAACTACATTTAAAAGAATTACATTTCAAGTATAGACTTTCTGAAGTGAAAAGGCAATTAGACATTATTTAGTTCAATTTTATTCTCACTATTATGCCTGATACATGAGCAGCCAAGTCTGACTGGGACAATTCCAGTGATAACTTTGGGATGTTAGACCTAAGCCTGAGGGAAGTCACAAACAGGAGTCACATGGGATAAATTCATCCTGCCCATATGTTTGGTATAAGACAAGAAATTTTCAAAAATGATGTCCAAACATTGGAATATTGTAAATAAATCTCAAAATATGAGTTCTTTTGAAAACCTTGACCTTTTTAATACTGCTACTCACTCAATCACCCAACATATGACATGCACTTTCAGTTTGCTAGTATCTTTGTCCAGCCAGTTCACATGATTATGTTATCTGCTTGGTCCCATTTATGTTTCAGATGCTTATTGCAGGTTTTCCTTACACTGAGCCAAAATGTATTTTGCTTTCACTTGATTCAGTTATCACTTTTATGTTGTTTGAAAAGAAACATAATGTCTAATTCTTTGTGATACAAGAGTCAATTAAGTATTTAAAGGGAGCTGCCGGCCATTGTGGCTCACACCTGTAATCCTAGCACTTTGGGTGGCCAGGGCGGGTGGATCGCTTGAGGTCAGGAGTTTGAGATCAGCCTGGCTAACATAAGTAAACCCCATCTCTACTAAAAATACAAAAGTTAGCTGGGTGTGATGCCTGTAATCCCAGCTACTCAGGAGGCTGAGGCAGGAGAATTGTTTGAACCCAAGAGTGGAGGTTGCAGTGAACTGAGATTGTGCCACTATACTTCAACCTGGGCAACAGCAAGACTCACACTTTCTTTCTCTCTCTCTCTTGCTCTCTCTCTCTGTGTATATATACACACGCACACACACTCACATATGTACATACATATACATTTAAAGGTAGCTATGGTGTTCTCACCCTTCCAAAACCTTTGAACAGATAATTGATATTATGGCCTATGGATATTCATCTTCACTGCATTCAAATTTTGATCACAGCATCTTAGAGGCCTTTTTGGTCTAGAGAAATATCAATGGTTCCTTCAGTTGCTTCTCATTTAACTTGGTTTTGCATCTTAAACTATTGCAGTCTCTCTTCTCTAGTCATTAATTTGTCAACACAGATTACATTACTCAGAATGGAAAATGTTGCTCCAGATATGATCTGACTGCTGCAGCCTGTAACGTGACTACTATTTCTGTTCTGAATACCTTACTGCTCTCACCGATACTTCAGATCGAATTGGTGATGCTTCTGGTTACAGATGATGAATTTAACACATGAATTAAGCACTGTTCTCTCTTGAAGCTGTGTTAGAAACAAGGATAGGGTTCAGCAGCTGAACAGGAGGTAGATACGCATACCTGACTTAGCACATCCTAGAACCCCAAGTTCAATTTTAATCACAAACTCCCAAAAGGCTCAGAATTCAAGGCATCACATTCCTCTGGAAAAGAGGAAACAAATGGTTGAAAGTCTGTTTAGGAAACAGATTCCTATGTCCCCATACCCAACATTCCTGCTGCACTTTGAAAGAAGGCTGGAGAAGTTTCCTCTAGAGAAGGTAAAACAGTGGGTTGCAGGGCTGGTAGATGACAAGGAAACTTGAGAGCACTTAAAAGCAGAGAGGGGGAAAGTTTTCGTAATTACTGTAGAAATGCCCACTTTCTCCCTGACTCAGCTACCAGAGCACTGGCAGGACACTAGAATAATCTTCAGTGGAGAGCATGAGTTGCCCAAGAGGAAAGACCTAAAGATGCTGACATAGGGTCCCCCAAGGAAGCACTCAGCCAGACCACCCTACAGAGACAATATCTCTCGGCCAGGTGCGGTGGCTCACTTCTGTAATCTCAGCACTTTGGAAGGCTGAGGTAGGTGCATCACTTGGGGTCAGGAGTTCGAGGCCAGCCCGACCAATATGTTGAAACCCTGTGTCTACTTAAAACAGAAAAGTTAGCCAGGTGTAGTGGCATGCGCCTATAGTCCCCAGCTACTCAGAAGGCTAAGACAGGAGAATCACTTGAACCTGGGAGGTAGAGGCTACAGTGAGCCAATATCACACCACAGCACTCCAGTGACAGAGCAAGACTTCCTCTCAAGAAAACAAACCTCTTTAAACTTACAAATATACGTACAAAGTTGCCAACCAATATTTTAATGCCCCACTGTTAATATGATCAAACAAGAATCATCAGATAAAAGGGACATTTAACATAATAAGCAAATGCCCCCTGCCCAAAAAAAAAAAAAAAAAAAAAAAAAAAAAAAAAAAAGAGAGGAAACAAACACGTACAGGAAGAATAAAACTTCGCAAATGAAAAAAAACTGATTAATACCCTAAGAGAAATGAGAAGATACTGTAATAAAAACATAAAATTATAAAACTGAGTATTCAAAGGGCATATAAAAGAGATTTTAGAAGTTAACATATGATAGCACAAATAAAGAATACAATGACTGGAAGACAAAATTGGACAAACTTTCCCAGAAAATATGGAAAAAAGAAAAACAGAAATGGAAAATAGGGGAAGATATGAAAATTACAGGATGAATGTCTGAATAAGCTTAATTTTCAGTTTTCCTAGGCTATCTCTATTCATTTTGAGTTGGGTTTCAGTTTACCTATGTGGGAATCCAGGGCACAGGAATGAACTCAGCCTAATGGCCTTCCAATTAACTATTTTAATATATCCTTTCTCTGAGAAGTTCTAAAAAGTGTACTTCACCAAAACACAGTGATAAACCAAAACAGGGAAAAAACAGAGCCTTCCTAAAGCATGGACTCTAAAAGCAACATACAAAGGGAATTCTCAAGATAGCATTAGCAGAGATCCTAGGAGATGAGTTGTGCAAGAGATCTGGAAAGAAATGAGTCCAGATCAGAACTGCTCAAAAGCTCTGGGATAGACTTTTCAAGACATCAAAATTGATGCAATAGCTGCTGGGTGGGAAAGGGGATTGGTTGAAACGGAGGGGTTAATTTGTCTAAGTACATAAAAAGAAGTACATGGAGAACGAATTTTAAAAACATGAGGCAATTTTTAATTCTAGAGAAAATAAAATATTCAGTAAACAAGTATCATTCATCCTGTACTAACAGCTTAGCTGCACAGTGTACTTTCACAGTAAAAATTATGTAAAAACTGAAAACTGATTTCATTCAGTTCTAGTATAATTCTCTAGAGAGATGGGAAGTGAGTGGGAATTGTAGGACCAAAAACTGTTTCCTCAGCTTCCTAGGGATAATGTCAACAGATAGCTCATAAAACTGATTGAAAAGTAGCAATATAAATATTATTTAGAGATAGGAGTGCGTGTATTTAAAAGATTCAGCCAAGTGAGGAGAAAGCCTTTAAGGAGCTGGAACTGGTGAGCAGGTAGAAACAAAACACTGCTGTTTTTCATGGCAAGCTTGTAGAAATGTTTGAGTACAAAAATTAAATGTTTTAAAGAAGCTAAATATAAGGGCGAGAAAAAACACTGAGTTGTCTTTAGCATCTACATCAAACCTTTCAACTGCTTATTGGGGTGTTTCCTGTGGCTATCCCTCAGTTAACTGCAAAGGCAAGGTCACCATGGACACCTATAAAAATCAACAAGGAAGGCTTTATTCAAGACCATTGCAATAGGAGATAAAATTGAACTTAACTCTGCAAAAATAGAAGGCAGGATAATTTTTTGAATGCTAGAGTGAGCTAAAGGCAGGCAGATTCTTGAATGCTGGAGCAAGCTAATGGAAAAGTGTTGGAGGATGTTGGAGGAGGATATTTGGCCACTATTTGTGTTTGCTAATTAGCTCTTCCTAAAGTTAGGCTGCTACTCTCCCAAGAAGACTGGAAGACAATGGTCCTATCTTTTTTTTTTTTTTTTTTTTTTTTTTGAGACGGAGTCTTGCTCTGTTGCCAGGCTGAAGTGCGGTGGCAAAATCTTGGCTCACTGCAATCTCTGCCTCCCAGGTTCAGCCAATTCTCCTCAGCCTCCTGTGTAGCTGGGACTATAGGCACATGGCCCCACACCCAGCTAATTTTTCTATTTTTAGTAGACACGGGGTTTCCCCATGTTGGCCAGGATGGTCTCAATCTCTTGACCTTATGATCCATCTACCCTGGCCTTCCAAAGTGCTGGGATTACAAGCATGAGCCCGGCTCAACAATGGCCCTATCTTATTCAATGAAAATATGTCAAAGAGATGGTTCCTGAATCTTAAGAAAAACATTCCTGGATTACAGAAAATTTACTTCTCAAATAGGCAAAGAAAGAATTTACAATTGCAAGTTTGCTAAAGCAAACACTCTAAGAAGAGGATGCTTCAGGACCTATGGTCAGAAAGAAATCTACCTGACGTTTAGTCAAACCAAAGGGAATATTGAAGCCATCTTGGGAATAACTCAGTCACAGTCTTTCAGAATTGAACTCTTTTGCCTCACTTTCCTACCTAGATATACACCTCTGTACCCTCTGTCATCACTATTACATATATCCTGTCCATCCAATTGCCAGTCTCAACATTATCCTCTATTCCTACTGTAGCAGTGTTGCCAAATCTTTGGTATATTTTTACCTCACCCATTTCCTCTATTGTCCTAAAGATATGCCAATACCCAGACCCTCCTCATCTCTCACATGTTCCGTTGCATTTATCTCATTTTTAAAACAAATTTATTGAGGTATATTTTACATAGAATAAAATTTACTCATTTCAAGAGTATAATTCAATGACCTAGTAATTTTACCCAATTGACACAACCATCACCACAAATCAGTTAGGACATTTTCATCCCTCTCAGAATATCCTTTGAGTTGGTCTCCACTTCTGGTTTGTTTCCTCTCCAATTTATCTTCCTTATGGAAAACCGATTTACATTATCTAAGGGTCCAGACTGGAATAAAAGAAAACTAGGTTCACATGCCACCAGATACCTAGTTTAACTTACTAGCTGAATGAAATTGGGAAAAGTCCTTATAAAACCTATTAAGTGGGGAAAATAGCATCTCTTCTAAAACCTTTATTAAATTTAAATAAAACAATTATCTTGGTAATTTTTAAATGATTTATGTTGCATTGTGCCATCTCAACAATCTAGGGTATTTTGTGTGAACAGCTTTGAAGGCATTTTCTCCAAAAATGTACTTATGTAACTAATATATTCATCTAAAAACATTCTTTCTATGTAATTTTCCTGATGTTCATTTACGTGGTTGATAGTACTGTCTGTCACCCATAATAAGTTGCATTTTCCTAAATGGCATTTATTAGAACCATTGAGTTAAATTCATACTATATACAGGTGCTGTAAGAAAATTTTTCTTAAAATACAGTTTGTATTAGTACACAAAAACCATGATTCAAGGATACTAGCTTGGCTCTAGGGACTAATGTGACTGTTTTTGTATCAACATTCTTTCCAACCATCTGCTAAGTACAATTCAACTACCAATTATCTAGCAATTAAGCCAGCATGTCAAAAACTTAATTGCCAACTCAACCAATTTTCATAGTTATATTAATGATAATAGCTATGCAGCAAACTCAATAAAAATGCTTTGAACATAAATCCCAACAATTCTAACTTGTTTTCTGAATCATAGATAGCTTTTTGAAGTAGAGATGAGATGTGCAAAAAAAATTTGAATATGAGAATTGAAAATTAATATTAGGAAAAAGCTATCATCGGGGGAGATCCAAGATGGCCGTTTAGGAACAGCTCAGGATTGCAGCTCCCAGTGAAAGCGCAGAGGGTGAGTGGACGCCGCGTTTTTATTGCCCACAGACTAGGAAATTCCCGGGCAGAGGAGCTCCACGGTCGCCAGCGCGGCTGTTTCCGCCAGCGCGGCTGTGCCGGCCAGCGCCGCTGCTTTGCCCCGCGCGGCTGCTTTGTCGGCGCCCCGGAGCCACGGTTCTCCGTACAAAATACACCGGTCCGGGTGCCCTTTTGGCTGGCGACTGGAGCCACGGGAAGTTGCCCATATGCTGGTTCAAAAAGGGGACTGAGCAGAGAACCAGGACAGTAGATTCCCGGGCAAAAAAAAAAAAAGAAAAAAAAGCGCCACAAACCTCAGTGCCGCTGTTTAAGCCAGCGCAGTGAGTGGCCGCAGGGGAAAACAAACAGACCCCGGCGCCTCTTCAACAGGCGACTGGAACACCAACTTAAAAAAGGCTCTGAGGCAGGGAGCCAGGCGATCAGGCTCGGCTGGCCCCACCCCCACAAAAGAACAGCAACCAGAAACTCTGGATTGAGAATTTCACAGCAAGCGCAGCTGAACCCGGGACAGTCCAGCTCTGTGGGGGAGGGGCGTCCGCCATTACCGAGGCAGCCCGCCATTGCTGAGGCAGCCCGCCGTTGCCAAGGCAACCCGCCACAGCAGAGACTCCGCCCCAACAGAGGCGGGCCACCATCGCCAAAGCAGTTCTAACTACACCCGTATAAACAGGACTGCAGGGAAGTTCACTCGGCAGCGGGGCGCAGCCCACAGCAGCTCAGCAAAGCTGCTATAGGCCGACAGTGACTAGGCTGCCTCCTTGCTGGGCTGGGCAGGTCTGAAGGAAAAAAAGAAAAGAAGGCAGCAGCATAACGGAAACTCATAAATAAAGCCCTAAATCCCTGGGACAGAGCACCTGGGAACAAAAAGCAGTTTATGAGTTCTGCTGCAGCAGACCTAAAAGTACCTGCCCAGCAGCTCTGAATGAACAACAACAGAGCTCACAGCTCACCATTTGAGCTCCTATAAAGAAAAGACCGTCTCCTCAAACAGCTCCCTGACCCTTATATATCCAAAAAGACACCTCATAGAGGAGAGCTCAGATTGACACTAGGCGGGTATCCTTCTGGGACAAAGATTAGAAGAAGAAGAAAACTGGTAACAACCCTTGCTGTTCAACAGCTGCTGCAGGTGAACCCCAGGCAAGCAGGGCCTGGAGTGAACCTCAGCAGACCTACAGCAGAGGGGCCAGACTGTCAGAAGGAAAACCAAGAAGCAGAAATAACCTCATCATCAACAAACAGAACGTCAATCTGAAAGATTTGAGACCCAATCTGAAAGCCAGCAACTACAAAGTCGACAGGTGGATAAATCCTTAAGGATGGGAAGAAACCGGCGCAAAAAGGATGAAAACACCCGAAACCAGAACACCTCTCCTCCTAAAAGGGATCACAACTCCTTGCCAGCAAGGGAACAAGGTTGGATGGAGAATGAGTGTGATGAAATGACAGAATCAGAATTCAGAAGGTGGGTAGTAAGAAACTTCTGTGAACTTAAAGAACATGTTCTAACCAAATGCAAAGAAACTAAGAACCTTGAAAAAAGATTTGACGAAATGCTAACAAGAATGGACAAAATAGAAAGGAATATAAGTGAATTGATGGAGCTGAAAACTGCAACAAGAGAACTTCGTGAAGCATGCACAAGTATCAACAGCCGAATTGACCAAGCAGAAGAAAGGATATCAGAGGTCGAAGATCAACTCAATGAAATAAAACGGGAAGGCAAGACTGGAGAAAAAAGGGTAAAAAAGAATGAACAAAGTCTCCAAGAAATGTGGGACTATGTGAAAAGACCTAATCTACGTTTGATAGGCGTACCCGAATGCGACGAAGAGAATGAATCCAAGCTGGAAAATACTCTGCAGGATATTATCCAGGAAAACTTCCCCAACCTAGCAAGGCAGGCAAACATTCAAGTCCAGGAAATACAGAGAACACCACAAAGATATTCGTCAAGAAGAGCAACCCCAAGGCACATAATCGTCAGATTCACCAGGGTCGAAATGAAGGAGAAAATACTAAGGGCAGCCAGAGAGAAAGGTCGGGTTACCCACAAAGGGAAGCCCATCAGACTCACAGCAGATCTCTCAGCAGAAACCCTACAAGCCAGAAGAGAATGGGGGCCAATATTCAACATCCTTAAAGAAAAGAACTTTCAACCCAGAATCTCCTATCCAGCCAAACTAAGCTTCATAAGTGAAGGAAAAATAAAATCCTTTGGGAACATGCAAGTACTCAGAGATTTCGTCACCACCAGGCCAGCTCTACAAGAGCTCCTGAAAGAGGCTCTACACATATAAAGGAACAACAAGTACCAGCTCAACTAAAGGGCAAAACAGCCAGCTAGCACCAAAATGGCAGTATCAAATTCACACATAACAATATTAACCCTAAATGTAAATGGACTAAATGCCCCAATCAAAAGACACAGACTGACAAATTGGATAAAAAGACAAAACCCATCGGTGTGCTGTATCCAGGAAACCCATCTCACATGCAAGGATACACAAAGGCTCAAAATAAAGGGATGGATGAAAATTTACCAAGCAAATGGAGAGCAAAAAAAAGCAGGAGTTGCAATTCTCATCTCTGATAAATTAGACTTTAAAGCAACAAAGATCATAAGAGACAAAGAGGGACATTACATAATGGTAAAAGGATCAATGCAACAAGAAGAGCTAACGATCCTAAATATATACGCACCCAATACAGGAGCACCCAGATACATAAGGCAAGTTCTTAATGACTTACAAAGGGACTTAGACTCCCACACAATAATAGTGGGAGACTTTAACACCCCATTGTCAACATTAGACAGATCAACCAGACAGAAAATTAACAAGGATATCCAGGACTTGAACTCAGAACTGGACCAAGCAAACCTAATAGACATTTACAGAACTCTCCACCCCAAATCCACAGAATATACATTCTTCTCAGCACCACATCACACCTACTCTAAAATTGACCACATAATTGGGAGTAAATCACTCCTCAGCAAATGCAAAAGAACGGAAATCGTAACAAACAGTCTCTCAGACCACAGTGCAATCAAGTTAGAACTCAGAATTCAAAAACTAACTCAGAACCGCACAGCTTCATGGAAACTGAACAACTTGCTCTTGAATGTTGACTGGATAAACAATG
>NW_022436943.1:15015940-15070398 GCF_009761245.1 Sapajus apella | reverse complement strand
GTGTAAATTAGTGCAACCATTGTGGAAGACAGTGTGGCGATTCCTCAAGGACCTAGAAATAGAAATTCCATTTGACCCAGCAATCCCATTACTGGGTATATATCCAAAGGATTACAAATCGTTCTACTATAAGGACACGTGTACACGAATGTTCATTGCAGCACTGTTTACAATAGCAAAGACCTGGAACCAACCCAAATGCCCATCGACGATAGACTGGATAGGGAAAATGTGGCACATATACACCATGGAATATTATGCAGCCATCAGAAACGATGAGTTTGGGTCCTTTGTAGGGACATGGATGAACCTAGAAACCATCACTCTCAGCAAACTGACAGAAGAGCAGAAGATCAAACACCGCATGTTCTCACTCATAGGCGGGTGTTGAACAATGAGAACACATGGACACAGGGAGGGGAGCACTACACACTGGGGTCAGTTGGGGGGAAATAGGGGAGGGAGGGTCGGGGGTGGGAAGCTGGGGAGAGATAGCAAGGGGAGAAATGCCAGATGTAGGTGATGGGGAGGAAGGCAGCAAATCACACTGCCACGTGTGTTCCTATGCAACAATTTTGCATGTTCTTCACATGTACCCCAAAATGTAAAATGCAATAAAATAAATAAATGGGAAAAAATAAAAAATAAAAAAATAAAAAAATAAAAAAAATAAAATAAAATAAAATAATAAAAAAAAAAAAAAATTAATATTAAATTCTTTTCTTTCGCCTTAGGCATTTTCCCTTAAACAGAAATATTTATCTGTAATTTGTACTTCTTTTCCTTTGATAGTCATTGTTTAGCTAACCAGAATATGTACCCCTAACTAAACAGACTTCTTTATTCTTGAACTTAAAATTGGTTATTGAAGAGATTCAAAGCATTCCCTTGGTATGTCAAATTAGGCCTTCTTTTTCTAGAGATATATTAGAAAACAGCCAAGATTATAAGATCAGAAATGTTAAGTTGGAATTTCAGCTCTTGCACTTATTACTGTGTGACCATGAGCACTTATTTGTGCCTCAGTTTCCCCATGCATGACATGATAAATAAGGCTATGTTGCAGTATATTTCAAGGACTAAAGTTAATGAGTCTTACATGGTCAGCACTTCATAAGCACTCACTAACTTGTAGCCATTATAAGCCTTTTTATTGTAATCTATAATTTAGGTGTCTTAGAGGTGTCTTTTAGACATAAGCTGCTGGCTTTTTGGCTCCTAATCAACTCTTTAGAAAAAAATCTAATAGTCATTTCTCTGTTCACAAAAGAAATGCTATGATCATTCATCAATCTGACTTGAAGAAGCCAACAGAGATTCCAAAAGATGTCAGTGATCGAAGGCAGCTCTCCTCCAATAAGCACTGGACGGCTTCACATTTCATTTTTCTCTTCAAGACTTGTCAATATAAACATCAACAATGGGGAGAAATACCAGATATAGGTGAAGGGGAGGAAGGCGGCAAATCACACTGCTATGTGTGTACCTACGCAACAATCTTGCATGTTCTTCACATGTACCCCAAAACCTAAAATGCAATAAAAAAACAATTTTTCTTCTAAGAAAATTTCAGACCTCACATTTTACCTTGACTTTGTGGTATGGTATTGTCATGTAGAACGTGGCAAGAGGATTTTTTACTTTTTTTTTTTTTTAAGTTATCTTGGATTTATATTTTTGGTGTGCAAAATTCAACTGTCACTTTTACTCTATGAAAAGAATTTGACACATTTGACACTTACTTTCATTAGTTGATTCCACAATTCATTAATATATTCAGCAAGCACTTAATTTGTGAGTAAGAGTCAGCCACCAGGTAAACAATGATGAATAATAAAAACGTTTCTACCGCAGAGACGCTTTAGTGGCAGAGAGAGAAATGCACATGCACACAAACACACATACACACTCACATACAAAATAAAAAGAGTGATGACTAGAAAATAACTATGCAAATAAACAGAATGTTATAAAGTTAAGAATAAGCTGGCCAGGTGCAGTGGCTCATGCCTATAATCCCAGCACTTTGGGAGGCCGAGGTGGATGGATCACCTGAGGTGGATCAGGAGTTCAAGACCAGCCTGACCAACATGGCAAAACCCCATATCTATTAAAAATACAAAAATTAGTGTGATGTGTCTGCGTGTGCCTGTAATCCCAAATACTCAGGAGGCTGAGGCAGGAGAATTGCTTGAACCCAGGAGGCAGAATTTGCAGTGAGCCAAGACTTTACCACTGCACTCCAACCTGAGCGACAGAGCAAGACTCCATCTCAAAAAAAAGAATAAACAACATTACTCATCTCTAGAGACATAAAATTAGATAATTATTCATAAAAAATAGGACAAGTTAATTTGTTTCTATTTCAGCAACATAGTTACTGAATCAAAACTGCCTATTAAACTGTGAACCAATAGTTTAATAAAGAAGATGTGCTTTCATGTGTGACTTTATTCATGAAACTTATCATTGTTTAGTGATTATATTTCCCATTGAGATGACAAAAGTCTATGTTGACTATATATTACTAACACAGTTTGATATTAAACTCCTATGAATCAATTATCATTATAATTAAAGCTTTTCTTAATTCAGATGATGACTTACAAGCATTTAGCTTTCAAGTTAATGACTGATGAGAATATATAGGATTTTTTTGCAATGAATTGTATTAATATACCACTGCCTTTGAAATACATGATCAGAATTACATGTATGTTGTATGTTAATACAAAAAAAACAGAGAGTAACTGTTATGTACTATGTACTGTATTAGTTTGTTCTCATGCCATAAATAAAGGCCTACTCAAGGCTGGGTAACTTATAAAGAAAAAGAAATTTAATGAACTCACAGTTCCATGTGGTTGGGAAGGCCTCACAAATCATAGCAGAAAACAAAAGGCACATCTTACATTGCATCAAGCAAGAGAGAATGAGAACCAAGCAAAATAGGAAGCCCCTTATAAAACCATCAGATCTTGTGAGACTTATTTAATGTCATAGAGAAAACCACCCCCATGATTCAGTTATCTCCTACTGGGTCCCACCCACAACACACAGGTATTATGTGGGTTACAATTCAAGATGAGATTTGGGTGGGGACACAGCCAAACCATATCAGTACTAGACTATGTCTGTCTAAAAATAGAACGAAAACGTCGATGTCAAAACCAAAATCCAAAATAATCTTTGTAAAATTGATTCTTAATGATCAGTAGGAGTGAATAATTTTGACATAGGAAATTTTTCTACAGCAATCAAGAAACAAATATAGATTCAACTCAAGAACTGTTTTGAGATTGTTATGATAACATGTTTGTGCGGTCTTTGCAGTTTAAAAAACACGTTCACATCTTTTTTCTCATTAGAGCACGCAGCAACTTCCTGAAACGGATGTTATTTTAATGCTTACCTTTTAGAGAAGAAAACTACAATTAATAGGACTAGTAATTAACAGAAGTATGAATCTCAAACCCTATATCCTTCCTGATATCTCTTCATCTGCAAGGCATTCAGTGAGCGGTACAGAGCACATCAAAACGTTTCTTGATAATTGACTTGTATTGTGCTTTTCAGTTTACAAAAGATTGACCTCTGTATCATCCCCTTTGAGTGTGACAATCATCTTCTGAGGCAATAGCTCAAATTTCCAAGAAGCTTAAACACTAATACGAAAAAGATAAGAAAACAGTAGAACTAACTGTAAGACAGCATTTGATCAGGGCTTTGGTTGATCAAAGTGGGAAAGATTACATTCAGCTGGGAAGATCAAGAAAGTTGGCTTTCCTTATACAAGCTGAAACAAATTGATACATGAAGCCAGATGAGGACTATGCATCTTTTAAAGTCTGGTCCTACAGGGATCCTTTGAATATCTGCTATGCTTCCTTGGCCAGATAGCTTATAGAGAGGAAAAAAAAAAACCATATATATACATACACACACACACATATATAAGTTATTTTCAACATCAAAAAGAGTTCTCAAATAACAAATATTTCTGGAATCATTTAGAGAAGAAATAGATACACTAGGCAAATTGAATTCCTAATATATGTCAATCTTAAGCAAAAGTCAATTTGTGTGTTATAACAAAAAGATAAATACAATGACATAAAAATGAAAAACTTTGGTTTTAAAAAATTTATGAGATTCAAGGCATTTTTCACGGTATATAATTATAAGAATCCCAAATTTCTATTTATCTTTCTTGAAGTACCAACACCAGGTCTTGAAAGCTAGGGCATTTCAAACAAATGGCATGGTGACATAAGAAGTGAGGAGCTTAGATGATAAGTACGAAAACCTCTTTTATGAAGAAGAGTGGGGGGCCAAAACCAGAGTAGCCACCTCCATTGTGCAGTACAAAGGATCAGTGATAGGAGAGGCAACAGAATAGAATAAGAAATGTGATTAATATTAGAGGATTCAAAACTGTCCAGTGCTCAGGTTAGTCAACCTATCACATCATTTTCTCAGTGGAGCCTACTCGTAGATGTGTATGTGGGTTAACCCAGGTAACAGATCTAGAATTTTAGAGCACATGAATGGTATGTAGAAGGAAAGTGAGAATAAAACCTAGAAATCTTCAGTAAACGTAAAATTAAGAGTGTCGTTGGTCTTTCTTGCCTTATTCACCTTCCTTTTAATTCAGACAATGGGGTCTTCTCTAGATTAAACAGATGTTTTTTTCTTTAACTCACTTTTATCTTCTTAGAAAAAAATATTGGTTATAGTTTACAATAACCACTTTATAGTCTTCATAGGACTTTCTGTGCTAAATGTTATATAGACATTAGGAAAAATGGAAAGAATTTATGTACTAGACGTCCTCTCATCAGTACATTTGTATGTGCATATCAAGATAAAAAGTATACTTTTAAAAGCAGAATTCACATCCTCACTGCATAAGTTATGTTGTTAAATGGAGAAGTTTGAACCTAATCAGTTGATTTTTAAAACATCAAGCTGTATATAGCTTGTGTCTATTTATATGAAGTAAATGTCTTTCTCTTAATGAAAAAGAGCCTATGTTTGAGCCATGTAAGATACCCATAGTAATTATTTCCAACCTTGGTTTGCTCTACCAGCTCTTTTCCTCCTCTGAAACAAAGCCTCAGCCCCATATGTGTTATTCCCTGATCTGACCAGGCCTCTTGATCCACGCTTACTGTTGTTATTGTTGTTATTCCTTCAACATATTCACAGTGAGGAGCACACCATCTCCCTTCTGTGTATAATAGAACACACTTATGTAGTCCTTTATAATTTGCAAAACATTTCCCAAATATAAGCTCTGCTAAATGTCACAGTAAACACCAGAGGTAGGTATAGATGAGGAAAAAATGACTTAATGTGTTTCAATGACATGACCTGACCAAATGGCCAAAACTTAGACTCAAACTCAGTGTCTATAATTCTGTGGGTAAGTAACAAAGCTAGAGCTAGAATCCTGTCAACTAGAGCTCAGAGTAACTAAACTTTGACAGCACAGCCAAGGCACAACCCTCTACTATTGTCTTATTTTCAACAAATTTTATCATTTGGAGAACAAAAATACAAGAAGGTATAGATACACATTTATTTCTAAAAGTATTATTTTAATTATAAACAATTTCTTGGAAAGAATAGCTGCTTGTTTGCTTATTTGTACATTATATCAGTTTGTTGATTTACATATTATGTTTGAAAAGTTTTCTCAACATGAGATTTGGAGTAAAAAAAAAAAAAAAAAGAAAGCTTTGTGCTGAGATAAAATGTTTATATCAATGCTCATTTTCCTTTTATCTCCCATTATGAAAAAGGCCAGAAATTAATAACCTACAATTATTTTGCTCTATAAATTACCTTTATAATAATTTATTAATAAGATCAAACTGTAGACTATTTAAAAACTCAGATAAAAGAATAATCATCTGATTTAAAAAAAAAAAAAAGTAAGCAAAATTAGTGAAAACAACCAACTTTTGAATAGTCATGAACACATGAAAATAAGTCAGAGAAGGAGGAACATGATGATCTAATTTATTGGAAGCCCAACACTTCTTTATATCATCATAGGAGATGAATGCCACCACCCGCTAGAGAAAATAATCATGATGCTGCCAGCGCAATTCCCATTTGAGCAGCTTTCTGTAAGTGGAATGCACAGATCCTGACAACTAGAAGAAATTCTACTAATGTAGAGTGTAGCTTTGTTTATTGAGCACTTATTATTTGCTAGTCACTGTACTAACACTCCGATGCACTACACCAAACCCTGAAAGTTTAGGAAATAGTTATCCTTTTTGCATGGATGAGAAAATTGAGACACAGGGAGGGTTAATCATTTTGACTTTGCACAACACCACAACGCTATTAGTTAATGAAGCTCGACTTTGAACTCAGGTTGTCTGACCCCAGAATTTATGTCCTTAACCATTGAAGTTAACCACACCTGTCAACAGAATTTAGACTTTAAAATTTCAGGGGATTGTTCACATAGATGTTGCTGAGAAACCATATATTTTCTTTTCCACTTTTTTCCTCAGTGAGTTTTTCTTTGTCTTTTTCACTCAAGTTTGAACTTGTCATTGAGCTTTCTTCTTCCTCTTCCCTTGAGTGAACAATTTCTATGTTTTTTCCCCCTTTTTTTTTGTTCTATTTTCCTCTCAGAGAGACTATCCTTATTAGAAAGCACTATATATAAAATTAAATCTTACTAGTTTATGTACCACTACCAACTGGATTCCTTAATTTTTGCTAATTCCATTAAAATAAATATGCTTACATGTAAGTACACATACACATATGTACATGATTTACATGACTGAGAAAATTCAACTTAAAGCATAGTATTACCTTACCTTCTGTACACCTTTAATAATACAAAGAGTTTACCCTTTCATGGATTGTTTTTTCATGGTTTATCCAAATGGCTCATGAGCAACCCAAGGTAGTAGTCATTTGCTTTTTCCCCCCCAGAAGCTCAGAAGAAGCAATTGGAAGAGAGTCTAGTGCTGATCCAAGAGGAATGTGTGTCAGAGAATGCAGATCACTCTACAGAGGAGCCTGCTGAAGGAGGGCCAGATGCCGATGGAGAAGAGATGACAGATGGGATAGAGGAGGACTTCGATGAAGATGGGGGTCATGAGCTGGTAGGAACTAAACATTTGGTATCCACACCCTTTGGGTAACAACACCAGCATGTTAGCAACTCATTCATTCTAAAATAAGAATTAAATAATTTGGGGCTTATTTCTCACATACATATATTTAAGAAAACACGAGTATAGTGCTTTGCACATAATAAGTGCTCAATACTTTATTGCTAACTTAGGAAGATATAAATGAAGAAGCAAAATAAATACCATAGAAGAGATTAGGTATATTTAAAGTGCCAAATGAAACTTTCCCTCCAAAATGCTCCACTGCAAAAGGGATCTTGCATTTAGGCAATTGCAAGTGAACCGTACACAGATATAATATCCTGGTAACAAACTACAGTATACTGGAAGATACTGGGTCCCCTTCTTGTTTTATTAACTGATAATTATTTATACTATTTGTACAGCCAGCAGTTCTTTCTACAGGGTGCTGCCTAAGATGGCACTTTAGTAGATGGCCAGTTGACCGTTTTCAATGCCTGTGCTGCCTGATAATCAGTTCTTATGATTTGAGAATTTGGCTAAGAACTGCTTCTTTATAGGTTTTATTTTCCTAATATTGTAATCATTATACTGCTCATTTCCAGACGTCCTTTCTTACATAACCACATCACGGACTTACTTGGTAAACGTATGCTGATGAGGATATTTCTCATGTTTTATCAACCATGAAATTAAATATACTATTCAAAGGACATAACAAAAAATGACATGTGGGCAAGTGTGTGTGTATATGTTGCCAACTTCCAAATATCTATGGACTGATCATATTAAACTTGGCTTATCCCAGGTAAAATCAAATTCCAGTTTGTTTTAATACTGTGCCTATTGTTACTTAACTCATTTTGTCATAGTAGTTCTTTTATCAATAGTTTCAAAGACAGCTGAATTTTATAGATTCTATATTGACTTAATATGCTAGATCTGTTAGAACTCATGGCACCTTCATTACTTTTTGTTTATTTATTTTTGAGACAGAGTCTTGCTCTGTCACCCAGGCTGGAGTGCAGTAGCGTGATCTCAGCTCACTGCAATCTCCGCCTCCCGGATTCAAGTGATTCTCCTGCCTCAGCTTCCCAAGTAGCTGGGATTATAGGTACCCACCACATCTGACTAATTTTTGTATTTTTAATAGAGACAGGGTTTTATCATGTTGGCCAGGCTGGTCTTTAATTCCTGACCTCAAGTGATCTGCTCACCTTGGCCTCCCAAAGTGCTGGGATTACATGTGTGAGCCACTGTGCCAGTCAGCACCTTCATTTAAACGTTTCAAATATGAGCTTTTAACAACCACCCCTACTTCTACCAAAGTCTGCATCAGTTTGCAGAACTTAAGCACCTGTTCTTAGACTCATATTGATTTCAGGAATCTATTGATTAAGGACTAGAGTGAAGAACAAACAAATGTCCCAGCTTCTCTTTAGGCAGGAGCACATGATTTGGCAGGACAAATTCAACATGATTTCCTCAACTCATTCTAATCAGACCTCTGCTGTCAGCATTTCATTGTGATTACACTTCTCAAGCTCTCTGGGGTCCTTCAAGTTGCCATTTACAGTGATTACTTCTCTGTTCTTATTTTAATTTCTTTCTCAGCAGAATTTTGCATACCTGACCACTTCCTTCTTCTGAGAAATTCTCCTAATTTATCAGTTGCTCATGCTCAGTTTCCTGTACTAGAAATTTTCCCTACATACTCCCACTTTAAATATTGGGTTAGCTCAGGGCTTTGTCTTAGGCCGTCTTCTCTTTTCACACTCTTTCCCAAGGTGTCTTCACCAAATAGTAGAGCATTAAATACTACCTATAGGTCAAAGAGTCCTAAATCCACATTTCTACCCTGATCTCTTCTTGGGACCCCAGAGTCAAATGTTGAGCTGCCTATCACCACATACATCTCCAATAAACAACTGAAACTTAACATGGCCAGAAACAGACTTGATTTTTTTCCAGTCATCTTATTCTTTCCCAGGCTTCCTCATTCTGGTAAACAGCATCACCATTCACATAATTATTAAAACCAAAAGACTGAGATCATCTTTGACCTCCACCTTTATCCCTGTTAACTCTACTTCCAACTCACAGCCCAAAGTTAGTTATGACTCCATGACAAGTACCATGTCCCAAACCACCATCCCCTCTTCAGGTTTTCTGTAATATCTAAAATGCTTTTCTTGCTTCAACTCTTGCCTCATGCAACCCATTCTCCACAGAAGGGTAAAAATCTTTATAAACTATATGTCAGATAATGCCATTTCCTTACTTAAATCCCTACAATGTTTTCATCACATGTAGAATCAAAACACCAAAGAGTGTGAATGTAAGCTGTGAGGAGATTAGGTGAAGGATGCCAATAGAGAGAGGGAACTTTGTGAAGAGAAAGGGAGAAGGTCGTCAATGCTGAAAGGAAAGAAATGTAGAGCAGAAGCATATAGACATGAAGACTCCTCCACTGCAGGTGACTGTGGTTAGTCTGAGGATGTTGTGGCAGGAGTTTGAGGGAGTTCAAGCACAAACTAATATAAGTCAGAGAGTGATAACCTCTGGGGAATGAGGAGACACAGGCACCATCAGATTTGAAGAGAATGAACAAGATTTGAAAAGGCGTCTGGAAAACACTAAAGATTACTAATTTAGAAAACAAAAAGATTGGCAGTGTTAGTAGCCAGTTAAGGTTAAAGATCAAGAATTAATAGAGTAGTAATTTGCAAACTTCAAGGTATATCAGAACTACTTAGAGAACTTTATAAAAACACAGATTCTTGTGTCCCATTCTGAGAGATTCTGATTCAGCATGCTGAAGAGGGCTCTAGGAATCTGTATTTCTAACATGTTCCTAAATTATACCGATGCTGCTGGTCTAGGGATCACACTTTGAGAATGACTGTGATGAAGTTATCAATCTGCCTTTTCTCCACTGGATTTTATCAACCCTGATGGAAGCATGAAGAAAGCAAACATGTTCAGGGTTGCATTTTTGTCAGATAAGTGCAAAAATGAAAACCAATAAATAAAAGGAGTTGAGGATATGAGTAACGAAGAGTGGCTGACTAGATGGGTCATGGAATCTAACCAACAGGGAAGAAAGGGAACACTGTGGGGGGCAGGGGTGGTCAAAAATGAGAAAATAAAGGCACAAAGGGGAAAAAAAGCCCCTATAACCATTAAGGACCAGAGAAAGAGGAACTAAATGAAAAAAGAAAAACAAGGTCTGTACTTAAGGTCCAAGATATTTCAGATGTGGAGAGTTCTAGATGATGAGCTGCTCCATGGGAAGGAGTGAGATCAGTGCAAAAGTCACAGCAGGTGAAGGATTTAAGGAATGAGGGGCTCAGATGCGAGATGAGTCATCTACATGGGCATGAAATCACTCCAAATATTGGATTAGAGGGTGAAAGAATAAGATGGCCAATTTAAGTCCTAGATCTGTCATTATCAGTCCAATTGAACTGCCTAACCAAACAACTTCTCTGAATCTCTCTTGACTTTCTTATTTACAACATAGTAAGGCAAGATCAGAAATCTCAAAACCCATTCTGTTTGATTTTTACTCTGGATGTGTATGTGTCCCAGGAGCAATATGTCTGAAGGAGCAAAGCTTGACTATACAGTCATGGCAGTAAATCCAAACCATGGTATGTGGACTATGCTCTAAATACACAGAAAGTAGCTGATTAGAACTGAGCGCCTGCCTGGATGTACTCAGGTTTTCTCCCTCAACCCTTGTATTATTATTGGGGACTTAGGGAGCTAGAGTTAAATCCTATCTCTAGTATATCATTCTGTTTGTAAGACATGGAAAATAATAGATGAGGAAGGGCTTAACATTCAGTCCTTGCAATCCAGATTGAAACTAAGGAGTCTCTCCTACTGGTTGGCCAAGAAAAAATTCCCTAGTCTTGTATTCACTGTTTTCTCCTTTCCAGGCCACTGAACCAAATCATCCTTGGTCCCAAAAAGCAAAATAAAAGCACAAATCTTTTCTTTTTAGATAATAAAGGGCATCATCGATTTGAACAGGAAAGATACAATTAATTAGATTCTAGTTATGAATTTTTCTCACAAAGAAGAGCTGGTAGCCATATGCCCATTTGGCTGCTCAAGGCAAATCCAGAATGCCATTGCAAAAGAATGAACAGGAAATAAGAATTGGATCTGAAGTGAGGGAGATTCAGAAAAATGAGTTCGTAGGATAGCTGTAGGTGTTGGTGCCCCTTGTGAGGTGGTGAGAAGCCAAAGATATGAGCACAGACTATCCACATACTGTCTAGTTCTAAATATACACTTAGCGAAATTGATTTCTATGACGCAATTCATTCAGCTAACATTTGGGAATCTATTATGTGTGCACCAGGTGCTACCAAAAATACAGGTATAACTAAAATCATTGTGTTATGTATGAAATGAAATGTTTAAGAATATGGCTTTTCAGGTCCCATCCCGACACTTGTTGACAGTGAGGTTTGCAGCCAGCAGGGCATGTCTGGCCTGTGTTTTAAAAAATCTCCCAGGTGCCTTTGGTGCACAGATGTCACTATACTTATATTTTCCAGCAAAGTCATTACACTTATATTATCCAGCCAAGTTTCACCTGCAGTTATTCCACTTATATCATCCATTAAAATTTCCTGCTGGTAATTATTGAAAGCTATATACACACATATGAATCGTATTCATGTTTCAAATCAGTTTCTAAGTTTTTCACAATAATATAAATTGGTCCTCATAAAGATTCAGATTATACACTTCAGTTTAGGCATTACTGTTTATTACTGCTTACATCTAAATTTATATCTAATATCTAACCTACTAGACTCAATGTTATTATAAATTAGGCACATTGACACAGCTACACCCACAAGACAAAAAAAAAAAAAAAAACAACTTTTGAACTTAAGTTTCACTGGACTATTGCTTATACATGGATTTCAAATCAATAAATCATTCTTATCTATATTAGGTTTTTTTTTTTTTTTTTTACAAGACATGTGAAGTCTGAAAGCTTCCATTGTTGGTGAAGTGCACAATGTAATCTGAAATGCTTAAAGGAAACATATAAGACTAAGTTTTAAAACATTAGCCAGGCACAGTGGTAGATGCCTGTAATCCCAGCTACTTGGGAGGCTGAGGCAGGAGAATCACTTGAACCCAGGAGTTGGAGGTTGTGGTGAACTGAGATCGTACAATTGGACTCCAGCATGGGCAACAAGAGCAAAACTCTGTCTCCAAAAAAAAAAAGGAGACTAAGTTTAATATTGTTCCCTGGCACATAGAGGTAAATAAAATGATTTAAATATAAATAAATAAATATATATATATGGCTCTTTGTCTCAAGTAGCTTAGTGTCTGGTGGAGAGAAGACTGATTTCCTGGCTGGGCGTGGTGGCTCACACATGTAATTCCAGCCCTTTGGGAGACCAAGGTGGACGGATTACCTGAGATCAAGAGTTCGAGACCAGCCTGGCCAACATTGTGAAACCTCATCTCTACTTAAAAAAAAAAAAAATTAGCTGGGCATGGTGGAAGGCACCTGTAATTCCAGCTACTCAGAAGGCTGAGGCAGGAGAATCGCTTGAACCCAGAAGGCAGAGGTTGCAGTGAGCTGAGAACGCACCATTGCAGTCCAGCCTGGGCAACAGGGCAAAAACTCCATCTCAAAAAACAAAATAGAGAGATGACCGATTTCCTCATGCACAAAAACAAAAACAGAAAAACAAAACAAAAAAACAGGCTTGGACTTTATAAGAAGCCTGTCGAGACTAAAAATCTATGATTCTATAATAATCTATACCTATATATTTCAATAGTGCATAGTAATCAAAATTTGGATTTATCTTCAGTTAAACTCTCTGTATTAATGCACTATACATGCACTATGAAACCACTACTACACTTGTGTTTCTGAATAAATCCATTGGCAAGTATTCACTGATTGACCACTGGGATCAAGAAGGAAAATAAGAAAGATATGAACTAACTGAGGTTAAAGGCCACAGACAAAAAATACAAAGCAGCATGTCATGGTAAGAACCATATGAAAAACATAGTTTACAGATGGGGAACCAGACGTAGCCACTATGGTCAATAAACACTCCTGGCAAAAATGGGGCAGGGATTTCACCTTGAAGCATGACAAATTAAAGAAATGGCACATGCTAAAGTTGAAGAAAACATATTCAAGCCATCCTTCATCATCCCCAGATCATTTTATGGAAAATACATTTAAAATCCAAAATGCATTAGATAATTCATATGATACATAGATCGATAAAGGTAAACTTTAAAAAAAAAAAAAAACTACTGGAAACTTCACAAATACAACATTTCAAGCTCTTTTATTCTATTTGTGTCCTCCAAATCTGTATTATCCTTTATATAAAGTAATATCACCCAAAGTTAAAGTAGCCTTTGCCATAATGGAAATACTATAGGAAAGCTAGTGCTTAACACCATGCTAATTCAAAAAAGCAAATGAGCTCTCCTCAGGTGTATGAGAAAAGTCTTCTGTGAACACTCTAGAACATTATAAAGCTGTTAGATGTGTCATGGAGCCTTAGGCTAATCCAGTGTTTTCCAAAGGAGAGTTTTTGGTCATCTTACACTCAATACCTAGGGTGCTTGCCAAAAATGCCAATATAGATTATCTCAAGCAGCAGCCCTGGAATCTGTGCTTTATCAGGCCAAGGTTTGAAACTACAGAGCTAAATCATCAATTCCCAAAGGAAACTATAGACAAGCAAAACATTTAAATGGCTTAAGGAGAATTTGACTTCTTTTGAATTCTACTTATAATACTTTTCCTTTTGCGGACTACACACAATCAAATCAGGCAAATCTAGCAAGAATCTACAGTAGAATTACCTAGCTGAATTGTGTAATACTTAGATATGCAAGCTGAGTACTACAGTGTAATACATCTTTCAGGATTTAACAAAACATTCAACTAAGCAGTAAGTCACCTGGGCTTACCAGCTATTGAATTTCTATGCACACTGGGGAAGGTCTGGACCTCAAATCCAATCCTTCCATTGAAGAGAACTCAAAGCAAACATTCTAGCACAACATTGAAAAACTGGAATGCATAAAGCATTTTGATCTATATTCTTAATCTTTCTTTACGAGAAAGTCTGAAAATGTCTCCTTTTTGAGACTTTTTGTTTCTTTCCTAATGAAGTCCTTCACCTGGATGATCCCCCTTATCAATTGTGCTTCTCTTTCTTTTTCTTATCATTTTGAATGAATTCTGGCGAGAGGACAAACAGGAACTTGTGAGGCAAGCTCCACAAAGGTAGTGCCAACTGAATTAGTTAGAAGTATAAATCACAAGGAAGCAAGAAAGTATTACTTAATCTGTTGGATTTGGGCATGTATTTTAGCACAGCATTCAAAGACCTTCATCTTGAACTCTATCAATCCAACATATGCTATCTTCCCTGTCCTACTGCGAACAGATATTGAGAGCATAAAGCAAGAAGTAGCATTATTTGGATGGAGTTAGGGATAGAATGAACAGCCATGATGCAAGTGTCCTGCAGTTGACCTGACTTAGGTGACCTGCTGGTGAGGCACAAATGGCCAGGGTCATGCATGCCCACTGGCCAGGTATTCTCAACAGAAATGGGGTATGACTCAGCCTTTGATGGGAGAGAAAGTGTGTAATAGGAAGATATCTCTGTTTCCAGATTTCCACCTGGAATTCTGCCTCTTTAAGAGCTCTGATCCCTTTGTAGTAAGTGTCCCCTGTGATTATTATCTGTCCCCTATTTCAGACTTGCTACTGTTGGGATCTCACTTGATTTCAATCATTTTTATTTTTATAGAATAAACTTTTTTATAAAATAAACTTTTTATTTTTATAAAAAAATCTTTCCCAGAGGTTGGATGGCTTAACTGTTAGAAACAAAAGCTCTGCCTGTAGTCTGATAGAAGCATGTTCAGTCCCATGACTTTGAGCAAGCCACTTACCTATGCCTTCACTGGCTTTAGTTTTTCCAACTGTAAAAGAAGGTTGACAATAATATGTGTCTGGACAAGGATTGCCGTGAAGAGTAAATGAAATAATGTCTAAAAGGCACATACTTGGCACAGAGTAGGCATTCTGTGCTACCCTATAGTTACTTAATCTGTTTGATTTTGTATTTTGGTTATTTTTGTATTTCAGCACAGCAAAGACCTTCCTCTTAAACTCAACCAATCCATCCTAAGCTATCTTCCCTTTCCTACTGAGAACAGATACTGAAGGCATAAAGAAAGCAGTACTATTATTTGGAGGAGTTAGGGATGATACAAACAAGCATGGTGCCTGTGTCCTGCAATTGATCTAGTCTAGGTGACCTACTGTACTATGACAAAAAAAGACTTAAGAAAGTCAGATAGATTTTTCTAAGCATTTTTTTGTTGTAGGGCATTTGTATCCTCTTACATATTTTTTCCCAAAGTCAGACAAACTTTGCTAAATCTTTCTGGGTTTTTGTAGGGCATTTTTATCCTTTTGTATATTTTCTGGTTTGTTTGTTTTGAGACGGAGTCTTGTTCTGTCACTCAGGCTAGAATGCAGTGGTGCAATCTTGGCTCACCACAACCTCCAACTTCCACGTTCAAGCAATTTTCCTGCCTCAGCCTCCCGAGCAGCTAGGATTACATGCTCCTGCCACCATGCACAGCTAATTTTTGTATTTTTAGTAGAGATTGGGTTTCACCATGTTGGCCAGGGTGGTATCAAACTCCTGACCTTAGGTGATCTGTCCTCCGCAGCCTCCCAAAGTGTTGGGATTACAAGCATGAGCCACTGCACCCAGCCTATATTTTCTGTTTTTTTTTTTTTCCACTTGACTTCATGTATTTCATTTTGATGACCCAAATGTTTCCATACATTTCCAGACATATCAGCCTTTGCATAACTACAATACCTTGCCACTCACAATCTCCCCCGGCTGCTTCTGGGGGTCTCAGAAAGCATGATGCCTATGCTCAGGAGCATATCTGATGATGTGCTTCTTCTGCCTGCTCACCACCTGCCTCCCCCTTGAGGATGCAACCTTTGCCACAGCATTTCCTGCTGCCTTTTGTAAGACCCAGTATGCCTTTCTCACACTCAAAGGTGCAGGACCCACAAGGTGCAGTTGGTGCAAGATCCCTTCAGGTCTCATTGTGCCAGAGAAATCACATCAGGTTCCACATTAAAGTTGCAAGAATAATGCCCTGTCCACACCGTAAGCTGGCAGTTGTCACCCAGACCCCAAGTAACACAGCTTAAAGGCTGAACCATGAGTTCTACTATAGAGCAAAGCAGCTACGTACCTATGACTGAATATTTTGCAATAACTCCCTGCTTCTGGCCTTATTCTTCTGCAGATTTTTCTCCAAAGAGCTGCCAATTTGGTTGTGTTAAAGCTTTAACCACGCTATGTCACTGTGCTTAAAACTCTCCACTAACTGCCTACCTCACTTGGAGTAGATATGTAAGTCCTCACAATGATCTACAAAGTCTTGCATGATCTGGCCCCTGCTACCTCTCTGATCTGGCTCTTAGTTCTCTCCCGTTCACTCCATATGAGCTCTGTAGCTTCCAGGCACAAACTTGCTCAGCTCCTATTTCAAGTCCTTGGCATTTGCTGCACCCCTGAATGTGGGGACCGGGAGAACACAGGGCAAATCATAAAAGGCCTTAATGCTTTGCTAATTGTCTGAAGTTTATTCTATAAATTTCATATAAGTAAACTGGGAATTACCTGTACCTAAGAGAACTGGCTTGCAATACAACCTAGTGGTCTGATGCAAATATTTTGGAGTCAAATAGAAATAGGGTCTCCAGATTTAGCAAATAAAATAGAGGACACTCAAAGTTGCATTTCAGATAAATAGTAAATGATTGTCTAATATAATCATGTCCCCAATATTCCATGGTATGTACCAAAAATGTTATTTAATCTGAAATTCAAATTCAACTGGGCTTCCTGTATTTTATCTGGCACCCCTACATAGAAATAAAATGGAATATTGGCCTTGAACAAACTATTTAACTTCTTTTAGTTGGCATGAAAGCAGAATAATAATATCCACATCATGGGGATTATGTAAGGAATTAAATAATATAATACATGGACTGCACTTAACAAAGTCACTGGCACAAAATAAACAAGTAAATTGCAGCTGTTTTTATTATCGCTATTATTATGATCATCTCATTTTGCCAGTGAAGCTTTCAATAAAACATTACATTTCTAGCAACATAATCTTCATATGGATCTTTGTATTTTTAAAAACCCTAGGGTATTCAAATTGTTAAAAAGCACTTCTTATTTGATAAGAATGATTTCAGGAAACAAATGCAATATTCTGAGAATTGTGATTTGATTTCAGCTTTTTAAATTTTTATTTAATAGCTCCCAGCATATTTAATTCAAAATAATTTATTTTTAATTCTATTCCCTTATGGCTTTTTTTTTTTTAATAAAGATAATACTAACAGTATCCTGTGATGATACAGGGCTTTTGTTTCGGTTTTTGCTATAGATTTGTTCTCTGGCTCATGTGATCTGGCCACGAATTTAGTAACAGATGGTTTTATGAAAACTGAGTATGTGAGAAGCCTTACATATCACATTTTATTTAGTCGCCCAAACACTTACTCATTAAACAACACACCAAAAAAAATTAATAAATAGTGGAAACTCAGTTATGTGCCAGATAATGTCGGCTCCTTAAGATTTAAAAAATAAGACCTACTGGTTTCTGGTTTCATAGAACTCTCACTGGGTAGAATAGAAGATGTTGCAACCAAAACAAATAAACAAAACAGTATGATAGGTAAAATTATCACCTAAGTCATGCAATCGGGTGTGGGAAGTGAGATGATATAGCAGACTTCACAATGTCTGTGTAGCATTCTAGCTGATTCTTGAGGAATGAAAAAATGTGTGCAAAGAAAACAAAGGATTAGATGGCATTCCACACAGAGAAAAGAGAGTATATACAAAAGAGAAAAGCGTGAAAGAATTGGGAAAGTTGCCAGTTTAGTTTGGTTAAAGCAGTGGAACTCAGAGGACGGCGCCACAACCAGCAGCATGATATCATGTGGAATGATCTTTGTTAGAAATGCTGATTCTCAGTCTCTAACCCAGAAACTGGATCAGAAACTCTGGGGTGGACTCCAGCCCTCTATGTTTTAACACTCATTCTAGGTGATTCTGGTGCCTACTGAAGTTTAAGAATGCTGAAGTACAACAGTAGGGTTTTCAAAACAAGGTGCACATGACATCACCAAGGATGCATCTTTTATAAACACAAATGACAGGGGCCACAAGCCATATCAATTAAATCAGAGTTTCAGAAGGTGAAGCCCAGAGCAAAAGTCCAAAGATGTTTTACTGTGCAGCCAAGGCTGAGAACCACTGGGATAGAGCACATGGTACATGAAGAAGGAATGGTAAATAGACACTTCACCAAAGAAGTAAACACATGAAAACTCACTCAAAATCATCAGTATTCAAGAAAGTACAAATTAAAACCACAATAAGGTAACACTGCACATTCTTGCTCAGACTGACCAAAATTGGCTGATATAATCAAATGCTAACAAGGAAGTGGAGCACTAGTGTGTCATTGCAATTAAACAAACAGAGGTTGCCTGAAGAGTAAGGGTGAGGGGCAGGGACTGACTTTCCTGAAATGTCATTCCATACCTGATCTTGGTGAACATCCACTTTTATTTCAATACTCAGTTTTATCTGGAAACCTTCCTGAAATTCCAAGTTAGTTAGGAGCATCCTCCACAACTCCCCCAAACCTCTATTAGGACACACTGTGTCGTGCCTTCAAGCATTTACATATGTTGTTCCCTCTGCGTGGAATAACCCATTCTACCTTTTATTTTATGTCTGGCAAAAATATCTCCTCTCTTAAACATCATCATTCCATGTCACCTGTTCCATAAATCTGTCCCTCAACAAGGACACATCCATTTGGGTTTGCTTCTTTCTTTAGGCCATGCTTTGTACTTAACTCCTCGTACTTAACTCACTGTATTGTAATTAATGACTTTCCTTCTTTCTGAATCACTGATTTGTAAATTTCTCAGAGCTTATTTTGTGTTTTTCTTCAGTGTGGTGTTTAGCATATGTTAATGTCCATAAATATTTGTTAAAGAAAGAGAGAGGAAAATGTCCTCAGATTACCTCAAACATATTATGAACATTTTTTTTTTTTTGTAGACAGTGGTTTACTTGGAGAGAGAGAGAGAGAAACAGGAGGAGAGAGAAAGAAACAGCTAACTCTCACACTGAGTGAGATAAAGAAAAGATGGAATCCAGGAGAGGAAAGACAGCTTCCACCCTGAGTGGAAGGGAATAGAGAGAGATGGAGATTAGGAGGGAAAGACAGGCTTCCACAAAGGGAGTGTTCGTGGAAGGGGTATTATGAGCATTTTTAAGTGTACTTTTATTGTCTGTCCTAATCAGATTGTGTTCTAAGTATTAATTTTGTATGCATCCGCTCTGTGATTTTGAGGATTATTATACAAAGCAAAGAAGCAAACAGTTTTCATTATAACTTAATCACTAGGTCAGTCAGGCAGCAGCCTGAGTCTTGAAGGCACTGAGGAGGAACAACAGAAGGAGGCTTAAAATCAACACATCAAAGTCAACACAGCAGTATTGACTCCGTTGTGTTGGTTTTCAGTGGTTCTGAAATACTGTCTCCCACGAGTGATAAAAATGCAAATTTGAAGTAACCTGAATTTAGTTAGCAGAGCTAGAATGCTGACTTATAAAACAAACCAGAAAATAAGCCTTCTTCTCACTCCTGATCTACAATTTTTAAAGCCAAAAGAAAAAAGTCACAAGTTCATAAGAAAGTAAATTTCAGAGGATTCAAAACTAAAGTGTGCTCAGATAATTAAGATAGATGCTTTGATTTCAACTGCGGCTATCAGGGCAGCTATCAGGCAATGTGATCATTTAAAAATAGGCTTTAGTTCTAAGGACTTTTGAGGTGTTAAGAGTATTGCAGTAGACACACAATTTTCAAACAGCCCCTAATGATGTTAAAAGTTGAATAATAAATCTGGAATATAGATCCAAACCAAATAAAATATTTTCACCATTTCTGAGTTTGTACACAAAGGGTAACACAGGTGGAAGAGAACAGAAAGACTCTGGAGTAATTTGGAAGTGAGAAGCAGCTTAAAAATAAGCTTTAAATATACAAAAATAGAAAAAAAATGTTACTTTTCTAAAAATGCTATAATGTGTTAGAGGAAAATGGAGCAATCTAAAGTCTTAATTCTGTCTAATTTCAAAAAGTCGATTATGAAAAAGGTTAGAAAAATAAAACAATTCTGCCAACAATTAGTTCAGCTATTGTGGAAGACAGTGTGGCATTTCTCAAGGATCTAGAAATAGAAATACCATTTGACCCAGCAATCCCATTACTGGGTATATACCCAAAGGATTATAAATCATTCTATTATAAAGACACATGCACATGTATATTTATTGTGGCATTGTTTGCAATAGCAAAGATTTGGAACCAACCCAAATGCCCGTCAATGATAGATTGGATAAAGAAAATGTGCCACATATACACCATGGAATATTATGCAGCTATAAAAAAGGGATGAATTCATGTCCTTTGCAGGGACATGGATGAAGCTGGAAACCATCATTCTCAGCAAACTGACACAAGTACAGAAAACCAAACACCGCCATGTTCTCACTCATAAGTGAGTGTTGAACAATGAGAACACATGGACACAGGAAGGGGAGCATCTTACACCAGTGCCTGTCAAGGGTCTGGGGAGGGTTAGCAGGAGGTGGGGGGATTGGGGAGGAATAGCATTAGGAGAAATACCTAATGTAGATGATGGGGGGATGGATGCAGCAAACCACCATGGCATGTGTGTACCTATGTAACATACCTGCATGCTCTGCACATATACCCCAGAACCTAAAGTACAATAAAAAAGAAAAAAGACCTCTCCCTATCAATATAGTAGGAAAAATTCTTTTAATTGCATAAGCAATAACAGATTTATAAGCATATAAGCTAGGAGTAAAGTGACCACAATGTTAGTGTCAAAGAAAAAATAGCAATGGATGAAACTAAACAGGCAACAGAGATTCAATTTAAGGCTTTCAACAGAGATCAAGCCTATTTTAATAAGAAAGAGTCACTGAACTCAGCACTGCTGAAACAGGCAGGAGAGTTTTTAAGCACTGGGGTGACTAGTGGAAAAGTACTGGAGGATGGTAGGGGAAGATTGGTCAGTATAATTAGGTCAACTGTGTTTGCTAATCGCTGCTTATCTAAGTTAGGTTCACACCTTCCACAGAGACTGAGAGATAGAGGCTGCTTCTTACTTGATTATTACAGTTCAAAGGAATGATTCCAAGTCCTTAAAAAAGATATTCCTGGATTTGTACAACTGGCAAGAAGCTAGGAGAAGGTGTATATCTCCAAGGGGCAGAGAGAAAACTTACAAATACAATTTTTCTAAAGTAAATGCTCTAAGAAAAGGGAGATCAGGGGCCTATAGTCAGAAAAAACTCAGTCTAAAGTTTTGTCAAGCCTCTTGGTTATCAAGACAAAATCTCCCAAATTTTATTCGGTCAAACAGAGGAAAAGACAATTACTTTCCCCAAGAGACCAAAAACTGTACCTCATGACGGTCTTAATAGCTCTTGAAAGATCTCGGAGCTAATTCATTTTTACATTTGTCAAGTAAAAAACAAATCTGGACTTACTAATGAGAGACTTATTTGGAAGAGTTATTGCAAGCAGGGAGAAGGGACTATTGCAATAGGGAGAATGCTTTGGCCATGAGATCTGCAAGCATCTCAAGTTCTAGGAAAAACGGGTTTTTCGTTTATGAGAGGAGCAAGCAAGATTAGAAAGAATCCAAGGTGAGGTGGGATGAAAGATGGGCATACTGTGTACATGTATCAGAGGATTTTTTTACCCTGAAGCTGGCATATTTCCAGAAGGGCCCTTAAAGAGGTGATGGATGTCGGCTCAGGCTGAGGATGGGCTGAAGTTCAGGGTCCTGGGAGAAGGACAGACTATTAACCAAAGTTTGAGTAATAAGCATTTTGTTCTCATTAACCAATGGAGACAAAATAGTTCAGTTATTCATGTATGAGGGCAAGAGTGGAAATTCGGAAGATCTGTGTTTGGCCTTACCATAGGTAAATAAGCAGGTGTAAGACTTATCTAAATCAACTAGAGAAGAGTGGTTCTTTGCAGTAAGTCATTTCCCAGAACAAAGGGTTTCTTAACTTTTTTTTTTTTTAATTGTGCTTTAGGTCCTTGAGCACATGTGCAGATCATGCAGGATTGTTGCATAGGTGCATACATGGCAATGTGGTTTGCTGCCTCCATCCTCCTGTCACCTATATCTGGCATTTCTCCCCATGTTATCCCTCCCCAACCTCCCCACCCCACACTGTCCCTCCCCTAGCTCCCACCAGCAGACCCCAGTATGTGATGCTCCCCTCCCTGTGTCCATGTGTTCTCATTGTTCAACACCCGCCTATGAGTGAGAACATGCGGTGTTTGATTTTCTGTTCTTGTGTCAGTTTGCTGAGAATGACAGTTTCCAGGTTCATCCATGTCCCTACAAAGGACACAAACTCATCAATTTTTATGAGGCTCACACAAAATTCAACATCATTACATATCCAGAGGTTATCTGACTCACAATATTGGAGATGTGTTAGGCCATTCTCACATTGCTATAAAGAAGTACCTGAGACTGGGTAATTTATAAAGGAAAGAGCTATAATTGGCTCACAGTTCTGCAGGCTGTAGAGGGAGAATGATGCTGGCATCTCCTCAGCCTCTGAGGAGGCCTCAGGAAGTATAATAATGGCAGAAAATGAAGCGGAAGTAGGCAGGTCACATGGCCAGGGCAGGAGGGGGAGAGAGAGCTAGGTGCCACACACTTATAGACAGATCTCATGAGAAGTCACTCACCATTGTGAGAACAGCACCAAGAGATAGTGATAAACCATTCATGAGAAATCCAGCCCCGTGATCCAATTATCTTCCACCAAATCCCAGCTCCATTACTGGGGATTACAATTCAACAATTCAACTGGGGCAATGAACACATATTCAAACTATATCATGTATCTACACTGTAAACATTGGAGAACGGGCTGAATCTTTAATAACATTTATTTTGATGTCAAAGGTAAGAGGAAGGACACAGATTCATCAGGCCTCCAAATATACACTCTAAGAACGAGGAAAAGGGAAGTCAGAGTCTTTGCCTTTTATAATGGAGACAGCTGTTTCCATTTACCCTTACAAAGTACAGATACACATTTATCAATTCGGTTATTTGGGTTATTTGGGCTTTAGGGCTTATGTGGGTTTCAGGTTCGGATGGACAAGCCTTTTAATGTATATCATATTTTAGGCAAATCACTGAGTCTCTGAGGTTCACTTCCATATCTGTTAAAGGAAGATTTGGGGAATTATTGAAAAGATTAAATGGGATCATGTTTATGAAAATCCCCGGCGTGGGATTTTATATGGCAAACTTAACGTTTTCCTCAAATAACGAAATTTAGTGGACATGCCAATTATAGGTAGTTTTAGTAACTTTGAAAGAAAAAAAAAAAATGATTTGGTGGCCAGGCATGGTGGCTCATGCCTGTAATCCAACACTTTGGGAATCCAGAGTGGGAGGATCACCTGAACCTAGGAGTTTGAGACCAGCCTGGGCAACATAGCGAGACTCTGTTTCTATTTTTTTTTAATGATTTGGTTATGGTATTTATGCATACCTCTTATAACTTTTATTGTCTTAAAAGTCCAGAATATTTTATTACCAATCTTGTCTCTCACATCAAGACACTCTATTGGGCTGGGATATAGTGTAACACCAAATTTGAAATTACTGAGAAAAGTTACAGTGATTTCAAATTTGGAGGAAGTTATTTTCGTTTCTGTGGAGATACTAAGAAGAAAAACTAGTCAAGATAAATAAGATAATTATGTATCATCTGTTTTAAGGGGAAGGGCTTGTCATTATTTAGCCATACATATCTGACCACAAATTCTAGATCTTTGTATTTTGGTTTTTTGAGTCCCACCCCATCTCCAACCCTAATCCTCACCCTTTGATACCTTGGTCTCATATCACTGCCCTGAACACAGAGAGACAGACTAGACCACTTACAGGCAGGCGGCTGAACACACATACATATCAGGGAGTTCTATGGCATAGAAGTGGCATCTTCTGCCTGCCCAGGAGACAACTCCCACTGTTCTATGAATATGAGTAAGACACTGTATACCAATATCAGTAACATAGGGTTCTTAAATAGCTTTGCACAGTTTGCCAAGAATGCCTCTTTTTGTACCAGATGGGCAAAACCTACATTATAGTTCTATGATGTCAAGCCAAATTTATTAAATCAATAAACTCTTCTAAGATTCTGGAAGACAAACAAGTCTTTCTCTTCTTGTAAATTATTCCCAAATTCCAAAGGGCAAAAGCTATTGGAAAAATGATCTTAGTGACATTAAGAGTTTTATGCAACAGAATAATAATTAGTCTAGATATGTGTTTTGCCCTTAATGCCATTTTTATTCAGTCAGCCAGCAAATACTTATTAAATGATTACTGTACTCAGGCACCATTCTAAAAGCTGAGTAAAAGAAAGTGAATAAGAAAGAAAAAAACATCTTTTGGGGAGAAAGGGTTG
This sequence comes from Sapajus apella, assembly GCF_009761245.1. NCBI lineage: Eukaryota > Metazoa > Chordata > Mammalia > Primates > Cebidae > Sapajus > Sapajus apella. The sequence continues at coordinate 15,045,542 of NW_022436943.1, read as the reverse complement.
CGTACAGACTGCTTCATTCTCAAATTGAAGATTACATTCTAAAACATATCAAAGATTCACATTCTAAAATATATTATTCAACCTGAACGTATTCTATAAAACTAATAGAGTATGACTGGAGTATTAAATTCATTTCCACTTCAGTGTCCATTGTTAAGCTTCATTGTTATTTAAATTCAGACTTGTCCATTAAAAGGTCTATTTGTAATTCACTGAAAAAAAATAATGATATGATTTTATAAATAGAGGACTTAAGAGAAGATAGAAATAGGAGCACAAGGTAAATTTTGTTAACTATCATTAATTGACCTATGCTTTCTAAATTTCTAGATTTAAGGAAACTAGTATTAAAACGATGATTTTTAATGCTAATATTTACACATTTTTTTGTAAGAAGTAAAATGTAATTTGAGAAAATAATGTAAACATAAGAGAATCAAAAGAATTTTATTTCTATAAGAAAATAGTTCCAAATATGTGAACACATGCTTATGAGTATGCTTAACCAAACATATTACCTGTGTTCAAAAATACTTACATTTTCTGTTAGCCACTCATGAGAAAGAAATAATTCATTGGTTGTCCAGTGGTTGTAGATTTGCTTCATCTGACTTTTAAAGCATTGTTTTAAGTAGAATGACCTCCAGTTTATGGGAAAATTTAAAGAGTCTACAAACTGCATTAGTTAAAAGTAATTTTAAAACATGGTATTGTAACCATGGAAATATCATTTAGACTCATAAAATTTTAACTACACTTTTGTTATATTCCCTTTCTGGTTTCTAACATTGCCTCTGTTCACTATGGCATGTTACAAGTATATTCCACCCAATTTTCTTATGACTTAACTGTTTAGTTTTCAAATGGGAGAACTGTCTGCCAGTGAAGACTCTAGAGACTGAACAGAACACTTAACATGAGATCTACCCTCTTTAAACATTTTAAGTGTGCAATATAGTATTGTTGACTATGCAGTGTTGTACAGCAGATATCTAGACTTTACTCATCTTGCTTAACTGAAACTTTATGCCCACTGATTGGCAACACCTTCATTTCACTCTGCCCCCAGTAACTACCTTTTCACTCTATGATTCTACAAATTTGACTATTTTAGATATTTCATACAAGTGGAATCATGCAGTATTTGTCTTACTGTCACTCAGCATAATCTCCTCAAGATTCATCCATGTTGTTGCACATTACAGATTTTCTTTTTTAGCTGCGTAATATTCCCTTGAATGTATATACAACATTTTTAAAAGTCTACCTGTCAGTGGACATTTAGGTTATTTCCACATCTTGGTGATTCTGAATAGTGCTGCAATGAGTGTAAGAGTGCAGATAACTCTTTGAGATCCTAATTTCAATTTACTTAGATAACACACAGTAGTGGGATTGCTGGGTCATCTGACAGTTCTCTTTTTATTTGGGGAGAGGGAGACTACCATACTGTTTTCCAGAGTGGCTGCATTATGTTGCATCCCCACCAAATAGTGTATAATTCTGTTGCAATTCTCCACTTACCTTTGTATTCTAAGAATACACGTAAAAGTAACACTCTTTGTCCTATTAAACAATGAATTTTTGGATTCCTGACACAACAATGGTCTGTGCCTTGAATTTTCTGGCCCTACCATTATATGAATATTTTTATTTATTTTTGAGACAGAGTCTCGCTCTATCACCCAGGCTGGAGTGCAGTGACACAGTCGGCTCACTGCAACCTCCACCTCCTAGGTTCAAGCAATTTTGAATAGTATTTTTTTTAATTATCATTTATTTCTTCCATATCTACATGATGGTAGTATTCCTGTTTCCTACAATCTATGACACTGGAACCTTTAGTTATGTTTTTTTTTAAATTCTAAACCAAAAATGTTTTGAATGTGTGAAATATTCTACACAGAAATACCAGAAGCTGTTTATTTCTTAGAAACATCCAGCAATTCATTTAAGTAAAGTATTAGATAAAGTCTATACAGATTACACAAGCAAATTCCCCCACATTGCATTTATCAGCTAGATTAATAGACTTTTCTGGGAAAAGGTAGTTAATTGCAAATGCTGACCTCTCACTGCCTTTTCCAGAGGTGGTTGAACTTTTATAGCCTAAGCATTTTATCTGCCAAATAGCTAGCAATTCTTTTTCAAGTTTCTTTTTAATACTCCAAATACAAATATAATTGATTCATTTCCCAGTGTTTCACAGGCCCAGGACTACCGATTTTTTTCCAGCTATTTTTTAAAATATTGAGTATGGTGAACTGTAAAAACTCTAAAAACAGAATAAAAATAAATGAATAGATAAAAGACAATGTTCATTTTATAAGTACCAGGGCAAGAAATCTGTCCTTGAACAAGCTAAGAAAGTCATTAACAACAATATTTCTGATGGAAACTAATGGTATACCTGCTCGAGTTACACTGACTCTAATAATCTGTGACAAAAGAAATGGGAATAGGTATGAACACATTTCATTAAACCAGAAATTGAAAGAAAAGAAAGTGGGGCACTTTTCTTCCCCAGTTTTTTTCATAGCTCACCAGACAAAATCACAGTGGAAAAGAGATTTATTACCTAAATGGTGCTGACCTTTTACAGTTCTTGCCTTATATTCTAGAAGTTAATTTATTTAAAAAAAAAAAAAATTCATGGAATGGCACAAAGTTTTTATCTGGGTAGCATTCAAGTTGCAAAGAGGCATTGTCTAGCTCAGCCCCTTGCACGGTGCATCTTTGTCACCAGCCAGGACTGTGCCCAGCTGGTTCTCCACACATTAACTCTCTCACCAGCACAACCACGCTGCACTATCAGCCTTGCCCTGCCTAAGGATCTTCCCTTCTAAACCTTCGCTGTCTTTAGAATGTCTTTGAATGTGGAAAATCACAAGCTCCAGGGTAGCCTGCTCCCGGATAGCCTGAGATGAAATGAAAGTTCAGGCCTTCAGAAACCTGATAAGAATTCTTTTCAACTGGAACCTGATAAGTATCCCAGAAACCTTATGCATATTTGATATTTTCTTTCTTGCCAGGTTTTTAGGAATATGTTTTAATATTAAGTAATGTTTCTTAAAAGTAAACCTTCCTAGCCTGTGGCCTACTGGAAATAACACCTATCCTGCCATTTAAAGCTGTGGGAACGGAACAAGTTCTGGAATCATTTTGGGCCTTTGTTGTTTCAAAAATGTGGAGAACAACTTATCTTTAAAAAGGCAGAAATCTGAGAAAATAAGATATAATGTTCACACACAGAGAAACAGTGAGAAACTGAGAGGATTTTTATTTTATTCCAAGTCAAGGAGAAACAGGGAAAGAAAACAATACTGTTTCAATTTTCACCACCTTCCAGGAACAATGCTGAGTTTTTTATATATGTCATTTCATTATTGCCTAAAATAACTTTTTGGAGTAGCTATTTTACAAATAACTGATTTTAGAAATGTTAAGTAACTTTCCCAAGCTCACACTGCTCATAAGGGTCAGAATCAACCTTCAGTCAGGATCTGTAAGATTCCAACACCCTTAGATATTTTCATTGTATTAGGGTTTCACAAATTTTATTAACAAACACTTTTGGTTTCACAAGCCCTTTTGGTTTGTGCCAAATCTATGTATGATTGGTACTATTTTTTACTTATTTTATTAAATTTCCTTACCTCATTATTTGCTTAAAATAAATCTATCTTAAACTTCAGTTCACTCTAATAAATGAAAAACCAAGTTTCTCTTTTTAGAAGTAGGAGATATATTTAAAATAAATATAATGAAAACACAAAACTTAAAATTGTTTTGGTATTTGTGTATGGCCAAAAAATCCTGTGTTCCTGATCTCCTCTCCTCTCTTCTCTCTTTCTCTCTCATTGTCTCTTCCATTAAAAAGAATAGACAGTATTAGAGAAATGTTAAGGCTGACACAAACATAAACTTTCTTGTTAATGCAATCCGAAGAACTAGAAGAGCAGTGTTCTCACTCCGTGAGTCCATGTTTATAGTTCATGGTATACTGACAAATTATAATTGCATATATTTAAGGGGTACAAAGTGATGTTATGCTGTATGTATACATATGTAAAATTATTAAATCAAGCTAATTAACATATCACAAGTACTTATCAATTTTGTGATGAGAACACTTGAAATTTACTATCTTAGCAATTTTGAAATATACACTGCACTGTAACTATAGTCACCATGCTGTGCAATAGATCTCGAAAAATTTACTCCTCTCACTGAAACTTTGTACTCTTTGACGAATATCTCCACATTTTCCTCACCTCCCAGCTTCTGGTAGCCACCATTCTACTCTCTGCTTCCTACTACTGCTTTAGATTCCACATACAATATAAGTGAGAACATGCAGTACTTGTCTTTCTGTGCCTGATTTATTTCATTTAACATAATGTCCTCCAGGTTTATCCATGGTGTTATAAAAGCCAGTCTTTCCTTCTTTTCTTAAGACTGAATAGTATTCCATTGTGTATACATGCCACATTTTATTTATCCATTCATCTGTTGTTAGACACTCAGGTGGATGCTACAGCTTGACTATGGTGAATAACGCCACAATAAATATGAGAGTGTGGATATACTCTCACTATGAGTCAATGTTTTTAATGACTCTTCCATGTAACAATATCTTGTGCAGTACTAGCAGTTTGTGCACCACCACTCCACCATCCCCAAACTCCCAGGAAATACAGAACTCAGTCCTGCTGATCTGCACTTCATACCTGACAAGATGATGCCTCTGAATGATATTCTGACTGATGTCACCATCCAGCAGTCTTTTTTATTTTTTGCACAATTTTCTACTTGAAGTTGGAATAAACTCGGCACGCAGATTGACTTGTTAGTTCATATTGGAAAAGTACTTCAAATTTTATAGAGTTTGACATCTCAGAATTGTTAAAAGTGAGACAGCATTTTCATGCCATGTAATCCAAATCCCTCAGGACCTCAGCAGGCAGATGGCGCACTGGGTCACTAGCCACTGCTGACAACGGGATGCCCTCACCTGGGCTCTGTCTGTGATATGCCAAATGATTTCCATCAAAATAGGATATTGCCTCTCAGATGTCCTCATTTTTAACAAGGAAAATTTATGACACACACAATGAAAAGAACACTTAAAGTCATCAATATTTTATACACGTTTGTTTCTATAGAGCAAGCTGATTGTCCATAGAGAAGCTGCCAGGCTAGTGCCCAAATGTTCCTGAGGTAGTTCAATAAATATCTCTTTACAAGCCTTTTATTGACTTTCAAAGGATGTAAGGTCTCAACATTCCTAATACCTATTAATACAAATATCTATTAATACAAAACACAAATTTAGTCCAAAGGGAATAGGAAGAAATTGCACAAAAATACTGAAATATATGCGAATAATTTTCCATAAACATTCTCTTTATATAACAGAGAAGTAGGTGAGCATTAGCTGCTAAATATAATAGTATTACTATTTGGGAAACAGTGATGTTGAGAGCTTAGGCATGATCTAAATTGCTCTAAATAGGAGGGAGTGTATGACACACAATGGTAAGAAATAAAGGTTGTGTGAACAAGCCACTGGATTAATTACAGCCAAATATGAAGACTTGTGTGACTTGAGCAAATGACTTACCTCTCTGTGCCTCAGCTTTTTAATCTATGAGTATAATAAGAGCACCTCCCTCATGTTGATAGCATGAATATTAAATGGAATAAAATATTTAAAGTACTTAAAAGGAGGCTTGACACATGGTAAGCCCTCAGTACATGTAAGTTTTTAACTAAGTAAATTAAGCCTCAAAGTTTTACTTCCAAGGAAAAGGCAGTGACAAAACTATTTTAAAAACCCAGGTATATTAAGGAGAAAATTTCAGTTTGGTGTTCTCTATCAGTCAACTAACAGATCCTCATCTCCCACTTCAACCGCGAATCAGACACTCACACTTTGTTTCAAACAGTAACTAATTAGATTTTAAAAACAGAATGATATACAGAAAAGGAGGCACAGAGCAAGAGGCTGTGTCAGAGTACAGAGGCACCCAGGATATGCAAGATGTGACATGCCCCTTTAGCACACCTACACAATGCCTTGGATCAAGAGAAAAACATTTTTCATGACACTTGCTATTACAATCAAACATGAATCAAGATGGTATATGAAGTTCCATATGTAAATTCTGAACATGGCATAGCTCTATTTGTACTGCGACAGTAGAAGAATGAGAAATTATTTTCGAAATAAAAACTGGAAATAAAAAGATGTCAGAGAAAGATCTACTTCTACTCTGTTAGTGATGCTGTCAAAGTCTTGGGCTGTAAGATGTTAAATGCTTAAAATAAGTGATCTGTTATCAACAGGGGTGCCTAAAACACAGTCACATAAACATTTCGTAATTATGCTGATAGGTATCATATGTTATGACATCTAAATGAAACAGCTTTCAAATCTCAAAACAAAAAATCTGTTACCATCAATGATGATGTGAAGGATTTAGAAGTTTATGAAGTAAAAATATATATGAGATAAATATGAATTCTACATAAAAATTAATTGCATCTAAAAATAACCTGAAAAAGTTCTTTATCCAATCATGTGCATAGCTTCTTACCTCAGTATTTTGATTGCACCTCAGTCCTCTGAAACTCACCTATGTGCCAGAGAATCAATCTTTGTTCCTGTAAAATATAAAATATCATCTGTTTTTCAAAATCATTCTTAACCTTTGCTATAGGAAAAGTAGTATTACTAATAGATTTAAGTCACTTGAAATTTTATGATATTTATATGAAAACTAATAACTGTGAGACAAGGCCCAATTATTCTAAAACTACCCAGAATTTTGAATGATTTCAAAATTTAAGATACATTTCATTTTCTGATATTCGAGGGCATGTTTGATCTCCATTATTTACTGATAGTAAGCAACAAATAGATTTTTCTTTGAGTTGTTTCTATCAACTTAAAGAGAGTATCTCTGAAAGTATCAATATATTCGATTGAAAAAGTTTACCCAAAAAGGATAATATCAGCAAGATGGCAGCATAGGAAGTCCGAGGCTTAATTCCCTTCTCTCCCCAACAGAAAGTTCAACTAGCAACTATCCATGGACTAGAACATGCTTTTAAAAGGTTCAGCCATATCCTTAATTTTTTATTCCTATGCAAGATATGGTATTTTTTTCTATATAAAGTAATAAGACTGGTTATTTGTTTTGATAACCCAAACAGGTTCAATCCATGAGTCAATCACATTAAAATATTCAATGGTTATTAGCTATTATTAATACTTTATAAGTATGCAGCTATTAATAGTGTTGTAAGAAGGTCTGATGAAAAATACACTGATTTGTTCTATTATATTCTCACAACACAGAACACTTCTATGACAAATGTGTTGGCAGAGGGGTTTCCCCCTACAGCAAGCTATTCTCCAGTGGACACCAACTGGGTGTTTGATAGTCAATTCAGTTCACAGTAACTATCTGGAGATAGCATCTGAACCCACAGGTTAAGGACTTGGTCCCACAAGGCTACTTTTCCCACTCCCCCATTTCATATACCAATGCAAGTCCCAGCTTTTTACCTGTGCTATGTCCTACCGCCTGTAAATCAAGGTTCCCAGGTACCCCCTCCTCCTGATCAATGGTTTGCTAGGATGGCTCACAGAACTCAGGGAAACACTTGACTTACATTTACTAGTTTATTACATAAAAAAAACATTATAAACAATACAGATGAACAGCCAGATAAAGAGGTACACAAGGTGAGGTCTGGAAGGGTTTTGAGCACAGGAGCTTCTGTTCCAGTGAAGTTGGTGTGTGCCCTCCTCCTGGCATGTGGATATTTTCACCAAGTGAGAAGCTCATCAAATTTCATGTTCAAGAGTTTTTATGGCACTTAAGTTCCAGCACCCCTCATTTTCCTCAAGGTCAGTATGTGGGGCTAAAAGTTCAAACCCTCGAATCACTCGGTCTTTCTGGTAACCAACTCCATCTTGAGACTATTTAGGGGCCTTACCCTAAGTCACCTCATCATCATAAACTCAAGTGAGGCTTGTTATGAATAACAAAAGACACTGCCATCACTTAAGAAATTACAACGTTCCAGAAGCTCTGTACAAAAAACAAATATTATAATGAAAGATGTTCCTATCACCCTTATCACTCAACAAATTATAAGGGACTTAGGAGCTCTGTGTTAGGATCCAGACACTAAGACCAAAAATATAGATTTCTTACTACATAGAAGAAAAAACAGAAATTTAATTCCAAAAAAGCATGTTCATCACCCCCTTAAAAAAGTCAATAATGTTTATTTAAAGTTTATTAAAGTTATGTGCACATATGCAAGTAAATAGTTGCAATTCTTCTTTGTGACCCAGAAGGTAATTTAACTGCTTTTTCACTTGCTGATATTGTTAGCAGAAGAGGATCTCCAAACAGTGCTATAGATGCTTGCCCCCGTTGGCTTCCTAACATGCATTTGCCAAAACTCTGCTAATCAAAATACAGTTCCCAGTGCCCAAAGTTAAGCCAAAAGTAACTCCCACCAAGGACCCATGTTTTTAGAGGAAGGTTTGTTGGGAGCATGTCATTGCCAACCTTCACACAAAGGGCATCAATATTCTGTCATGTTTATTTCAGATCATGTATTTATTTAATATGACCCTCAGGTAAGTACAGAAAAATGTGATTCTGTCCTGGATTTATCTTATCACCTTCAGTAAGACCCTGGTCAGGTAACTTTCTTTGTGTCTCAGGATTCTCTTATTTGTGACATACAGTATAAATAATTGAGTTTTAATAGGTACAGTGTAGACCCAGGATATATTATGGATATGCTAAGCAACATCATACACTGTTTGCTCAGCAAGTAATGCCAGGAATAGATGATACAACAGAAAGCAAGGCAAACACAGCACCTTTCCTCTTTATCAAACTACAGTCTAGTGATCATGAGTCTTGTGGATTACCCAGGTCAAATCCCAATGAACAGATGATATTAGAGCACTGTGTTCAGGTCCACAAAGTGCGGCTTATTAGAGGGATCTGATCATAAAGGAAAAAGCTCTTCCAATAAAGTTTGTTTTCTAATTTGGGAACAGATTTGTTCACAGAAATCTAAGTGAGAACTCAACTTTTGCTGAATTATTTCAACAATTTATTGAATAAATATGCTCCGAAGTTTTATTTAACTTGATCTATACTATGATAATCACATAACTGATTTTCTAAATTCTATATTCTCATATAATGAATAAAGGAAAACATAGGTAAGTGAGTTGGTATCCAAAATCTATTTCAGAAAGTTACCTGCAGAGATATGTCATGATCATTCATAAGACAGATTAAACCCAATTTCCAATTCCTTCTACATCTGTTATAATTCTGGAAATTCCTTTATAAATATGATAATAGAAGGTACTACAAGACTCTGAAATTCTGAATTATCCAGTATTCTATTATATCCAGCATAATTTGAGTGTTAAAAGTGTTTTGGTAGTATTACAAAGCTTTAAGACTTAAGTGGTTTTTTTATAACTATGTTTCCCAAATATACTGATTTTTTAAAGTGTTTATTTATAGGATAATAGCATATTTTTTCACCATATTATTTTATTTACTGTCAGATTAATTTTATGCAATTTTAAAAGTCATTTTATTATATTCTAATCTTTGAATGTACATACAGTAAATTTAATTAAGTGAAAATTGTTAAATAACCATGACAGCCTTTCCCCCAGCTATTCAGAATAGTTATGAATTAACTATACATTTTCAAAGAGATTTTAAAATTGTATCGGTAAAGCAATCAATTCCAAATCACATTTTTCTGTTGGATATAAAATTACTTTTAAAATATTTCTGTCAGCCGTGGTGGCTTACACCTGTAATCCCAGCACTTTGGGAGGCCAAGGCAGGAGAATCAGGAGTTCACTAGATCAAGATCAGCCTGGCCAATATGATGAAACCCTGTCTCTAATAAAAATACAAAAATTAGCCGATTATGGTGGCACCCACCTGTAGTCCCAGCTTCTCAGGAGGCTGAGGCAGAATTGCTTGAACCTGAAAGGCAGAAGTTGTAGTGAGCCTAGATTGTACCTCAGCACCCTAGTCTGGGTGACAGAGTGAGACTCCATGTCCAAAAAAAAAAAAAAAAATTCTACTTATGGTGCTAAAACTAATCCCATAAGGAACTGCAGAAAGCAGTCAAATATGTGAAATTTCAAAGTTCATAATAATTTTACCATAATCAGCACTTGGCTTTTTACTCTGGAATTAACTTAGGCAATTTCGAGTACTATTATCATTATCATTTCCAGCATTGGAAGTAAATAATGGTTTTTAGACACTATATAATTCGTATGAAAAATCAAAAATCGATGCATGATCAAACATAAATTATGTGCCTATTAAAACTATTATAATTTATCAATTCAACTAGTTAAATATGATTGTCAGTGGTCCCAAAACACTCAAAATACAATCATCATTATCTTCAGAAAGTATCAGAGTACAGTTTGGAATAAAATAAGAGAAATGTTAATGTATGTGTAACAGAACATCCAAACAATGTAATTAAATTTTGTGAATATTAAATTTTTATACATTTTAAATAAAATTATGTAATTCACACTCAGTAATTTTACTACAAAGTTAATTGTTCTTTTTACTTAATCAAAGTTGTTTTACAACATGACAGTTTTTAAACAAATGCCTAAAGTAAGCTTTTAATTAAAATGATTTTAATTAGTTCAAAACAGAACTTTAAAAAATGTGGCACATATACACCATGGAATACTAAGCAGCCATAAAAAATGATGAGTTCGTGTCCTTTGTAGGGACTTAGACGAATCTGGAAACCATCATTCTCAGCAAACTGACACAAGAACAGAAAACCAAACAGTGCATGTTCTCACTCATAGACAGGTACTGAACAATGAGAATACATGGACCCAGGGAGAGGAGCATCACACACTGGGGGCAGTTGGGGAGGGCTAGGGGAAGAACAGCGGGGGGTGGGAAGGGTGGGGAGGGATAACATGGGGAGAAATGCCGGATATAGTATGCACCTATGCAACAACCCTGCATGACCTGTACATGTACTCCAGAACCTAAAGTTAAAAAAAAAAAAAAATTAGGCAGAACTACTACAAATGAGGGAAAAGCAGGTAGAAGTTCATGGGAAAACCCTAATATGTTCCCACTAATTCCATCCCTTATCTCCTACTTATCATGAAGGCATGTATTTTCACATCCTGGTAAAGATCATCCGTGCTATAATTAGTGGTGTGCCCAGGCTGCCTCACTACAACGCTTATTCCCACAATTGGTCAGAACAGAATATGAGAGAAAGCTCTACTCTGGGCTGGGAGGCAAAACATTCATTCTCTGATCCAAGAACTAATAATCAGAGGATGATTCTTGCCCAAGAACCTACCTTCACAGATTTATAACAGAAATCAAATGAAAATACAGTAACTTAAATTCTATGATACTATAGAAAATGGATGATTTTCCTAGCCTTTTTATCTTTCGTTTCTTTATGAAATAACAAAACCCACTGATTTGGGTATTTGTGATGCACTATGATTAAAAAGAAAAAAAAAAAGACCCTGTTGTTTCTTGATTGTATTTATTTCATTACTGTTGTGAGCCAGACGGAAAATTGGATAAAGACATGAGAATTATTGGGCAGAACAATGGGTTTGAGTTATAAAACTGAACAGTTAGAAGGGGCAGGAAAATAAGGAAAGAAAAGGTAGAATGCAGACAGGAAAAAAAGCAGTGAGCATGTTCAGAAGGCAGTTTGCCAGTGGAGTCACAACTTACCAAGAATCACTATAGACAATGTCAAGGGTTAACCCAATTTAAATAAGCTTAGCAGTATTCAGGAGAACTAAAGCAGAAGAACTTCACTTTTCTGCAAGCAAATGGGGCCCAAAAAATAACTATCCAAGCTAATAAGTTAATCAGCTAGACTCCCAGGGATGCTGACAGAAAACGGGAGACTCCCGAGACAACAGACTTTGCTACATGGCAAAAGCAGTAGGTATGTTAGGATAGTCGCACTGGTTCCCTGGTCCCTAAGACCCAAGATTGAGATAGAGGGCCCAGCAGAGGCTGCGTGCACAGAGCAGTACATCACAGGACAGCGGCCTTGCGTCTGGCGAACCCAGTTTTCTAGCAAGTGGTAATCAACACTGTTCTTTGTCCTGAAGAAAATGTCAGAACTCTATGGTGCATTCATGGGATGAGTTACTTCCCAGAATTGCCAGAGAAAGAAATAATACTGACAAGTAGCTGTGGAAACAGAACAGAGTGAGCCTTGGTACTGAATGTGCTGAGAGTACTGATGTGCCATCTCTGCAATAGGAATGTATCTGTCATCACAGGCTAGGTTCACTACCAGGACCTGGACACCTCCTGTGGACAGTTCTTGAATGGGCAAAACCAAGTGGCCCTCCAAAACTTTCTTGCTTTTCTGTACTTTCAGTGCCAAAGAAGTCACTTTCAGGTGAACCCATTCTTTTTTTGGCTGACTTAATAAGCTTCAGTTAGGTTCTAATCAATTATCAAAACCTGGAAACCTTCTACCTCTCTTAAGTGGCATTGCATAGTCTCTGCCATGATCATCTATTTTTTTAATTTTTAGTGGGTACATGTATAGGTGTATATCTTATGATGTATATGGGATATTTTGATATAGATATGCAATGTGTAATCATCACATTATGGTAAATAGGGTATCCATCACCTCAAGCATTTATCCTTTGTGTTAAAAACAATTATACTCTTATTTTAAAATTTGCTATAGTCACCCTGTTGTGCAATTACACATTAGATGTTACTCATCTAGGCCTTGATATTAAAGTTAAAATCTCAGATGATTCTCCCCTGTGTTTTCTGACTCACCCTCCTACACCCCAAATGGCCATCAACTCAGGAATAGAGATTATTCAGCCTCCAAGAACTATTTAATGAAATAGTTTCCTCCATTGGTAGTTATTCCGGTAAGTTACCACTCATTTTGGTTTTCATTCCATTACGGTTTTTTGATATGATTATTTTAGCCTAAAAGTGTAATATAATTTGGTTCCTAAAGGTTTATTAAGAGAAGGCAAGTTTTAACTTATGATGAACAGTAGGTGCTAGGAATTAGTTGTTACTTAAAAAATTTGAATTGAATTGTATCTCATTTATAACGAGGGATTTGTGAGAGCTAAATATATTCACGTTGTAAAAAGTGAATGGCTGGGCAATTACTCAAGAAACATGACCCATAGTGGCAACAAGTATATTCCTGTTCATAAGACTTTGCTTTTCTATAAAATGTTGTGTGACCTGTCTTATCTACAGTTTCCTTCACCTTTTTTTCTCTTACATATGGTCCCTAAAAATATGGATTATCTAAATTTCTCTAATTTCTTATTAGTTATAAATCTGAATTAGAACAAAAATAACAAACATTTCTGCTACTGAAGAAGTGATAAGGCTTATTTAAAAGTATGATTTTTTGGGCAGAGCCGTAAATAAGGTGGATTCTTTCTATGTATTGCTGTACTATTTTATTTTAAATATATGAATGCATAAAGTTTAAAATTAAATGTGCCTTCCATATAAGTTAATACTATCCATTTCATCTGTGTCAAGTAGAAGTAATTGCTTGGCTCAATACAATCCAGTCCATCCGAGTAGCTCTCTTTTGTTGTTTTTTTCAGAAATGGGAGAGATTGAGAGTTTAAAAAGCATTCATCATCAGGAGAATTTGTTTTAAGAGCTTCCAAGCTCCCCAACAGCCACTAGATAAATTACCCACTATTCAGAGAAGGAGAGCACAATTGGTTTTACATTATACTAAACCAATCACCTTCATAAGTGACTATGTTTCTTGAGAAAAAAAGCAATCTGAATGTCATAGTTTGTCCTCTTTCTCCCAGGCTTTACAGCCAAAAGCAAGCCTTTTCTTAGACTAGAAGTTCTACGGAAAGCTTTGTGAATATGTTTTGCCATTGCTTTTAGATAAGGAGAAATATATTCATGACTTGTAATGATATGGTTAATAATGCCTGCTTCACAATACAAAGTTAATGAGGCTTTTGTTTTATTCAAATGCTTTGAAGCTTTATGGCAAAAAGGAAGATTTCAATACATTATTTTCAAACCTACCTTTCTTCTCCCAATAATTATTTTTATGTAATTATTTACAATCAAAAAGCAAAGGAAGGTGTAAGAAAAAATTATACTAGGATAATAAATTACGCACAAAAAAACTTCAGGTTGTTTTTTTCATCTTAAAGTGGATAGTTGCTAAACAGCCATTACCTCTTTTGAGACATGCAGGATGGTGTAAGAATATACTAGATTCGTGTCATCTACCATGACTTAACCTGGAGAAACGCCATGATTAGTAAGCTTCACATACACAGCTGCTACAGTGCTTTTAGCATTTTCCATTTATAATAAGAAAGCCAGCAATGGAGGCCTTAAGAGGGAAAAGTGCAATTGCCATCATATAAGTAGTCTTATTTCCTTCTTGTACCTAAGTGATATCTACCAAAATTCAAACATTGCAATATCTTATTTTCATATATCAGTGTTCATCTATAGGTTACTTCGATTTTGTTAAGTTATTCATTCTCATATTGATAATTGATCATTGTTAATATGTGCATGCAGGTCATATACAAAACCACACAAAAAGTAGCCTACTTATGCTGTACAGTAAGTTCAAACCTTCGTGCCTTAAATACCAAATTGACTCTTCCTATGTACATAAACGCAACCTGGAACTGCACGAGAAACACATTTGAATAAAGCTTTCATTTTTCAAAATTCATATATATGTGATCAGTGTAGAGTATAAATTGGGTAAGGGAAAACAGAGGGAGGAGAAAAGGAAAAAGGCAATGAGGGAGAGAAACAGAGAAAGAGAATATATCAAAATACAGTGTCAAAATATACTTGTGTCTTATTCATCAAAGTTGCTTTCCTAGGGATATAAGTTTTTTAATGTGTTTGACTATAGAAAAGCCTATTAAGTAGGTATGTTTTATTTTTAGTTAAGTTTATTAATTTTTTCTTTTTTTTTCATGTTAGACAGGTAATGTGCCAACATCATAACAAGGTTTGAGGAAGGCACATCTCACACGAGTGTGAAAACTCAAACATCATTCTCAGCAAACTGACACAAGAACAGAAAAACACCACGTGTTCTCATTCATAGGCGAGTGTTGAACAATGAGAATACATGGACACAGGGAGGGGAGCATCACACACTGAGGTCTTTTGGGGGCAGAATGGGGAGAGACAGCAGCAGGTAGGGAGGTTGGGGAGGGATAACGGGGAGAAATGCCAGATATAGGTGGTGGGGGGATGGAGGCCACAAACCACATTGCCATGTATGTACCTATGCAACAATCCTGCATGTTTTACGCATGTACCCCAGAACCTAAAGTGCAATAAATATGTATATAAATATAAATATATGTAAATATATTTATATATAAATATATTTATATATAACTGTATATACATATTTATATGTATATGTGTGTGTGTGTGTGTATATATATATAACTTTGTATCAGGGACTTCAAAGCTTTAATAAAGTCAAGTTACCTAATTCTCCAGCTACTTATAGAAGATCAACATGTCCCATCCAAACTGATATCTTGATTTGCATGTCTTTGACTCTTAAGGCATATACAGACTTTCTAACTCCTAAGACCTTTGAAGTTGATGAGATAACAGTAGGTCTAATATTTTTTATCTAAATATAAAGCCCTGGAACTTGATAGGATTATAAGATAAATAAATGATTTTCTTCACTGATGGACTCTTGCATTATTTTATCTTCATATTCAATTTCAGCTAGTTCTCCAACCAATTGAATTTGGGCTCTTTTTAGTATTATACTTCCAGTTCTGGGGCACATGTGCAGAATGTGCAGGTTTGTTACATACGTATACATGTGCCATGGTGGTTTGCTGCATTCATCACCCTGTCATCTATATTAGGTATTTCTCCTAATGCTATCCCTCCCCTATCCCTCAACGCCCTGCTATACCTCCCCTAGCCCCCCACTCCCTGACAGACCCCAATGTGTGATGTTCCCCACCCTGTGTTCATGTGTTCTCACTGTTCAACACCCACTTATGAGTGAGAACATGCAATGTTTGGTTTTCCGTTCTTGTGTCAGTTTGCTGAGAATGATAGTTTTCAGCTTTACCCATGTCCCTGCAAAGGACCTGAATTCATCATTTTTTATGGCTGCATAGTATTCCATGGTATTGTGCCACATTTTCTTCATCCATTCTATCATTGATGGGCATTTGGGTTGGTTCCAAGTCTTTGCCATTGTGAACAGTGCCACAATAAACATGTATGTGTATGTGTCTTTATAATAGAATGATTTATAATCCTTTGGGTATATACCCAGTAATGGGATTGCTGGGTCAAATGGTATTTCTAGTTCTAGATCCCTGAGGAATCATCACATTGTGTTCCACAATGGTTTGACTAATTTACACTCCCACCAACAGTGTAAAAGTGTTCCTATTTCTCCACATCCTCTCCAGCATAACGCTTCCACTCATGGTTGTACCATGAAGTCTTTCAGTGTTTCTAACTTCTTTTGCAACTCAGATTGTGAAGTGCAGATCAAAGACCTGCATTGGCTTTTTCTCCTATCCCAGATGCATAAGGCTTAGGCCTGCACTGTTCAAAGCCTCATAGTAGGGGTAAGTATCCTATGGTCACTCTTGTTAGGGTCAACAAAGATTCATAATTCAAACCTTTTTCCCCAGCCTAGAACTTTAAGTGGTTCCCCCTTGACTTGAACAAGAGCTCAGGTTGAAAAAATAATTGCTGACCTCAGGCAGTAAATTCCCTGGGTTAAAAAAAAAAATTGTAACATTCCATAAATGAAAATAATTATAAAATTGCCTAGAGCAAAGGACCTAAGAACCCACTATCAAAAGTATTTGTCCTAAATATCTAATTCTTCCTTTATTCTTCTCCTGATTTAACCTTAAAAATCTAACTTACATATAGTATATGCATGCTATCTTATCAACAATCAAACACAAATCTCTATTTTAAAATATTTTTTTTCTTTTCTCAGTTTCTACAGATAAAGTGATCTGAAATAATGTATGATGCCACGAAGCAGAAAAGAGAAACTGTGACAACCACCAGAAATGTGAAAGGAGGTTTCTTTCTGGACAGCAGCATCTTTGGTTCAATTTATATAAAAACCCAAATAAATATAATGGACAGTACTGCTCAATTTTAGAAATTCCATTTCTTCTATGTTCTAAGCTGTACAATTGTCAGGTTTTTATGGTTTGAATTGTAAATGTGTTTTCCCCTTTGCTAATTATTTTTTTTTTTTTAGTCTTAAAATGTGGAAGACATTTATGAATGGTAAGGGAGACACACTATATACAAATGTATATTTGTAAAAGCTATTTTTATGATTAGCATGTTTCACTGTTGATCATATATAAAGTCGGGTGATATTGCAATTCTGTATTTAAAGCTTATTTCCAACAATGTCATGTAAGAAAAGATGCATCTTATGCTAGTTTTTATAATTTATTTTTAATTTATAGTTTAAAGTACTTCAGATCATAATGATAAAATACTTGAGAAAGTTATATTTCTGCCCTGTATAAGCACCCTTTTTATTAATAAAGAATGCAGATATTTCAGATGTGATACAATAGTTAAAGAACTGTTGGTTTGATCTGTGATTAAGTTGAGCATGCTCCGCTCTTCTGAACTAAAATGATCCAATTATTACTTCAGCCTGGGTATGAGATTCCATGGACAGGTTTCAGTGTTCATACAAGTAAGGACTATGCCAAGGAAAAAACTGTCTTGCCCTTGGATCCAAGTTTAAATTAGTGCATACATCATTTCATTTCACCTCCTGTTCCTAGGAACTCTCCATTCCCAAGCATTGCAAGTGTTTTCCAGATAATCTTAGCTGTTGTCTTGTGCTGTGGAAATGGAAGAAACCATCTTCACAGACTGTAGGAGAATTCAACATTTAATTTCTTAATAAACACTGTTTCTTTTAAAACAAAGTTGGTGTGTATCTTTCCTTGGGATACCTTTAGTTTGAATATTCAGTTTGAACTTTTTCAGTTACTGTGCTACCACAAAATCAGCACCATAATGAAAGTAGCGTATCTTTACCAAAGCGTGCATTATATGTTCTACATGCCCACACTCTCTTGACCTGTATTCTGGAACATGTTAATTTACTATGTAGAAAAAAGCCAGATAGCCTTCAAACCTTGACAGAAGTCATATTTCAGTTTATATTTCAGGAAAGTATATTTTTCCTCCAAATATAGAATTTTAAGAAAAATTTCAGAATAATACTGAAGGTAAAACTAATTCATCAGGAGGTATTTATGACTGCAAGTTCCCCATTAAAGAGCACAGAGACAACATCTGCAAATGTCACCAAGGACACTTAGTAAGATTAAGGTCTCCTTTTTTCAAAGAAAAAAGGACTGAGGAGAGTCTACCACCGCCTCGGTATGTGTTCCCATAGTTTTCTATTTAATTTCTTTAAGGTAATTTATTTCTCTGTCTTTTGAAGACAAGCTAATGAAAAATGATGCCAATTTATACAACAAGAAGTAATAAAAGCCAAAATTCTAGATGAAAAAAGAATTACAACTCTAATATTAAAGAAAATGGATACATTACATTTTCCTATTTAAAGTCTTTAGAAAGTTGCACATATAACCTAGGATCTGGATCAAGAATATAATTCCTTTTAAGGAACTGCAAAAACTATACCATGGTGCACTGTTAACTATTCCTGATGACCATAATAGGCATGGGAAAATTTGTGACTGCCAGATTAGACTCTGAAACTGAAAATAACCTGTATATGACTCTATATAAAATCAGCAAAGTCATTTCTTGGTTTGCACCAAATAGATGAATTTGCTAGGAATAATCTGATACTCCAGAGAGGAAGTACTGCAGGCACTATGTATTAGAAAATTATGTATGTGAATATTTTCCCAATTTGTTATTTGTCCTCATAGTATTCAATAAACAGTGTGGCATTTATAATCTGGCATTATCGTAAATTATTGAGAGTATATTTTCCCCAATGATCATTAACTATTCTCAAACTAAGATGAATAATTAAAACGTATAAAAACAATTTTTTGTTATTGGACTGGATTTTCTCCATGTAGGCCTTGAAATATAAAACCATGGGTTTTTCTATTTGTTAATAATTTATGTTTTAAGAATTTCTATTAATGACAAAAATGGAATAAAATATATACCAAATCAAAGTATAGATGATTTGGGATTGGGATTGTAATCCCTAAAGGTTTAGTTTAACAATTTAAAAGAAAACTTTCAAGGGTTGAGGAGGTGAATGTGAGCTGCTTCTAACTCCAAATAATGTCAGTCTCATAAAACAATGCTAAGGGGTGGGGGGGAAATGAAGGACATTACTCATTGCATTCAATTCATGAAAAATATGAAAAATTAGGCCCATTGCTTAAAGGTAGGTAAACTGGTGACTCAAGGAAATGTGAAAAGGGAAAGTATCAATTTTGCTTTCATCTTCTTCAACAAAAGAATAGTTGCCAAAGCAGAAACGCACAACCAAGTGAATTAGAATTAAATTGAAGCAGAAGATAAGCTAAAAAGAAATAATTTATTTAAAATTGGTAAGGGGTTAAAGGTTTAGAGAACAATGGCTGGGCATGGTGGCTAACACCTTTAATCCCAGCACTTTGGGAGGCTGTGACGGTGTGTCACTTGAGATCAAGATTTCAAGACCAGCCTGGCCAATATGGTGAGACCCTATCTCTACTAAAAATACAAAAATTAGCTGGGTGTAGTATCGCTTACTGTAATCCCAGCTACTCAGGAGGCTGAGGCAGGAGAATCACTTAAACCCAAGGGGGCGGAGGTTGCAATGAGCCAAAATGGCACCATTGCACTCCAGCCTGGATGACAGAATGAGACATCTCAAAAAAAAATTTTATTTTTTTAAATTAAAAAAGTAAAAAGATTTAGAACAAGTTACAAATGCAAATACTTATAAAGCCCTAATAAGAAATATAAATTAAAGAAACAGCCCAGAAGTAAGTTAGTGGACACTAAATGAAATTCTGTTGATGAGTAGATAACCATCTCTCAGTTTCATCTGGGCACCTGATGAAACTAAGAAATTCTGAAGAAATTAAGACCTGGACTGACCAGGTTTCCTGATTTTTCAAGAGAAGGTAGACCTCCAGAGTTTAAAATGAGATATTTTGTTTCTTTTGCTCTATTCTGTGAATCTAAAGGTGTATCAAGACATGTTTGTGATTTACATTCAGAATTTACTAGTTATAAAACTTAAAAAAAATAAATTCATTGTAATTAGAAACAACAAAGTCAGGATTATCTCTGATGAGAAAGGAAAATTGAATCTGGGAAATAGGCGTATTCAACAACATCTGTAATAATCAATTTACTAAGAAAAATGTTTGAATCCATGGCAAAATGTTATTGTTAAAACTAACCATAGACTACAATGACATTCATTACATTATCTCTATGTTGCTTTTTAGGGTTAATACTTCCTTATAAAAGTGTGTGATTTATATCTCAAAGTTTCTATACATAGATAAGTTTCTATACATAGATCTATACATAGAAAGTTTTTTCTATACAAAGTTTCTATGTATGGAAACTACAAAGATACATAGATCTATCTATACATATATATAGATGTACATATTCATGATACAGAAATGTGGGTGATATAAAAAGCATAGATAAAGGTGGTGATTTGAAACAGACTTTGTGTTCTACCTTTTCTAGAGATGTTCAAATTTCTAGACAAGAATATAACCTAGAGAAAGAGAGATGTTCAAAGGCATTCTTACAGAGGAGGAAAGTGCACGTGAATTTATACTTTCGTTATTGTTGCAAAGGCTTCCTATCAGCACTTGAGATATCTGGGAACTCAAGAAATTTAAATATGAATCATGCAAGAATTTGGGGTACCCAAATACAAAAAATAGTTTACACGTTTATGTGCTACTCCTATAAGGCTAAGGGCTTTGCCTTTTCTGTCTTTATAATCTATACAAATGGTGCCTTGGACATAAGGGAATTTATCCATATATGTTCAAAGAATTAGATGAAATAGGAGATATTTTAGGTTTTTACTATATTATAAAAACAACAAAAGCCATAATTTGTTCAGCAAGTACCATGTGCTAAGCACTGTGCCAATTACCTTATATGCATTATCACTAATGCACAAAAGACAATTGCAAGGTATTGTTACCTCTGGTTTACAGGTGAAGCTGATAATTTTTCACTCATTAACTCTTTAATGAGTACCAACCTTGTGCCAATCACTGTTCCCAGCAATCAAGGCCTGGTTATAAATAATGAGGACTGAAATTCCTGACTTTAAAAAGCCTGTACTCCTCTGCGGATGACATGTTAACAGGCCGAAAAGCAAGCACATGTATAGTACTGCAGATGAAAATGACGATAAACACAAAGGGGAAAACAAAGCAGGGAAGGAAAACAGACTGATGAGGTTTTAATGAATGTCTCAGATAGGCTGGCTAGGGAAGCTTCCTTGGTAAGGTGGCATTTGGACAAAGACGTGAAGCACGGGAGAGAGTGAGCTATGTGGCCATTTATGGGAAAAGTCTCCCAAACAGAGTGGATGGCAAGTGCCCTGAAGCAGGAATATACTTGGTGTGTTCAGGGACAGCAAGAATGACAGTGTGTTTGGATTGGGGAAGATGAGGGAAAGAGATGAGACCAGAGAAAAGCTAGAATTCCAGATCACAGAGCCTCAGAGATGAATCTGAGTTAATGGCTTTTATTTTGCATTAGGTGAGAAAACAGTGGAAGGTTTTGAGCAGGAAAGTGATATGATTTCACATAAGGGTTAAAAGAACTATTTGGGCTGCTACACTGAGAAAAGACTAAAGAAATGGAAAAAACCCAAAAATGCCTATTTCCTAGGTTGAGAAACTACCACATGAGCATGGTCTGTGACTAGACTGGTCTGATCGGAGCTGAGAGGCATGATCATTTAGTCACCAAATATTTGTTAAGCCTTAACTCTAGAATAATGTGTATATAACAATGGACATGCAGTGGTGAATGCAAACACATTTCCTTTTTACACAGTACCTGGTCTACTGAACAATTCTGGGAAACAGCAAAATAAAAATGGAAAGAATAAAAACATCTAAAATGATATTACAACTTAAAAAGAACACTAGCTGCCAAAGTCTTGCTTCTTATAGCTTTGATAGAAATGCATAGAGAAGCAGTTTTTAAATTACCTTTGCTCAGTTGACTGTAACAGAGCAGGACAGGTATCCTAAAGTATAGCAGGCAGAACTTGATTTACTACAACTTTTTACACTGACTCCACAAACTAGCTGTACATTGAAGAAAATATCTCTATTCACCCAAACACAAGGTAATAGTCTTCCAAGTTAACTGCAGTGACGGCACATATCTGTACACCCAACAGCTCCTTCCTTTTTATAGCCCAGACAATACTTCAATTCTCAGAAGACAAAATGGTAGCTAATTGCACAGAATAAAGATAACAGCCCATCAGCCAGCTCTTCTTTAACTATAAGATCCTGGTTTTGTTCAAATATCAAATAGCCAGTGTATTAATTCATTTTCACACTGCTATAAAGAACTACCTGAGATGGGTAATATATTTTTAAAAAGGGGTTTAATTGACTCACCGTTCTGGATGGCTGGGGAGGCCTAAGGAAACTTAGAATCACGGAGGAAGGCAAAGGAGAAGCAAGGCACATTTTACACGGTGGCAGAAGAGAGAGTGCTAGAGCAAGGAAGGAACTGCCAAACTTCAAAACCATCAGCTCTCGTGAGAACTCATCCACTATCGCAAAAACTGTGGGGGAGAAATCCACCCCACTCCAATCATCTCCCTCCAGGCCCATCCTCCAACACGTGGGGAATAAATTTGGAATGAGATTCTGGTGGGGACACAGAGCCAAATGATATCAGCCAGGTGTTTCTGAGAAGGATGGGTCTCTCCTTAGCCTAAAGGCCTGGATTTTGACCTTAGATAAACCTAAGCCAATGATTCTCCACTTCTGTGTACTGCTAAGCAATAATTAAGGACTTTTAAAAATACAGATAACAGCAGGTCACTTTCAGATATTCTGATTTGATTGGTTTGTTATAAGGGTGTTTGGTTTTGTTTTAAGTTGCCCAGGTAGTTTATGTGCAGACTGTGTCGAGAACCACTGACCTAAGCCAATTATGGAAATCCATTTCTCTTGCAAGTGGTTAACTTAGGAATGAGTATGTAACAAGATATGAGGACATATGCTCTGGGGAGCTCCTCAGAAAGGTGTTCTCACTGATGAAGGAAACACAGCTGAGGGTTAGGTTCTTTTCTGCTTGTAGAAAAAGCAGTGTGGTGAGGATTTGAGGCCTCGTGCTCCAATGGCTATCACCTAATTATGAGGAGAGTAGCCAGAATAGTGAAAGTGGCAGAGGGAAGAGATGAAAATATCTGGGTCTTCATACTGCCTTCCATCCACTAAATGAATAAGCCCTGAAGCTACTCTACCTCTAGACTTATATGAATTGATAAATATGCTTATTATTCAAATAACTTTTGTATTAGAGTTATATTTTGTGTTATTGCAGCTGAAAAAAAAATCTAAATAATTCTTATAGTTACCTAAGGGAAAAGAAGTTAATTAGAAGTAGCGCATGCTTCATAAAATAGGAGCTTTTGTTTTGTTTGGGGGAGCTTTTTTCAAATTAATATATCTCAGTAAAGAACTGCAGTCTTTTTTTCAGATATTCTATTCTTGGCGAAGAACAAAATAGTTAAAGCAAGAGAAATAGTTCAGTTAATTCCAGAAAAAACAAACTAGAAATTTTTTTCTGTATACTTCAAATTGTACCGAAAGCTATGATAATTAACTTGCCATGGAGGCCTGAACCTTAGAGGTAGAAGCAACAAACGTACAAGCAATGAAAGACAATCATGAAATTCCAGCCACCCTTTGGTTTGCAAACAGAAAGAGATAACTCTTTGGTAGATAAGTGCATATGATGGGGGCGGGAAACCAAAATTGAATGTATAAAAAATAAACTGCATTATGAAAAAGAGGAAATATTTCACTCAAAATTGAGAATGATCAGATCCCTAACATTTTTCATAAAACAGGATAATATTTTAGAAAACAGTTGCTCTGTGTTAAGGTGGGGAAAAAAGTACCAGACAATAAGACCCTCAAAATGCAAAAAAAAAAAAAAAAAAAAAAAAAAAATTTAAATAAAAATACAAAGACAATAAGACCTTAATAAAATTGGAGCACAGAGCCATTATAAAAACAATGGACATGAAGGCAAATGCAAACTGTATAATTTAGAAAAACAAATATTTATATAAAAGACAACTTTAAGAGACATTTTTACTTAAATATGATGTGGATCATCAACCAAACTCCAAATAAGAAGGAAGAAATACTATTAGGCTTAATTATAATTTTGTTTCAATTTTACCAATAAAAGTAAAAACTTTTATAGTTTTGTTATAATAGATATAAAATATAGTGAAAAAATATTCCACTCAATAATGATAATATACCTAGTTAAAATACCTAGGAATATGCTCAGTAAGAAATGCAGAAACCTGCAATAGCACACGCTACAAGTTCACAGAAATATAAGACATGAATATATTAATAGATATAAGATGTTCCTAGGTAAGTTTGAAGGTAAAAATATGCCAATTCTTTACACATTATTAATTCAATATAATTTTTTCCCTAACCCTTAAAAATTCTCTTTTACTTTCTTGGTTTTTAATGCTATTTTATATGAACCCAAAAAGTGCACTCATAGCATTGCCTTCTCTCATTCTATAAGCAGCTTCTCACTAGACATTTTTATTTGGATGTGTCACAAGATCTCAAACATAACTTTTGGTCTTTCACATAAAATTAATTCTATCTCTAGTATATGATACATTACTATCTCCTAATTTACTAAACCAAGAAATCTAGCAGTCATCATAAATTTCTTCTCTCTCCTTCCACCTCTAGTCTGCCACCACATTTTGTTGTTCTATCTCCAAATACACCTTGCATTCATTTACTTTTCCTAATTCCATATCAAATATTCTAGAAATTACCTCCTACTTTACCTCCTTGCTTCCTCTCTACCTATAGCTCCAATCTAAGAATTGTCTTTTCAAAACGTCAATGTAAAGTGTAAATTGCTACACTTTCATTTTAAAACTTCATAGCATCCCAATGCCTTTAAAGTAAATCCAAAGGTTTTGTCATTACCCATGAGGCTCCACTGACTTCTCCTACCTCTTCTTTCCTTCATTGAAATGCTTTAATAAAATGAGAAAAGCAATCAATGAGCAGAATAAGAAATTTAACAGAGATTGAAATTATTTTTTAAAAAAATTTTGGGGCTGAAAAATGCAATGAATTAAATAAAAATTGCAAGAGAAAGCATCCACAATAGATCAAAAATAGATTACCTATAAAAATATAATCAGAAGAAGAAAAAAGAATAAAATTGTGTAGCCTTTAAAATTATGATTAGAAAGGATTTCTAATGACATGGTGAAAATTTTAGAATTAAAGAAGAATAAAAAATGTGTTCAGGATTACTTTAGTTTTATTTTAAAAAATGCATTGGGGGAAATGTTGGATTGTATATAACTTTTTCTTCCATCTTTATACTTTTCTAAACTTTTAATATGTTACTGATAACTGAAAGATAGAGTCATTGTTTACAGAAATGCATGAATCAAGACAAGATTGGGAGAAAATAATACATTTAATTTTAGGCATGTTGGGCTTTAGAGAACATATATCTCCAATGGGAAATTTTCCAGCATAAAGGGTATTAAATATCATGAAAATGACCAAGACTGAAAGCATTTGTTCTAGAACTCTCTACAGAGACATTATAAGCCAAAGGAATGAATAAAAATGTCAATGTATTAGGAACAGAGAGGACCAAGGGGCTAACCTCTTGGAATTCTTAACGGCAAAAATAAAGAAGACCAAGAAATTGGTGATCAAAATGAGGAAGAGAGGGGGATGATCCTCTGATATTTCCTACTACATATATTTGTGATACATGTTGTTTAAACTGAATTAAAAGCCTTTGTATTATACCCACAGACGGTCATTTTATAACATCAGAGTAATTGAGGTATGTAATCTATCAAAGAGAATATCAAAAGAATCTATCAGCAGACTTCAACAGCTTGCTATAAGTTGTTACAAATATTTGTAAGTTTTGGGAATGATACCCTCCCCTTTAGGGATATAGCAAACAATATCTTCCAATTAGGATAGATGGTGTCATGGTTTTAATGTGTGTGTTCCACCAAAATTCATATGTTGGAATCCAAACCTTAAGGTGGTAGTATTAAGAAGTAAGGTCTTTAGAGAAGTTATTAAGTAATGAGAGCTCTGACTTCATTACTGGGATTAATGTCTTTGTAAAAGAGGCTTCAGACACATGGCATTTTCATGACACAACATTTATTCCTGTTGCCCTTCTACCTTACACCATATGAGGATGCAGCAACAAGGCACCATTTTGAAGCAGAGTGAGCCTCCCCAGATACCACATCTGCCAGCATCTTGATCTTGGACTTCCAAAATTGTAAAAATAAATTTATATTGTTTATAAACTACTGTGTTTTGTATAGCAGCAGCAATGGACTAAACCAGGAATCAATCAACCACTTATCCATCAGCTCACACCCTTTTGGATGATCCATCTTTGACTCAAATCTCAGCCCTCAATTCCAAATTCCTAATTTTATTTTAGAAACCCCTCAACACCCAGGATTGATGTAGAGTGAAAAAGGAAGACCTTAGTCACTGATGATTAGGACTGAATTAAGGGGTGGAAGTAGAAGTCAAGAGAATAAGATGAAAATCTGTAAAGTATAAAAATTGATTTATTGGAAATGGAATGAGACAAATAAAAAATGTATTTGCCATGGTTTCTCTTAAGATAAGACTGTATGCAGTTAGGAGAATAACTTTTGTATGTCTCTTGGCCCAAGTAATACCAGTAATAAACAGGAGAGAGAGTGTAATCCTGCCAACACAGATTTTCTGTTCTGTTCTTTCCATGGAGTATTGAAATAAGAGTTCAACCTCCAAATATCCTTCTCCACTCACTTCATTCACTTTCACATTAAAACACACATACATACACACATATACAATTGTGTCAAGGAAATACTTAATGATCATCTATTAGAAAATGTCCAGAATTATTAGCCTGCCTCAGGCTATAACTGCATACATCGTGGAGAATGTGGTCTATAACGAAAACTCACCTTATGAAATTATACCTTCCCTGACTGTTTTATTAATGAAATGCCAAATAACATGAATTCTGCTTAAACTATGTCTTCTAAATATATTCACTACTCTGTCCCATGCCCCAATGATCTAATGCATAGCACCCTTTTAAGTTAAGTCTGAAAGCCTAAGGAGAAAAATTATTGTAGATTTCACAGCCTTCGAACTTCTTGAAGTATAACATTACTACTGTTTGAGCCAGACTAATTTTTAAAATTTATGCAGAATAGTCCCATTCAAAGCTACTCATTCCTCTCAACTTTACTTCTTTCTGATAGACTCCTAACACAAAGAGCATCTTTCTGAAGATTAGCTTTGCTGTCAAGTTTCTTTTCCAGTGAAAGACACTTTGATGTAAAAATCTTCTCTGGAATCACAGTTTCCCTGTATGCATTGTGTTATGTTTAAGTTATTTTTAGATGCCTTAAAAATTCTAGTTGTTAGCCCTATGTTTGGAAGAAAGCATTATTAACTTTTTAATGATTTCTGTTTCTTTGGCTTTAAGACAGAAAGCACTTTATACACACACACACAAAAAAAAGTGTGTATCCATTGTCATTGTCTTTTGATGATTTATCTTAAGTCTATGTAGAAAATTGCTTTTCTCTTTAGCTTTCCTCAATTATTTTTGCTAAATGTGTTAAATTCCTTCTCGACAACTGTAGGATTCAAAGCAATTCAAATGAGATTACTTCACTGTTGGTTAATACAAGAAGTTTTATCTCCTAAAAAGTGCCAAAACTATTATAAAATTCGCAGAAACCAAATGCATTTTTACTGACCTCTATCCATGTTGATCTCTTCCCTTTTGCCTTGCTTTACTCACTGGCAGTGCAGTGAAAGTACCTCAGCCTGACATATAAAAAGCCTTTTATAATTTCAATACAGCATCTTCAATTTATTTGTCTGTAGCCTTCCCCATTAAATACAATTTAGATTTTTGCCATCTAAATCTTTCTAATGCACAGATATAATCACATCACTGTTAAATGAAGTTTAGCCTAAAGCTGCCTCCTTACATATTTTAAGTTCAGCCTAAAGATTTTTCTGTATGTCGTGAATTATAACAAGTGGAAGGGTAAACAGACTCCTCCACTTGTTAAATGTGTGGTAAAGTTTGCCACATCTGTGCCTATCACTGAGTTTTTGGCCAATAAAATGTAGCCAACTGCTTAAACCGTGTTCAAATAAGGCGAACACTGACCTGTAACCAATCCAGTTGCTGCTGCACCTTACTTTTGCTTTCTGTACGTCACTTTCTTTTTTCTGTCCATAAATCTTCCACCACGACTACGCTGGAGTCTCTGAGCCCACCCTGGCTTACAGGGCTGCCCGATTCAGGAGTCATTCATTGCTCAATTAAACTACTTTATATTTAATTCAGCTGAAGTTTTTCTTTTATCAGCTGTTGTCAGAAGCAGGGTTGGAAGTTTCTAACAATCCCCAGGAACACTGAATGAGCAAGGCAAGGTATCCACGGGACCCATTTGTGTCCACTGATCTCTCGGAACAGCTGGGTATCATGGTATGTTCTCTCTGGAGTTTCAGAGCCCCACATATTTGTGTTTTGAGCTCTATAAGTTTCTTTCAGCAAATTGGCTTTCGAAAATTCACAGGGATTTTCATGTTTGACCCCTTTTTCTTGCGTGTTTACGTAGGAAAAATAAAATCATTGGCTAAGTTAATCAAGAGAACTGAGAGCAAAGCCAGTATCTTAGGTAAAAATGGTGTCCTTAATTTCTGAAGTACCGAGCTCCTTCTGGCTTAAACACGCGTAAGTGTTAGGCCCCAGAAGCAGTGAGGTCTTAGAGAAATGGCAAAATCTTACTTAACGCAGAGTGGAACATTCCAAATGAACAAAACTGCACTGAAGTGCATTTGAAAATGAGGGCTCCCAATTAGTCTCATGTAGAGGTGCCTATTGTTATGAAGAAGCTTATAAGAAGGATTGAATATTTTTATTTAAAGGCCTTAAGAAAGACAAATAAAAAGCTTAAGCACACTTTGGGAGGCCGAGGCGGGTGGATCACGAGGTCGAGACCATCCTGGTCAAAATGGTGAAACCCCGTCTCTACTAAAACTACAAAAAATTAGCTGGGCATGGTGGCGCGTGCCTGTAATCCCAGCTACTCAGGAGGCTGAGGCAGGAGAATTGCCTGAACCCAGGAGGCGGAGGTTGCAGTGAGC